>NC_072022.1:20788713-21097047 GCF_027791375.1 Indicator indicator | reverse complement strand
ATGGCAGCATCCCGAATTGCCTTCTGCTAGAGGTAATTATATGTGAGAGTGTCTTGTGTGCTCAGCAGGGTTTTAAAACTAGGTTTGGTCTTGGCTCTTGCTCAGTGTCTTTCTGCCCTGGATCCTGAAGTTGGCCCTGTCTCTGGGGCATATGTATGGGCGCATTTTTGACTCTTTAGCAGACTGCCTACAGGTAGCTAAGGCAAGCAGCATTCTTTATACCGACATTAAACAGCACCGATTTGGACAATAGGAAAGGTGGGGGAAAGCAGAGACCTTGCAGGTTGCCCATCTTTCAAGAAGAGCCATCAGCAGCTTGGCTACTCCGCTGTGTGCTCACCCTCCAGTGCATTGGTGGTCACTGCTCCAAAGTGCAGAGCACCTGTTGTAGTCAGGAGAAGCTGAAGGAGCATGCAAGGCTGGAGCCTCTTTTATTTTGCCTGGGGCCAAATCATCCAAACTGGGCCAGATGCCACGATGCAAACTTAAGATACATCCTTGGGAGCTCAACCTAAATCTGAGAGCATGAGTATGCTTACAGAGAAACAGGCTGGGAGGAAAACCAGGATTTAGGAAGAGACTGACACCTAACCAAGTGAGCATGGACGTGGCCTCTGTGAGCAGGCATATACCCTGCATGGACACAAGAAGCTGCTTGCTGAACTAAGGCAGGAACCCTGGCCTTCCTGCAGAACACAGCATCATCCAGAACCACTGTGTTAATGTGAGGGCACAACCTAGTAGTCCAGGGCCAGACTACGAAGGCAGGTAGGTCAGATGTAGATCTGGAGATAAAACAGCATTAAAACCCCTAAGTTCTATTTTAAGACTTGCTGTTTTGGAAAGCCTGATTGAGAAGTTGCCTGTACCTTCCCCTGTACTTTACCTGCTGGTACATTCCAGGTCAGAGGAGGTTTGTATTTTTGTCATATTGCAATACTTGCCTTTATGTAAGTGCTGCTAAGAATAAAATTAGCAGTGGGAGAAAAACATCAGTTTGATGTCTAAATTTGGAAAACCTGATGAATAAATCTGTTAACTTCGTTGTGGGGAGAGGAAAGAATAGCAACCCTTTGTTTAAAGAAAAGATAAAATAAATATAAAATAAGAGCTGATTGCCCCCTTTGGTTTTCTGAGCCAGACTTTGTCATGTTCTCTTGCCCATTCAGAGGATAAATATTAATTGACTTTGATTTGTAGGACTCTGGCTTGAGAAGATATGGTCAGTTGGATCTCAGAGGCTTTTTCATATGATCAAATGCTTTCACCATTTTTGAAGGGACAGAGCAAGGAGGGAAGGAGAGTTTGTCTGCTTGAATAGGTGTCCTCCCAGAGAGCAGGGTCCTGATAGGTGTTTGGTACCACTGCTGTCCTCACTGACATGGTCAGGCAGGGCAGTGTCCTGTTCCAGAACAGTAATCAATCAGCAGAGTCTGTGACAGGAAGCAGCACAGAGCACTCCAAGGTTTGCCAGAAATCTCCAAGTTTAAAACTGCTCCAAGCACCCCCATTCTCCTCCCATCCCTGCACCATAGACTTTGTGGAATTGTGTGCTCCAGTCAAACCCCTTGGTGGTCATGGTACACATAAGAGTCTTCCAGCCTTGTCCAGAGCTGTTGAAGACACTGTCATTGTCATCTTGCAAGGCAGATGCCTTCTGCTGCCTGTCCTAAGGTTAAGCACAAGCTACTAAAGTCACAGCCCCCATCACAGGATGGAGCATTTGGCAGCAAGCAGTCTTTGTTTGCCCAGCACCCCTTGCAGCTGTGCCCACCACTTTTCTTAGCATTCCACAACAGGTCACTTTTGCCTTTATTGGTAAATTAAAGGTTATTTATTAGGTAATTTAGGTTGAAAGCAAGAGGTTACAAATGTTAAAATTTCTTAGTTAAATACTAGACTATTACAGTCCTGATCTGTCTTAAGAGGTGGGTAACTTCTGAGTCATCTCATCTGTTTTTGAATTGAGATCCCTTATTTTTGTTCCAGCATTTAGAGCTGCAAGTTCAGCATTCAAGTTCTGCAGAAATGCAACCTTCCACCTATTACTTCTTTCCTCTCATCCTAATTCTCCCCTCTAAATCATTTTGGAGTAAGAAGCTAGCATATGAATGTGAGTGTCCTGTTTCTTCTTCCAAAGTGACAGCCTTTGGTGCTTTATGACCTTTTCCCTCTTCTGTTTCATACCAAATTGGCTGGACTTGGAGGAGAAGCAGTGCATAAATGAAGCAAATGCTGTTTATGTTCTTCCTGTGGCTGATCTTTGCACACCTATGGGTCATTAATTCCTTTGTTCCTGGCCAGCCTGCCAGCTGGTGGCTCTCCTGGCCAGTTTGAGACATTCCCTTTGTGTGGGCTGCTGACCCATTCCCACTGAGCCACGCTGCAGGATGTGTTCAGGAGGGATCAGGACTCTTGGGACATTGCTAGCTTTCTGCTGAGACTAGAAGTGATACAAATGATACAGACATAATACAGATTACCAGGAGCTCTGTTTTCCCACTTTACCTTTTACATATTGGCAGCATTAAATGAAAGAGTAATCTTACTGCTTTGGTGGAGGTACTTGGCCATGTTACTAGGTGGATGTCACTGCTGAAGAGGGACTAAGAGCTGTGCTCTGACTATAGATCCACCACACAAAAGCCTGAAGTGTTACTGCAACCTCTGAGAACCAATCTCTGATGATGGAAAGAAAATCAGCATCATCTCATGACACTGCTGTTCCTGTGGGCTGTGAATTTAAAAGAAGGCAGGCTGAGGAACAGAGTATGGAAATCCCTGCTGATCTGGAGCAAGACTCTTTTTCTGCTTTAGGAATATTTGCTCTGCTTTTTGATTTCCAGTGTTTCCAGTTGCCATATCAACCTGAGAAATCTGCCTGGCAATTAACAGCATATTTTTCAACAGAAAATTTTAGTTGCATCAGCTCCAACATCTGATTGCTGGGATTTCACTTTACCTCATTTTATTTTATTCCTGGTATTTGCTTTCCAAGCCACATTAGCAGGTGGCCAAGGATCTCTGCTGTCCCTTTGACCAGGTGATCTGAGACTCAGCGATCCAAGTGTAGAATTTAGGTGCCAGGTCATACAGCAGACATCAGTAGCAGAGATAAATTCTGTAGGACACATCCTTCTTAGGTAACAGGCTTGGAAAGGCCATGAGCATCAATAGAAACACTCTGTCTGAAGCTAAGTGGCAATTTTTAGCTTTTATGTTGCTCTGAAGAGCTGGTGCAGTAGGCACAGCGGAGGGCAGGGAATTTGCTCTTGGCTTTGTCACTGGACAATGTATTGGTAATTTTAGAGCCTGCATCCCTCCCAGCATCATTGGGGTAGAGAGGGAACTGCCACTTACTTCCAACAGTAGCCCAGAACCTTCATGTCCCCCCATCCATATCCTCTCTCCACCCCATCACTGGCCCTTCTTGTATCAGTGGTGTAAAGGTGGAGTGATTCTGCCCCGGTGCAGATGAATCTGCAGGGACTTTTCAATGGTTAATATGTTGGTTGGTTTGTTGTGGATTTATGTTTTTTTGGGTTGGGTTTGTTTGGTTGTTTTTTTTTTTTTTTTTTTGGGGGGGGGAGGTGGTGGGGGTGGAGAAAGGATTTGTTTGTTTTGGGTTTGTTTGGTTTAGGTTTTGGTTTGGTTTTGTTTGGGGTTTTGTTGTTGTTTTTCTTTAAAAATAACAAGAATGGAAAACAAGAAAGTGAAGAAACCCTGACTCTTTACCTTTTTAAAGTGGAGACACTGCCACAGTAGGACATAATGGCTTGCTGTGGTGGTGGTGGTTTGCCTGAGAGCCTGGAGATTTATGTAATGAGAAACACAATTCCTGCAAAGAACATTGTTAAAGCTTTTCAAAATTTCAGCTATAAGCCATTTTATTGCTAATAACATGGCTAGATTCTCCTTTTGAAGAATCTGGGAATGTTTGACAAGATGGCAAAATGGAGAGGACTTGAGGCACCATAATCTGTATTTTCCATTTACCTTGCTTGAAGCTTGAACAACACATGTGCCACAAATGATTTGTTTATTCCTAAGAGCCCCCAAGGAGTCCAGTCTCCATTCTCAGACTATATAATGGCTATTCAAATGAAAGCTTTAATAGATTGTTGCAGATCTGATATCAATGCAGTGAGAGAAAGAGAGATGCAAATATTCTAAATCAAACAGACTACATCCTGCCCTTTGCCTTCAGAGGTGCAATCTCAAATCTGGATGGTGTCACCAATGCAATGAGCTTGTTAGACTCAGCTTTCTGGAAAACTAGTTCCTTTTTCTTTCCTCCTCCACCCTGTTTTCCCCACCTTTTGTCTGACAAAACTTTCTGTCTGAAGCACTCACAAGTAAGGAGAGCCCCAATCAGGGCTAAAATACACCATGTGGTCTGATTTGAGACTGAGGAACATTGCTGAGAGAAGCTCCTTCTACACTGATTTGTTCCACATTTTCTTAAACCCAGGCCTTTGCCTTGGCCTTTCCTCATATTGTAGAAACAATTTTGGAAGAGTGACACAGAGAGTAGTCCAATTTGGGGTTACAGTCTAAAGAAAATTTGTTTCTGCCCACTTTGCAAGACAGATTAGGGCTCTACTGGTTCTTAACACAACCCCTGGTCCTCTTTCTCTCTATTGTGTATGGGAGCTGGGCCCAAAAAAACACTTCAAAAATGTAAAAATAACTTGTCATCCACCTCACCATTGAAACGGTGCCAGCAGCCTCTCTGTGCATTGAACAGCAGGGAAAAATAATAATTTTACATCAAAAACACCATAAAAGTTTTCGGTGTCTTCTAGGCTCTTGTAAAACTGCTATTATCTTGTCCAACCCCCCAAGGCTTTTCACACAATTATCAATTATGCTGTGTGGATTTCAAAAAAGGCAGTGTCTGGCACATGGGCCACGTGGTGGATCACACAAACAGCAGCAGTAGCATGGCTGTGCCTGGTCAGCAGGAGGTCCACATGCACTTCGGCTCTGCTGCAGGCTCCCAGCTCAGGGCCATCAGCATCCCTGCACCTCTGTTTCCCTCCTGTCTTCTGTGCTCTTGATCACCAGAGCTTTGAAGCAAGGCTAGCCTCTTGGTCCCTCATTACTGATGGTGAACTAAATGTTCTCAGCAATGATGAGTGAGCCTCAATCTAATATATCTCCAGATAATCTGCAAGCATCTAGAAAACCCCTGAGCTACAGTATGAGCAATTAGAAATAATGAAGAGAAAGCCCAATGCTCAGCAGGAAGCTGAGGAAGGTCCTCCTGGCCCTTGGTTGGGGTCTGTGGACATTGTTCTGCCTATAATGGGGCCCAGCCAGCTGGAAGTAGTGTTGGAAGGTGGGTTTGTGTCTCAGAGACTTGATGCTCTGCTTCATTAATGTCAGCCAAGGCTGGGCACCTTAGGATTTAGGGGGTGGAGGATGTGATGAGGGTAGATCAGGAAGAAGGCTTCAGAGAACTAAGCTCTCATCTTTAATTTGGCTAGTCATTTATTTCAGAGCTGAGGAGGGAGGGAAATGCCCAACAGCCTAAATGATTGGGAAGAGAAGATCTCCCTATACAAGTGTGAACAACACTGTACAGAAATGTTCCTCAAAACTGTATTTTGTAGGAGTACTTGGAGCCATAGACAAATCCCATATTTTAATGTGGCTAGACAGTTGGTTTTTACTTGGAATTAAAGGCAATCTCTGAAAACTATGGCCGTGTTTAAACACGAACTGGGCCATAAGCTTCTTATGGGCTGTGGTTACTGGGAAAAAAAAAAGGCTGACTCACAGTGGGAGAGGATCAGCTTGGAATGTTCCCATGCAATCCTCCCCACTCTCCAGAGGTGCCCAGCATCTTCCTAGAGATCCTGAATGCCTAGCACTCCCATATACTCCCCCTGACACTTGAAGATCACTAGTATTTCTGGACGACCAATTTAAGAGCCTCAGAGGAGAGATATTTACTTTGACCTGTCAGTAGTACAAACAAGAAGAAAGAAAATGACTTCTCCACAGTTTTTCCAAAATGCATGCCCAATTCAAACAGATTCCTTGCAAGTGTGAGTCCCAGATCACAGCTAAGTCTAGCACAGATGTCCCTAATACCACTGCCAACCACATCATTTCTGCACTGAGCTAGGCAATGTGTTAGAAGCAGGTTGGTATAGGAATTTTCCAATAAAGCATTTGTATAATTAAAAAAATACTAATTACAAACTGGTCCATCTTGTGGGAAGCTCTTGGCTTTGTCATCTTATTTTCTGTTTAAAGTATTTTAACCTGGTCAGCATTTTATAATGAAACGTATTCTTTTTCAAATAGAAACACATGATTCTATAGGAAAAATACATTAAGGGGGGAAAAAAAAATCGTACTTAAGCATGAAACAATGCTAAAATATTTCACTAAGATCCAAGTAGCATCTAACCAGCTTTTGTTTCTTTCAGCCTACCAGTTTTCAGGAATCAAGATTATCATATCTGGTCCTACCTAAGACTGGGGAGAAAATGTGAAATTCTGAAATCTTTGCAATGTTGGAAAACTATTTTCCAACCTGTTTTCCACCAAGCTCTTCTCAGATGAAATTGCAGAAATTCTTCTGTTTTCTCCTTCCTCCTTGGCTCTGTTACCATGCAATTCTGTTCATGCTGTTCTCTGAGACAAAATCTGAGACAGGCTGAGATTTGTGCTGATGCTGTGCGCTGCCTTTTTGGTTTTGTTTTTGGTTTCCCCCTTTCCTTAAATAAAACAATTTCCTAAGTCATTGAAACGGGGCTGATGAAAAGCAGCCTTTAAAATTCGTTTTAGTAAATAGTTTGAAACCAGATCACAAAGCCTTCTAACTGTAGATTTGCCTTTAATTGTACCTCAGTGACAGCCCATTTTCCTTCTCCTCTGCAACTAGTCTCCTTTTTCTTTAAAAGTGAAACATATCGTAAGCTACTCTTGGAAGATTTGTGGGGTTTTGCGCAAATTGGACAAGATCCGTAGGTAAACAGTGTCACCTAGTGGATGCATGGCATCAGTTGTCCCAAACTCTGGAGGAAGTTGGACTTTGGGTTTTTTCCATTTTGTCCTAGAAAAATCTTTTCAAATTGGAAAAAGCCCTGTACTGGGAAACGGGATTATTGCCAAACTGCTGCAAAACCGAAGATGCATAATGTGGTGGCCAGCACTGAGCTTGGAATATGTAAGTCATGTGCACGGGCACAGATCCAGTCACATCAGCAGATACAAAAGAGGAGAACCGATCCTCCAGCTCGGTGCCTGAATAGCGAAAGGTTAAAGCAGCACAACGTGAAGTACTTATTTCCTGGATGCATAAAGGTGGACCTCACTGCACCATCGGCTGCCCCTCTCCAGGCACAGAAAACAAGAGAACATCAGGAGGTGCCTGTCCCCTGTGATCAGCTGAGCTTCCTGAGCAGTAAGATGTAAAAAAAAATCACAAAGTGTTTGGAGTGGGAGGTTTGGCAGAGGCCATGTGAGTGCTGGAGAAAGAGTATAAACTCCATGGTAAAAAAAATCTCTCATCTTAAGAGGGGGGGGTGATGACTTTGGGAATGTGGTGGCAGGCATCTATGAGAAAAGCTGCCTAGAGAGAGCAGATGTACTAAGGCTGGAAGGGCCTTCTGACTTGGAAGTAACAGGTTGGACATTCAGAGCAGGATAGCCTCACTCAAGGGTAAAATGCTCCTGAAGGAAGGATATGCTTCTAAACAGAGACTGGATAGCCTGAAGATCACTTGTCCTACATAGGTTTCTGCTTTCTAGTCAGGATTCCTTGGAGTCAAGCTGAATTTGAACCAAACCACTGGAGGAAAAAAATAATGCAAACAGAACTGAGCCAACATCCACAAAACAGTTCTCCAGGCTCTTAGAAAGGTGTGGAGGGGAAGGTGGGCAATAAATAAAAATGGAAGCAAAAAAGGTGAGAATTTGAGTAACTCAGTTTCAAAACAAATACTGGGATTCAGCTGACTTTGTGCAGGGTGGGTGGAAAAAGTGGAGTTTTTGTGATCTTTTCTCACTGCCTGTCCTTCTTCCTCCTGTAAGGCCATCAGTGCAGTTTGTGAGCAGATCCTGGCAGCAGCGTTGAGCATCTCAGTTCTCTAGTTACAGTTGCATTTATTTTTCTCTGATTATATCTGTAGTATCTCTACTCCTTTCCTCACACCTTAATGAAGCTGCTTTCCCTTACAGCTCCTCTTGATGGGGTAGGAAGGGCACAGCACTGAGGGGCAGGGAAGGCAGCAAGGACCCTATCAGTGGGAGTAGGGAGCTCATCCAGCTTCATGCACTGGGGCAGGATGGTCCTCTGCTGTTATCTTCCAGTGCAGGCAGATATGGTTGTTTGGCTGCTGCTATGTGACAGGATCATAAGATAATTCAGGTGGGAAAGGATTTTGGGAGGTTTTCAGTCCAACCTCCTGCTTAGACCAGGGTCATCTGAGACCAGGGCAGGCTATTCAGTGCAAACCTCAGACAATAAAGAAACAGCACAATCTCTGTTCCAAAGGCTGACTGTCCTTATGGTGGTATAGTTTTTCCTCGTATCTAGTCAGAACCACTTTTCTTCCAGTTTCTGTCTAGTGACTTCTATCTATGTCCACCACATTTATGTCTACCATGTACTCCTGTGCTACTTTCTTGCTGTAGTCTGGGGGTTTGCTGTCTTGGTCAGCTACTCAGCCTGTAATTAAAGCAAGCCCTGCCAAGAACTCTGTCATAGGATACATGTCCCTGACACAGCAGAAAACATGATTTTAGTGGTTTCTTTTGTAAGAGTGGCTGACAGCAGAATGGGGACACTGCATGTTCCCTATAGAAAATCCTTTCCAGCATGCTGGATCTAATTGGAAAGTGCACCTGTGCAGTGGTAGAGCACAGAGGCTTCAATCACAGTCCTGCTATGCTCTGCAAAGCCAAGCCCTGCTGCACTGCTTCTTCAGGGGTTGAGTGGAGATAACACAGGATACAGAAAGGAGCAGGAGCACAAGCCACTGAGGTCTTAGTGAGAAGGAGAGCAAAGGTATGGCTCTTCCCTGTCCAAGAGACAGAAGGCAGGAAAATGTAAAAGTCAATGCCTGAAGCTCAGTAGTTGGCCCACAGGATACCAGCTGCTTTTTAACATAGAGAGCAGTCATGAAGAAGAGAAGGATTGTGTGAGGTGGTGAGAAAGAGAAAGATGAAAAGGGATGTGACTCTCCTGACCTGCAGGCCCTGTATGGTCAGCCTCCAGAGTGCTACCACAGCCAGCACTCTCAGACCCAACTCTGAGACACTGGTATTGACATAGATCTGGACAAAGCAATAAGCCAGAACATTTGGAAGAATGTATGAGTGAATGTTAGAATTGTAGTCAAAATGATAAATACCTGCTTTATGGCAGGTGATTCTGCTAAGTTGGTGTTTGGCCTCTGTTTTCTTCATTCTTGTCATCCATCAAATGGATGATCTGTCATTCTTCTCCAAAAGGGTGAAAGTGTTTGTCATGAGAAGCCTAAGGAGCTCTGTGTACAGCAAGCCAAAATATGCTGCAAGTTGGGACACTTTCTCACCTGAGTACACACTCTGTTGGCAAAACAAACACTGGCATAACTGTATTTGCTCTGCGTGGTGCAGCTTCCCTCAAGCTATTTCATTTTTTCTTTTTTGTGCTGGTCTTCTTAGACCAGTTCCCACTGATCAGATCAGTGGAAGGTACTATCTTCAACTGGTCCTCACTGGAGACATTGACTGGCATGGTTACAGTCACATCACTTTGATTACCCTGTGCATCAGTTTACTCCATTAATGGAAGTTCTACACTGACTTTCCACTGTGCTTTTATTCGTGGGATCTTAGAACTCTGTTCTTAGTTACCCTCTCTCATATAGTCTGAACTAAACCAGATGCTTTTCATTTTTTTTCCTTCTCAAAGTGATACTAATTCCTTTGCTCATTAAAATGTAAATGGAGAGGAATCTTGCTGAGTTCAGTGATACTATGAGATGTAAAAGCAGTATATGAGGTCAGAATCTTCTCATGTGAGTTACAAGTGCAAAAACCTGTGAGCAAAAAAATCTGAATAGATGAAGGATTCCAATCCTGGGAATGACAGGATGAAGAAATAGAAGTAACACCTGGAAAATGCTGCTCTCAAGAGAGGCCTTCTCCTCTGAAAATGTCTGCTCACTCTAACATTAAACAAACAGAAACTTACCTATTCTGTGAAATTCTCTTTTGCTTCTTTATGGAGACACTCATAGTAAAGCCTGCACTTGCATTTTAACAACAAGGGGGGGGGGGGGGGGACGACATGACCTAACTCTTGTTCCACCAGGAAGTCATAAATTCTTCCGCCAAGAATATCTCATCTGAAGTCTGTGGAGGGCTTGGCTTATCTCTGTAACTGTGTGTAATGACAGCTGAAACATCTTAACATTCCCAGCCTGGATTTGTCCCTGCTGTCAGCAAACCCATTGG
This sequence comes from Indicator indicator, assembly GCF_027791375.1. Lineage (NCBI taxonomy): Eukaryota > Metazoa > Chordata > Aves > Piciformes > Indicatoridae > Indicator > Indicator indicator. The sequence continues at coordinate 21,086,586 of NC_072022.1, read as the reverse complement.
ATGCCCTTGCTTGGCCTCTGGATGCTCCTGTATTCCTGTGCTCTAATGGCAGCACGCCGAGCCCAGGGTGGGCTGCCAGGTCTCCTGGCGATGCAGGTACTCTGTAAAGAGGGGTTTTGCCAGGCAGCCTGCCCAAAATACAGAATGCTGCTCCCTGCATACAAAATTCCCTTCCCTCTGTGACAGCAGCACACACAAGTGCTCCTAAGCTCCATTTGGACCCATTTATAGTCACATATGCCAAATGGTGGGAGGAGAAGTTGCATGGGCAAACACTGCTGCCAAAAAGGCAAATTGCATCGTTCAGGTAGATGGGGAACCTCTGGCAGCTGGGAAGGGGTATAAAAATATAATCACATTAACATCCATCCCTCAGGCTCTCTGGGCAAACAAAGATCCAGGGCAAGCAACATGCTGAGGAAATGGGCTGGTCCTGGAACACTGTGTCTGTGTGTGTGTGTCTGTGTGTCCACACACAAGGGCATGAGCACAAACATAACTGCTACTTTGGAAACTTTCCATTCCTCTTCTCTTTTAACATGAAATCAGGCTTCAGAGTTAACAAAAATATTGTCTGGAATGGTCCTTTTTATTTATGAAACAATATTCCATGACAACATATTCTTTTTCTGAATTGCAAAGAAAAGTTAGAAAATCTTCCTTTCACTTGCTTTAAAGGGTTAAACTCTCCCACTTTGATGGCTACTTTTTCAGTATCCATCAGCTGTCTCGAGTGGTTCTGATCTGATATTCTAAGGGAAAATAAGCCTTTTCTAACCAGCTCTATCAATGAGTTCCTTGGAGGACACCTATGAACTTCAGCTCCAATTAGAGGATCCATGATATAGTGGGAAGGCAAAGCCACAACATAGCAATAGCTTTAGTAAGGGAGGCCATCTTCTATTCATTTAAAAGATCAGCATACCAGAAAAGAAAAATACAAGGCTTACAAGCTGCCTGCATCTTATCCTTCAAGGTGGCCTCATTCCTGAGTACAGGGGAAATCTGAGGAGTTAATCATTTCCTCTGACTCAAAAGCAAAATAGCAGAGCAAAACCAAAACCCACCCAGTGTGTTTCTGAAGCTCCTCATTCAAATCTACTTTCCAGTGTGCATTATTTTATATTATAATCTGTTTCTCAGGGATAGTCTGCTTAGGGCATCAGGTAGTGTGAGGCTTGAGGACTTCATCACATCTGAAGGCAGATCCTGGAGGATCCATGTGTCTTTTGCTTCCCTGCCAGCTGCCCATTCAGATTTTCCAGGAGTGCAATGAAATAAGGTTTCTATCTCCACCACTAGTTCACATCCAGTCCTGAACAGGTTCCACAGGAAAATATCTGGGAGCTTTGGGAACTGGCTCTGAAACAAGGGCAGAGCTCAGGTCGTTTTCACAACAGTCATGTGAGATCCCACTACTGTTATTGGCATTACTGGCTTAAGGCTGGCTGGGAGTGGACCCTAACTTGCCCTGATGTTTCTTGGGGGTGGGCTACCAAGGCAGGACCTAATGAGGCAACCAGGAGGAGGTGGCACCAGTTCCATACATATAGGGCTTCAGTCCCCAGTGGTTTAATTGCAGCAGCTTTCCCCACAGTAAATGCAGTGGAGATTCTTCTTGTTCTAAAGGCCACATTAAATGAGATGTTTTAACCTGACAATACTTTCCCAGCTCCTGAGGTGGGCCATGTGTCTGCCATCAAACTAAGCAGTCATGTTCAGCTTGTCTTGGATTTCTTTATATTAGACAGGGGATGATTCATAAAGGGAAATGCTGAGGCCACACAGATTGTCAATGCTCCGGTGTAATGATTGAGGTTTTGCAGAGAAGCTGCAGTTAAGGCTAAAAAAAAAAAAAAACAGATTATGGGTCAAATCTGTCCCTGATACAACTCCACCATCTTCAGCAAGTTGCCCCTGTGTGAATCTGGCCCTACGTTCCTCACTTATAAATAAAGCAAGATCCCCCCCTGTAGCAAAATCAATTGGAAAAGGGACAAGGGGGAAAAAATGCTTCTTTCTAACCCACATTAAAAATAATCACTTTTTGTTACACAATGGGACAGGCAAAACCAGTCCTACTAGACTCCAGAGTACAATTTCCTCAGCATGTCACTAGGGGGGAAAAAGCTGGCAGAACCAAGAGGTTTCTTTCATCTGCTCAGTTCTAAATGATACAGGGAAGAGGAGAAAGCACATCTAGCTGTATAGATAGATACCTGGATGTGCTATCCCTTCTTCCCTCTATCTATATAAGTATGTAGATATAGATAACTATCTACCTGTATACATATATTTGTTCTTCCTAGGTTGATTATGTCACCAGTGTGAGATCTGAAGTTATTTAAGAGGAGTATTCCATCTGTTGATTAGACCTGCTATTTGAAAATAGCCAAATATGTCTGCTTTAAATGCCTGCTAGCTAGGGTTCTCACTGCTGGGTGGTGGTTTCTGTCTCAGCTTTCTGTTCACATTTGGCAGGTCTGTTGTGTACATGAGCTCTACGGGAATGCAGAAAAGCCACTTGAGGGAGAAAATTGCTAATCACTAAAAATTACTAATCATTCTTTCACACTAAACAAATCCCACTGAGAGGTTTTTAGTTACACAAAGGTGTGTATTTTTTTTTTCTTTCCCCTCTTCCCTTTTTCCTCCAGCTAATGATACAGAGGTGCAAAATGCAGATCACATCCTACTGTGCATTTGCTGTGGCATTTTCACATGTTTAAGATCTAGGTCTGAGTCCAAAATAAAAGCACAATAGCCTGAAAATCTTCCAAGGTACACCACTAGCACTTCACAACCAAAGCATCAGGAAAGCAATTCAGACAGTCACAGAATAATCTTCCCAACAGTGGTGAGGTCCTTTTGATGAGACTGTGCTCCCTATGCAGTTGCCCCCTAAAATGTCTACAACCAAACAAAAGAAGCAGGAGGTTGGAAGAAAAGGATACAATTCAAACTGCGATTCTTACAGCTAGGAAACTCAGAGTAAGTGCTTTCCTCAAGGTTTCTTGAGACCTCTCTAATGAAAGTTGAGGCCAGATGCACTTCCAAGATCCGGAGTCTTAACCAGAGAAGTCTGTTGCCTCCCAGTTTCCCTCTCCCCACACGACTTCCTTACTCTCTTTTCTTACACATCTTGGGAATGCAGAGCTGTTCTTTCCATTATACTTCTTCCTATTATATAAATCCATTCACAATTAAAACTGCTTGTTTGTCTTTGCTAGAAATCTTCAGAACAAAGCATTTCACTGGCTGAAGTTCCTCCTGTGTTGGCATGAGGGCAGGCAGCAGGGGGTGCATGACAGGCAAGGAGCTCAAGTGCTGGTGCAGGGCTCTTTCTGCACAGGGGCATCCTGCTGCTGCAGCCCTGTGCTGTGGCCTCCCTCCTGTGACATTTCCTACCAAGTGAGCTATGCAGAAACTGTGACAGCTGCCAGCAGCATTTCCTGGGGAGTTCCCAGAGAAATGTGCATTCCTGGGCTAAGAACTGGGTAACTCTCTGGAGCTGAGGGGCAAGGAATTCACCACAAAGGGAGAAAATCCTTGGCAGCCTTGCCTGTATTTAATTATGCCATTAATGTGTATTTTATGAAATGTGAAAAACAGGTTGTATGCCTTTGCTTGCTCTGTTCTACTTTAGGTCTCACAACATAGCTAAGCACCTTCTGCTGAAGAGAAGGTAGCATAGTTTGTCATTCCTTCAGCTTCTTTACATGCTTCAAGGTTTGGATTTTCTGGCCCATGCAAGGCAGCTGCCACCACACCATGGCCCCACAGGTGCCATCTCCCAGCACTGCAGCATTCCTATTTCTCAACTGATCAGGAAGAAAAAGAAGGTGACAGAATTGCCTTGTTTTCAGGCCCTCATCAACAATTTAAATTATGATACTGTTATAGATGCTCCACCACTTAAAGCCTGTTTAATTTATGTTGACACGTTGTGGTTTGATTCTTTGGATCAAATCTGAGTCCTGTAAGCAAGCTGATCCCAGATACTTGGAATAGAATTTTATTTCTATTACATTCCCCTCTGTTTTGGTTTTTTTTTTTTCTGTATCTGTGAACACAGCAGACATCATCTAAATCAAACCAAGCAGGACTGCAATATGTTTTCTATCACTGCTGTAAACTATCTGAAATTCACTGTTTTGTGCCAGCTGTGCCTATTCAGGTTGCAAAACACAAGACCCTCAACAGAGCATTTTTACTGCACTCATAAAGAGATAATGGAAAAACCAAGAACAGCTCCTAGAGAAAGGATGCCCTGAGGCATGAGCAATGTTTAGCTATAGGTCCACTCCTAATCTCTTCTCTGGACAGAACAAAGTAGGGCAGTGCACTTAAAATACATCTATTTTATAACCAGACTAGCTGCTGCTCTGCTGCAGTGATGAGCTGTGATGCTAAAGCACTGTCACCAAGCTTTAGGATTAACCCTTTTGGGAAGCATCTGCAAAGAGCTGGCACCACTGAGTGTTGTCCACATGGAGACAACAGGATCAGGCACTGCAACTCCTTATTCCTGTAGGTTGTCTTGGTTTGTGGGTTCTAAATGGCTAAGTATCTTGCCCTGAAATATTTTGTCCCCAAGGAAGACACATTGAAATTTTCTGAAACAGAACACGGCATTATATACATTTGATGTTTTGACACACTGAGATTTTTAAATCTGCTTAATTCACTGAATTCCACCCAAGTTTGTCATTTCAATACCTCAGAAACATCCTTTGTTGGTCAGTTTTGGGCTTCCTCAGTAAGAGATATTTTTTCCATTGCTCCAGTCCCCAGGGGTCCCAGTGGGCTCCAATGGAGCCTCCATGGAGCACCCTTTGTGTGAGAGGCCAGTGAAGACAACTGAGCTTTCTCAAAAGAGAATGTAAGGACTGTGCTATAAAGCTCCTGTTTTGTGGTGAAAACATTTGCCTGCCATTATCAACCAGCAATAGCTGCTGGCATTTGTAGGAGACCACAGTGTTCCAGTAAGGTAGGTTAGTGCTAATTACAATATGTTTATTCAGTTGAAGCACATAAAATGAGACATTCATTGGAGCAATATATTAACACAAATAGGGGATTACAGCTAACCAGGTTGCCTGTCTACTGCTAATTTATAGTTAACTAAGGTGCTTGTTTACCCTGATAAGAATATACATCCACAGACAGCTCTGTGAGAGAAGGATTTCATCACGCTTTAGAGAAGCGTAGGTGCTCGGTCTTCTCTTATGCTATCTGATCTCATTGGCATTAATGCCTTTGCAATAGGAAGAGACACTTTTCCTTTGCCCAGGTATAGTTAAAATGGTCTTTCTCGACTCAACTTTTCTTCAGCTGGCCATCTAATAGCTAAAGCACAGTAAAAAATATAGTCTGTTTTCTCATGTCTCGTATCTGCTCAATCTTTTCTGTGCCCATAATCATAACTTGATCCTCAATTAGTTTGTTAGAGGTTTATTATCAGATCGTAAGTTGGTTTCACAAGACACACACAGAAGTCTATACAAGCACTTTTATGACTGATAAAGCTTAAAATTCTTTGGCAACAGTCTCAGCTCAACCCAAAACAGCTATTCCAAAAATATTTTCTCAGTGATTTGTGTTGATTGACAGGTACACACATGTGCTGACTTTTTGCTGTATATTTCACCATGACACCTGAAAATCAGGTGGAGAACACCTTCAGCTGGTTGAGCCTTTTAATTGTGCCATTGAAAATGACAGAGGAAGAAGAAAACCAATAGAAAAAGAGGGCGTTGAGCTTGTTAACCCACAGGTGAGGCAACTTTCTGACTATCAGGTTGATGGGGAGGCTATAAACCTAGAAAAAGAGGGAGAAGGCAGTCTTGTCACAAGTGAGCATGCAGGAGTAATTTTAGACCAAAAAAAATAGCAGGTAAGAGTTATGGTGGGTTTTTTTTTTTTTTTTTTGTTCACTTGGCTTTGCAATTTGGAGGAAGAAAAAAAAGGGGGGGGAAAAGAAGTCAGTATGGGAGTTCTCCAAACTGTTCTTGCTTTTTTTTTTTTATCTTGACAATAGTTCTACTTCTCTTGGTCTGAGAGACATTTCTGGAGTGAAGTTTGATTTCTAGGGAGTTGTGGAACTTTGTTTTGTTCTTTATCATGTAGGAGACAATGCTGTTCTGATGGGATAATCTTGGCTGCTTTCTTGTTTTCCCCTTTCAGCAGGGTGGGGGAGAAAATGAGATGTAAAAAAGCTTATGGGTCAAGACAAAGACAGGGAGATGTCTATTAACATCGCTAGCAAAAGAGTTAAACTAATTTTGGGGAAATTTCTTTTATGTATTTCCAATTAGAGAAAAAAAAAAAGAAAAGGCTATTGAGAAGCAAGTCCACCTTCCCCTCTCCATCTCTTCTTCTCAGACTCCAATTCAGTCCTTCATTCCTGACTCCCATTCATTTGTTTCCTCCTCTGAAATGGCACGAGGAGTGTGGTCAGTTTATGACACCTTGTCAATGCTACTCCTTCCTTGCGCTTTTCACCTGCTCCAGCATGGGATCCCTCACACTGGATAGAGTCCTTCAGAAAGGGGATACTTTCCCATGGACTGCAGTTATCCTAGAACAGCTCCAGCACAAGCTCCTTTCATGAGGTGTAGCCAGTCCTTTAAGAGCAGACTGCTCCAACATGGGTCCCCCATGGGTCATAGTTACTGCTGGAAAACTTGCTCCTGTGAGGGCTCTTCATGGGCTACAGCTTTCCCCCATCCTCCACTACTGAAACTTTGCCACGTAAACCCAATATAGCTGTCTGAATTGCTATGTTTTGGTTTTGTGAGTGGGAAAAAAATCCTGAAACCATGTACATACATGTTCAGTATTTCTACTTGGCTTTGTTTATTGCTTGTTTTTTTGTTTTTTGTTTTTTTTTTTCTTTGATAAGCTCATTTTATCAGCTTCTTTTCTTATTAGATGTTCATATGAGCAGGAAATGCTATGCACTGAAATCTCCTCATAGTGTTCTGGGCTTTTTATATCACTGGTCAGTCTGCCCTAACCCAAGATGTATGCACTGAATAACCACATTGTTCGTTTATAATGTCCTTGGCTTTTCTATAGCCTTGTCCCTGTGATATTACTTGTGGACACAGTAGGCTGGATCGAAGACAGTGAAGTTAAAAGTGGTGATGTATGCAGCTATGTAACTGTGAGAAGGAATGTATTGATTCCACATACTTCCTTTTCTAACCTGCTGTAAGGTGTTTCATCATGTAGGACATCATGGAGATCTTATATTTGTTACTTAACATACATTGAAAGGTCTGACTTCTCTTTCTTGCTGGCTTTCTGAATGGAAAAAGCTGTTGTTAACATGTCTTGTGTGTCAGAGATCAGGCTGTTCATGATAGCTTATGAAGCTTTGAAAGTATATAGTAATAGAGAGGAATGGCAAACTGTTATATTGATGTAGCTGAAGCAGAAAAAGTCAAACTATTGACCTTGCTAGCTCTGCATTTGGGGCAAATGTTACTGCAGTGAATAGAGTAACTTTAGCATTAAACAGAAGCTGTGTTGAATTTTGTTTTGCATGTTTTGCTCTCACATAGATAAATGTGAATGCTTGACAAGGGCTGGGCAAAATTCTATGGATAGCTGCAATTTTGTAAATGTCAGAAATTTTTTTGGTGGAAAGTTTACTTTTGGGCAAAGAGGCCAATAATGAAATCAAAAATTATTTCCATGGGTTCTTAAGTCACTGAAAAAGTCTCTGTTAATCAACTTCTTTTTCTGAAATAATGTTCTTTTAAATCAACCAAGCCAACAAAAAGTCTTTACTTTGGCTCTTGCTTAGCATGGTGTTGCTATTCCCTGAATGGAACCAGCAAGCATCTAATAGGTGACGCAGCACAGCACTGCTCTTGACCTCCCTCAGACAAAAGGTTCCATGAGTTATGATGGCTTGTTCCTGGAGTAAACAAAAGATGTTGCAAAAGCATATAGCAAGAGATATTAATAAAATTGCATTGAGAGGTAGGAATGAGCTATGGGAAGAAGCAAAGTGCTGAGCTGCTTTCCATCCATCCACATCCAGTATCAAAACTGGTCATGCAGGGTGGGCTGCTCCCAGGCTCAGTCATGTTAGGTGCTTGCCTGAGGTCCTTATTTCATGGAAGTGATTCCAGCCCCATAGCTGATCTACATGGTCATTCCACTGCATCACATTTGCTTGCACGGCTGCCACCTCAGCAGAAGATAAAGTAGGGGGCAGAACTGCCAGCATGCCACACTCAGCCAGCCAGCCATGGGTCTGCAGGGCTTGAATGGCTCAGTGCAGCTCAGGAAAACTGCCCTCTGCCCTTTCCACAAAGGAAAGCCCATGGACTCAAGCCTGGTACTGTTTCCCAGTCCCATGCTGAGTCTCTTTTCACCCCGCTGGCGTGTGGCTTCCTCGGGGTGCTGCAGTGCAGGGAGTGCTCCGGGGAAGCCCAGGCCATGGCCATTAGCGCTGTGCTGACAGCGGTCTCTGCGGATAACGAGAAGCCCTTCTGCCTCACTGCTATTAAACTGCTGCCTTTTCACGAGAGGAATCCTGAATTCTTCCTCAAACCTAAACAAAAAAGTCAGCCTTTTATTCGTTTCATCATTATCTAGGGCTGCCACATTCAAATGATTCTCCAGCAGTCCCTTCATTTCCAAGTGCACACGTGGAGAAGGGATTGGAAGCCTTTTGATTAAGAATAAGAGGTGATGACACTACAACCAGTGCAGGGTTGTCATCATTACCGTGTACCTGCACTTCCACAGAGCTCTCGCTCTGGGTTGCCTCTGATATAAAGCTGCTGTACTCTGTGCCCTAATTGAATGGAACTATTTTATAAACACGCATTCCCTGAATCCCAGAAAAGATCCTTTTAGAGGGGAAGATATGGGGAGGGTGGTGGGGAGGTGAGGAGCTAGATGTGCTCGGTTCCTGGCAGACCAATTTTGTCTGAGAGAAATCTCTTTGTTCCCTGCAAAACTGCTTGTCTTCTACAAGCAGATACCATGGGGATTTTTCCCCCTACAAGTCGAATGCTCTGACCACCCACTTTTAATCCTGTGATTTTCTGCTTTTGGCCTGGATTACAAGTCACCTATGACCACCTTCAGTGTGTAGCAGGCTGCAAGTTTACACAAGGTACCTAAGGGAAAATACCTGTTCCTTCCTGGCCCTGTTTGTCAACTGTTCATGTCTGATAATTTAACTGTCTGACTCGGTCACAATAATGACCTTTTTGGTAGCAGGAGAGGGAAGAAACCTGCCATCTACCCACCAGGATGCTCTCATCTGCCTTATGAAATTGTATTCATGTGTGCATCCTAAACCCACACTGTTTGTCATGGAAGTGACACTCTGCAGATGACTTGTTAAGCAGCATCCCTCGTTTCAACCACTCTGTGCCCAAGTTCTGGATTCTCCACTTGTGATTTACTGCTTTCCAGGTTAACTTTTAAGTGCTGATTTTGACCCATATTCCTGTCCTGGCTATTTCTCTGTTCCCATGTAATATAACTACAGTTATAGAGAAGTGCTGTGCCTGAGCTTTGAGGGATGTCTGATGTGTGCTGGGCCAGTGCCTTCTTGGAAACTAGGATCCCAATTGCAGTTCAGTAGTTAAACTAATCTTCTGCTATCTGTGTGTTTAAAGGTGGAAATCTTTTATTGTTAAATAAGCTTTCCCTGGAGCCTACATTTCAGTAAGAATACCCTAAAACTGCTATATAAAATTATATTAATAGACAACAACATTACAGCTGCTTCTTGGTACTATTTCAATAGCTATGTATGAAATTTACTGCATAAGGGATGTTGAGTTAAAAGTGGTCAGAGGAGTTGCTTTTATCTTGGCTTACATATAGCATTACATTTACACCTGAACACAGGGTGAATTATCATCCAGAGGAGTTGAGAAGGAATCTCTTTTCTCCAGGAATGGCAATTATATTTGATTAGGTACAGGGGAGCTTTTTCCTCTCCTGGCCAAGGAGCTGAGGGCAGTGCTTTGAAGATACCCAGCCTCATGATCAAGGTGTAAAGCATAATGACAAATGTGAAGTTCCTGCAGGGTCAGAGTTAGCTACAATAGTTCAGGAGAGAGGGCATTGGACTGGGACTTAAGAGGCTTGACTTGACTGCCCGGTCCTTCCACTGGGCTGCAGGACAAATCACTTCCTTTCTGTGCCAGTTTCCTTATCTGTGAAATGCTGGTAATGAGGCTTTTTTCTTCGTTTCTCTTTGTAATTGCTCCAAGAACTGCAGGTAAAACATGCTATACAAGCACTTGGTATTGCTGTGTTTGATTTGTGGGATTTTTTCTGTGTGATATCCTAACGCAAGGAGTTGTGTCAGATTTGCACTCATAAGCTCAAGGACTGTGGTGTTTGTCATCCTGCTGTTAACAGCTCTTCCCCGAGATCATTTGGATGTACAGGCAGTGCTCTGGTTTTGTTTTTGTTAGGATATCTGCAGCCTGTAATCTTAGTGCAACAGGATTTGTTAGTCAAGCATAGCCCTAAACAAAAGCACCCAGAGGATGTGCTTTTTTAGATGCTCTCCTGTGCACAATGGATCCCCTATCATTTTGCCCCTGGTCTCTTCTGGTCCCCTGCTTCCACGCCTGTGGTCATCAACAGTTTGCCAACATAAGGAGTAGGAGGAAAAAATATCCTTGACATGTAGTAACTCAAGCCTCATTCCAAATGTGTTTGCTTAAGCATTGCTAAGGGTTCCCCCCCTTTCTGTTCTCATCACTTCTCCCCTTAATGTGCCTTTGTTTCAAGATGGGAAGAGGCTGCTGGTGTTGTGGGGGTTTTCTATGGCTGTGCCTGTTGTCATCTGGACACTTTGTTTGACACCGAGTGCAGTGTCCCGGCCATCATCTCACCTTGCTAACGAAATACATAGGGAGGAAGAGTCCTAATTGTGAGGTGATAACCCATCGAGTGTCAGAGCAGATGGGCTGTGCATGATGCTCTTTAGTTTGGGTCACTGGAAGTGACAGATGCGGGAGGTTGCTAGATTAGTTCCTGCTGAAACCTGAGAAGCTGCCAGTGTTGGTGAGTGTCACCTAGTGCTTGGCAAATGCATTCAGATGAAATTACTGAAATCTTGGGTTTCAGGCCTAAGTGACCACTACAGGCTCTAGCAGTTCCTGCCAGTGGAATAAACATTTGCTGAACACACTTTGGCATAATAACACTTTGTGCAGCAGGCAATCGCTCACCGCCCTCTGCCTCTTCTCACTGTTGTGACAATCCAAATGCCCCCTAGACCACAACCATGTCAATCTCTCCCAGAACCACTTTACTAATAAGTTCCTCAACTTCACTTCCCTTGACCAGAAGTCAGGGTGCAATATTTGCTTGTGGAATACATTGAGTTTACGCTGTTTTTTTTTTTCCCCATCTGTTCCATCAAGCTGGGGAGTGGGGCACTAAAGGCAGATATGGGATGCTTAGCCTTTCCATTAGTGTAATATGCAGATAGTGCTTGGTGCTCTCAGTGAGCTGAAATATAAAATGACTTCTCCAAGTCCATACTTTTCCTCCCATTCACCTCTCCAGCTCAGCTGCTGAATGCCATTAGCATTCTGGTGGAGGACTTGTACAATGTTGATCATTCATCTAGTGCTGGGGGGTATGAGATCTCACCCTAATACAACAACATTTTTGGTGGTAAATTGAACCTCCTGAAAATCAATGGGTCTAACTTTTTCTGACAGAAAACATCGCTTGCAGGGTGAGCACTAGAGCCAAGGCTCTTGGTCTCCTGGTCCAGTATATCACCTGCAACGGGATCTTGTTCTAGGCTTGGAGCTCCACTGTGCTACTACATATTTATGCAAGAGGACTCTTCACAGTATGAGAGGAAGGGATCTGTAAAACCTTATAGCAAAGTGTGGACAGTGAACAATATTATGACTTCAAGATTATAAAAATTACAGAAACAGAGAAGTCCTTCTCTGGTGTTTCATTAGGCCTTTATGCAGCATTTAACTCTGGAATCAAATTTCAAAATTTACAGAGACAGCCAGGAAATTAGGGATGTGTCAACTGGAAATAGGGAAGCATTTGACTTCAACACTAAAATTAAACTGTTATTACGTCGATCTCTACAGCATCTGTTCCACTTGTATGCAGGAATGCTGGTGTGTGCTATGGGGCAGTTCCACACTGGTGGAATTGGATGCTGTGATCAGCCATATGCTGATAAAATTATTCTTTTGTCAGCATGTCTGCCTGGAGTTGCTTCAGGAGCTGGAAACATTCAAAGCAACAATGCTCAGTGCTAAGTGCTTAAGATTGCCTATGTGAAAAGGACTTTTGGTCTTGTTCCATACTCTACATACACTTCATACTTCACATAAAGGTTGGCAAGCCTGTTCCTGTGCAGGGATCTAATAATGGGCTTTTAGAGCCCTTGAGTTTTGAGACCAAACTTATTTTTACTGAGTGGAGTATCACTTGTTTGCAAAGCTCTATCCAACTCTAGTCCTGTTATATCTGATAGTTCAAGCTGCCACTTCAGGGGGATTGGATTAGACCCCAAAGAAGTCAGAGTAGAAGAGATTAAAAACCCTGCTGACTGAGTGGGTCAGGTGGAAGCTACAGGTAATCAGGTTTGTTGCTGGGTAGTCCTTGGTGACCTCCCTCTTATGGTCACGTGGCTCATAGATAGATCAGTCACAGGCACCAAATTCAATCAGAACAAAAAGAATAAGGTTTGTGGCAAACAGACAAATATTCATACTTTGCTTTCCTCTATCATTTGCATCCAGAGTTTGCAATGAGTCTGTATTTCCCTATGCACAGACAGTGTGGTATTTGTCAGGTTCTGGGATGGGAACTGCAAAGAAGAAATAGGAACCAGCCATTGCAGTGGTTTGTAGAGAGCAACTCTCAGTCTGGAGGTTAGCATTGCATGTGGAGCCCTGTAGGGATTAAGAAAAAATTCAAAAACAAAACATTATGTGCCAAGTCCATCCTTGGGTGAAGCTATCCTGGTGATGAGCAGAGCCTCATCTGATTGCCTGGGTACTGTCCTTATCTGTAATTACTCCCAAAATATGCACCTGAAACACAGCTGTTACAACATAGATTGATTGATTTATTAGGAAAAGTGGCCATTTAAAAATGGGTACTTCAGAGACTTTTCTTTTTGTAGTCAAGAGTTGAAAGCAGTTCTCTTCAAGCCTTGCAAAGGGATGTAATTATTTTCTTTTACAACTACGGCCATAAAAGTGGCTATCTATTGTTGCGTGCTCTCTGGAAACATGCTGTCACTTTTGATGACTATGATATTATTAATCAGTTAATTATCACTGGATTAAAATTAAAATGCCCAAGTAAGCACAGAAGCCTTCTCTTTAAAGAATTCAGGTGAGCACTTCTAGGTTTGTGTGTGTGCAGTTGAGCACTTGCCCTGGTTGTGCTGGACGTCTGCACACACAATGTATGCTGGCACAACCTGCACCTCTGAATGCCTGCAAGTCCCTGAAAGGTTGGTGCTTTGTAACAACTCCATCAGATGTCATCACAAGGTATTTGTCTGTCAGCAATGGCCAGCTAAGTGATTAGCTGACACAGCTACTTACTGTATGGGTCACTGGCAAAACAGATAGGTTCAAAAATTTAAGACATTTGTTCCAACTCCTCCCAAAAGTCTTGCCTGCTTTGTCCAGCTATCAGCTCAGTTGTCTCATGCAAGTGAAATAACACATGTTGGCACTTAGAACAAGCTGATTAAAAATAGCCAGGCAGCCCATGGTGGGCAGAAATACTGAGTTTTGTTTGTCCAGAGGGAAATTTTTCTTTTAGTCTCCCTGGGGCTCTTTGCTGCCTGTGATAGAAGGGAATGGGAAGGCAGCCCCATCTTCCATACTGAGGACTGCATTTGGCCACACTTCCACTAGTGCTACCTGATAACTGTACCAAGTTTCTTAATTCTGGCCTCAATTTTGTGTCCTGTAGTAGGAAAATCCACATCAGCCCTTGAAGCTGGTTTTAAGAGACAGATACAGCTTTTCTATCTCCAGGCATGCAGCTGACTTGTCCTTCACATCTCTTTTACTCAAGAAGGATCAGTATGAACTATAACTAAGGGGTAGTTTGGTGGTTTTAAAATGTTAGCAGCACTGCCCTAGCCCCATAGAAACGAAGTGTGTGATCTATAACAAGCCATAAAATCATCTGCCCAAAGAGACAATAACAAGAAATGACAAATATCTATGGTGGAGCTGATGGCTTAAATGGACAGCACATTTTGTTGCAGTCAAGGACTAAAGCTGCATTTGGTGCTTAGGGTTAAAATTTGCTTTTCATTTCACATTTCTTTTTTATTTTGAGAATTACCCTAATGATACACTACATCAAAGCTTCATAAGGGCCTGGTTTCTTGAATCACCTCCCCTGTACTCAATGCATGTAACTCTCCTGAAGTGGTGATAAGAGATGGGCGCAAGGTGATCCTGCTGGCCAAAAAAGTTGCATAGACAGAGAAGGTAAAGAGCAGTTTCCATGCAATATAAGAGACAAGCATGATTGAAAGTTGGGGGATATATTTAGACAGAACAGGATTGTGTCCTCTGTCTAGTTTCCATGGTGTCAAAGTCTTAGCTAAAGCCTTGTATCATAAAAATAAAAGCACACAGAAATGTGCTGTTTTAAATGTTGGTTGTCAGAGGGACAGTCAGGTTTGAAGATCCTGTCAACAGACAAAACAGAAGTGTTTTCCTTTTGTAGGATTCAGTGCACAGAAGATAATACTCAGTTGACCACAAATATGAATCTTGAGAGGTACAAGCCAAAGAAGATTTTGTACTGTGTGTGAAGGACTTTATGTAACATACACTGGGCTTAAAGCACCCCAGAAAAGGCCCACATTCTCCTAATATTGAGGACTTGACTTCAGACTGAGGGAGCAAATCTATTCAGATCCTGAAAACAAAACATTCTCCTGTGTCAGTTGTATGGAAAATACATGCAGCATCCCACTGAGAGGCAGGGCAGAGGAAAATATATCTACCATTCCCCCATTCAGCCCTCAGTTTAGCACCCTTTTCTCACCAACTAAAAATCAGTGGCTGTATTTCAACATACCTATCTTTTTTTTTCTTTTCCCCTCAAAAAAAAAAAAAGGGAGGGAGGAGGAGGAAAGCTATGAAACCCATTGATACTTCCCCATTGTTTTAAAAACCTGAAGAGGAGAAAGTATCCAGTGACACACCACTGCTTACTTCCATGTGTTTGTGAGTATGGCTGAAGGTAAAGGTGGCTGTATTTTGATGAAGCTCGTATATGCTCCACTGCAGTATTTTAGCAGTCCTCTCTCAGGACTAGTGAGACTCCCTGAAGTTACACAAGTCTATGGATGCCAGGAATTCTGCAGTAACAAGCCAGGGCTCTGTGCTCAGGCTAATTACTGCTGAAGTCAAAGGGAGCCAGATTATTTCCTGCCCGAAAGTGCTCGAGCTGCAGCAAAATGAAATCTGTGTGCAAAATCATTTGCATGAATTTTGCTGTTTTCATTCCTGAATGATGAAACTGAGGCAGAGCAGAAATTCAGTGATTTGCCAGAGGCTGAACAGAGAGGCACAAACTGCAAGGGGGAAGAGGTGGGGCTGGTGACTCCTGAGATGTATGCATCACTTGGCAGCTTGTGCTGTCCTACCAGCATGCACTGCAAGGAAAATTAACTACCTAAATGAGATGATTTTGAAAGGACTTTTTTTTTTAGCTTCTCCCTCAGCTGTTTTTTTTTGGTAGAGGAAAATACAGGCTGTTAGCCGAAACTATGCATTCCTGTAAAGGCCAAATATTATTCAAACACCATTACTAGTAAGAGCAGCATTTGTCCCTGTGAGTTTGTCCCATGCTCTTTGCACAGGTGTTAGTCCCCACTGTTTAGAAAACAGGAGAAGCACATTCACAGGAGAAGCTCTAAAACTCACTGATTTCATTTTGTAGTAGGAAGCAGTAGGGAAGAGAGCCCTATATCTAACCCTTTTGCTAAATTCTTGGAAGAAAAACTCCAACCTCAATATATTTAAATTTTTACTGCCAAGTTAAATCCTTGCACAAAAAAAAAAAAAAAGAAAACCAACCACACTTACAATGGAAATGCTGACAGGTCCTTAACTATAGTAGCAGTAACAGTCTGTGCCATAATAAAGATGTTGCATGTTATCAATAATCCTCTTTTTGCCTGAATCCCTGTCTCTCTAAAGAGAAAGGGCTTACTGACTGGGCAAATCTATTTATAAATTTTGTCTTGGCACAAGAGGAACACATTGACAGTGTAGTGGAGATCTGGGGAGGCAGCTGGCCTGCCTGCATGCAAGCAGCAAGCTGAGTGTCAAAGCAGGGCACTTAAATTTTCTCTCATTCCTCGAAGAGAGGGAGTAGGGGGAATTAGGAAGAAGGAAAGGGGGGGGGGGGGAGAGCTTTCCTTTGGATAAGGTAGGGTCAGAAGAGTCACAAAACGTTGAGCAAATTGTCATACTTGGCTCACTGAAGAGCTTCCATCTACTATTTGCCATTGAATGGAGCCATCTCAATTGGGAACCAGTAGGTGTGTGTATTTATACTGCATGGAGACACACATACTATGACAGCCCTAGCTGATAAGGATAGATCTTTCTGGGGCTTGGTGATACTTTTCTTGGAATAAAATGATGGAAGGGTAAAGCTGGAAGGAAAGAGGATAAGATCTCAAGGAGGACACTCACTTTTCTCCCCTCTGTGTCATTTTAAAGGGATCATTTTCTTTGAGTACGCTGTGGTGGATTTCACATCTTTTCGCTTCTAAGCAAAGTCTTGCAGAGAAGATGATGGGCTTATCTAACTGATAGCATAAACTGGCAAAAAAAAAAAGCTGAATTCCTGTCACTTACCATCTTTTCACATTAGTGATATTCCAGTAGAAATACAACATCTTCCTTCCAAATGATAAGAAAGATGACAGTGCTCCTTAATGTTCTTGTACCAGCTGAGCCAGTACCAAATAATTGTCATATTTCCCTAGGTCTTCAGCCCATTTCTAAATAGTGTGATAGAGAATAAAACCACACAGATATTTATTAAGTGACCATGTTCCTGGGAGAAGGGGGCTTTGTGAAGTTTTTCTTTCTCCTTTCTGAAGCTACTTTTCACCATTCATTCCTTGAATAGCATCAATATTGCACATGTAGCACGCTGCAGCTCAGTGCTGGCACAAGTTCCCACCTTAACTCTGCCTGCAGGCTTTCATTACAGTTCTTCACAACCCTTTCTGTACATAGTCCAGAAAATAAGTGCCCTGACATGGTTTGTAGCCTGAGTGACACAGCTCTGGTAATGGTAAGATGGGTGTTTGGGTGGAGGTGAGGATGTGTGCACCTAGCTTTGCTTCTCTTTTTCTGTCAGCTGTGTTGCTTTACAAATCCCACGAGTGCTTCACAACAAAGTACTTTATGCATTAATATACCTTGGGCAGAATTTTTTTTTTTTTAAAGAGCTCACTGTTGTCCTAGCAATGTTTGATTTCAGGCCAGGGATGAATGGTTTTGAAAATCCCACTCAGAACACATATGCCTGTCCTCTATTACATGGATGTCAATTTTTCCTCCTCTTATACCTAAAGGCAAAAGTTTACTCAAAGCAGAACAGCAAGGATCACATAGCTCTTGTCAAAATAGCTTACAATGTACAACCAATAAGTAGGTCACTTATCTGAATGGGATACTGTATAAGTAGCATGTTTGCCACAGGAGACTTATGAGCAAGTCCCCTATGGTGTATCTATAATAGTCTGTCAGTCTGATTCAATTCCCACTGATGTTTAAACTAGACCTCAGCTTAAATGGAGGTGGATCAAGGGGTATGCATCATGTATGAACTATGGATGTGCCTTTTTCCACAAGGGCTTACTGAAGTAACTGGGGATGTCACAAAAGGCCAAAATTGATTGTATGAGTTCACTTTCAATCTTCACAAGCCATTTGAATGATCCAGACATATTCCTCCAGAAAATGCAGGGTATGCAGGGGAGGAGAATAATGCATGTGGCAGCGTTAGCTTAGGACATCGATGAACTGTTCAAATCTTGCAGGTGACCTTACTCTGACCCTTTTAGTGACTAAAGAGACATGAGTGTTTCTTTTACATTTCTGTCTTCATTCTTGGCTGGCTTTGGCAGAGTAGCTCAAAGTTATGAGGAAGATGATAAAGACAAAATTCCCAACTAAAGCGAAGAAATACTGAAAATTTTGTTGGAGGGGCTGTAATTTGGGCAGTTGTTTGCTGGGTGCTTTTGCTAATGAAGCACATTACAGCCCTAGGTTGGGAAAGGAGTCACAATTTGTGGCCCAGGAGATGTTCAGCTTCTCACAGCATCAGGGAAAATCTGCCTCCCGCTGCAGTGAAATTCCATCTAAGGAAGAGCACGATCGAGTGTGTGTAAGTTTAAAATTGGACATGGCTTATGTGAAAGATAACCTTTGACTACAAGGACCCAGGAAAGCACTCACTGCAGGAGTCATCCAGCCAAAATCCCAGCACTGAGTTTGCTTCCCTCTGAGTTTTGAACACTGTGACTACAATTAAGAGGTGCCTTTGATGGATTCCACTAACACCTCTTCTCCCAGAGGATGTAAGTCAGGCTAGTGGGAGATGAATTCTGAAAGCAGAGACTCAAGCTGTATTGCACTGTGAAACTATAAAGAACTGGACAGTTTCATCATTAATTTAAAACTATTTACAGTGCTGATAACATGACAACAGAGAAAGGATTGGTACTGAGAGAGGATTGTTCTGCAGGGAGAAGTTAGTTCTTCTGCAGTTGTTATTGCAGGAATTGCCTTATTCTGGAGAATTGTTGTTCAGTGGTAAACAAGCAAGAAACCTAAGCACCATTAAAAGCCAGCCCTCTTTACCCTTTGTATAATTGCATATGTTCAAAGTCTGGTCAGCCAGACTAGAGTAGCAGAGTTAAGCACTGAACAGAACTGAACAAGACCAGACTGCTTGTCTGTACACTCTCTGCAGATACTTGATTTTCCTAAGGGACAGGACCTCTGGGTATCCAGGATTTATCTGACTTCAGCCAACATAAAAAGGAACTTATAGATGCCCTGTATATACCTCCTTGACTGGGTCCTACACTTCTCACTTTGTTGCTCTTCCTACTAGCACTACAGATTTTATACAGGTCTACCTTTTGCCCTTGGTCTTTGCACAATTTCAGGGCTGAAAAACATGTTTAAACCAACTCTTCTCACTAAAATGTAAAATTAATTGTGGTTTTCTTTGTTTCACCTGGACTAAGGTGCCTCACTCCAATAGCACCCTTTAAATCTGTGTACAGGGACCCCAGCTGCTATCACCACAAACATTGTGTATGAAGTATGTTGCAGAACACAAACAGGTGACCAGGGCCTTCATTAGACAGCAGATTTCCACAATGAAACGAACATGATCCATTTCAGCCTCAAAAATACCTCTGAAAACAGTTAAAAGGCACTGAAAGCAATAAAATATTAATCATTGGCAGCTTTAAGAAGGTAAAAGCATTTCTCAAGGGGCATCTTGTGGTGCTACTGCTTTGCCTTATGCACGGTTTCCTACCTCTCACTTCCTTCCTCATTAGGTTGGCATTGGGATAAAAGAGCAGAATGGGTCAGGAGGTCCTGTTCCAAGTAATTAGAGAGTTACTTCTTTTATCTAAGTGCACCTTGTTAAAGTGTATCAGTGTCAGCCAGGTTAATTGGAACTTTAATACATAATTGATGCTAATTTATGGCCCTTTTTGTTCCAGGATGCTCATGCAGACCCCAAAGTCAGGATACAGTTTTCTTGTTATTAATTATATACTGAAAGCAAATATCCCATGGGAGGAGACCCACAACTTATTGCAGTTGCATAGCTGCCCCAAACCCCTTCATCCACAAGTGTTTCATGGTTTTTTAAAAAGCTCCTGCTTTAGCCTCAGCATAAATGTAAATGGTTATTTCTGCTTCCACCACTCAACTTGCTCAGCTCAGAGGAAATGGCCCTCAGTTGTGCTACTGTGAGCAGGGTGGGACTTCGACTCTAGCTGACATTTTTCCTCCTCCAATTGACAAAATGTCTGTGAAGAGATAAGTAAATTCTATCACTGACTTTAAAGGATGAAGTTGGGGCTGTGTATTGCGTTTACAGGTGGATACTCCTGAGAAGAAAATGCCTAGAAAAAGCAGATGGGAGCTGTGCACCTTTAAGGAATGTTATTTTCACTCTCTGGGGGGTAGCATCTTTCCCCAGACAGCAATATTTAGTGTAGTTGGAGAATTGAGCTTCTCATGGTGACATTTCATCTGAGACACCTGGGAGCCTCAAACGTTTTCCTTCAATCTAACTGTCCCAAATGTCCACAACAGAATGAGCTCTCAAGTGACCCATAGAGATCATAGGGACTGCAGCTTATTCCCATGAATATCTGCTCTTTAGTCCATTTTTAACTCCTCTGCCTAAGTGTATAAAGGAAAAAGGAGAGTCACTCCACAGAAGTCCTCACAGTCTTGTCTTTGTTGCTTTTATAGCTCTTCCCTCTCCTTTTTTTGTCCACATGAGCTCACAAACATATATAAACACACATTGTTATTCAGAATACTGCTCCTACTGAATGAAACAGTGCTTCTCACAGGGGCACACTTAGGGGTTTGCAGGGATGGAACTGGGCGTTCCAGCTGCCTGCAGTGCTAATCGGCTGGAGCTGTGATAAGTACTTAAAATATTTTAAGTTCTTTACAGTGAGAGTGGTAAAATACTGGAAAACGTTGCCCAGATATGTGGTTGTAGACCCCATCCCTGGAGACATTCAAGATCAGTCTTGAGGTGGCCCTGGGCAACCTGATCTATTTGGAGATATCCCTGCTGACTGCAGGGGAATAGGACAAGGATAACCTTTGAGGGTCTCTTCCAACTCGATGCAATCTCTGAATCTCTGGTGAGCAGAACAGGCAGCAGGGGAGGTGCAGGTCAGTCTCCAGTTCTCATGGAAGATAGGGAGCTGCCTAAGAAAACCACAGGAGGTGTAGAATGCCAAAATCATTCCTTTTTCTTTGTGGTCTGCACATCTCAGGCTCAATGTCTATGGGCTTTCAGAGCTCATGCAGGCAAAATATGAGGAATGCTTTGCCCTCTTGTCAGGCTGCGATTTTTAGTCAGATTTTCTCTTAAAAGGATTCTTCTGGCACCTAAGTGTAACAGGGGTTGCACAAATACTATGATGTTCTCAGATGTCCCTGTTCAGACATTCAAACTCATGCCATTTCTGGGGTTGGTGGTCCTACAAGTATGCTGGAAGTTCACCTGCTCCTGTGTGTTGCCAGATATTTGAACTGGTTAGATCCAATGCCTGTGCAACTGCTTCACTCTTTAATTTGCTCCTCAGTTCATTTTGTTCTCTGGAAACCAGATGTGGCACAACATGATAACATGCCTGTAGTGGGATATGCTGGAACATAAAACAACATGTGTCAAGTTTCTTCTGAACCTTTCTGAGATCAGGTATCAGTCAAAATGAGGTCATGTTAATTATCAATGATTAATTAATTAGATGATTGTTGGACAGATGAATTCCACGATTAAATAGCACTCTTGATCAGTCTCTGTAACGTAGAACAAAAACAAAGATTTTTTTTTTTTTAAGTTGAATGAATGGGAAGATTCCACTTCAAATTTCCAAGATTCCAGATCTCCAAATTTCAGCTGCTTGTGTAGCATTTCAGAGAGCTGACAGTGATGAGGTGAAGTAGCATCTCAGTCCAACCTTGAGGAAAGTAGCAAATAACTAAGGAACATTCTGCATCTTAGAAATTACTTTTTTATTTCAATGTATTCCTAGCCATGTTTTGGTTTCTAGATGTCCAAACTGAACTATTTTTATCAGGGATAAAGCTATTCAGAGGTTTGAGAGTTGTGTGGAGCTAGTCTGTGCCAGCAGTATGAGCCCAGTTATCCCACATGGACTCTCCTGATGCTGCCAGCTGATTTGGCAGGGGACTTGTAGAACAGAGTGATGCTGTTCAAATTGAAGACAGCATTGATCACAGAAGGCAAGGCACAGACATTGGAATGGGGATGTTTTGGCAGCAGGAAAATCCTTTTGGTCAGATCTGCTGTGCTTGATGGTGTCTCATGTTCTGCAGCTCCGTATATGCTGGGTTCCTGAGGGCAGTGCTGGTCCTTGCTGGTCCTGAGCAGGCCAGTCAACAATTTTCAGCCCAACAGTGTACACACAACTCAAGTGCTCATGTACCAAATATTGCACACAACACAAAGTGTGGCCAATCTTTGATGTAAGATCAATGCCTTCGATAGGACAACCTTTTGGAGATGAGTTTACCCTGTGGGGAGTTAAGGAGATGTTCATTCTTTGCTTCCTTCAGTATTTCAGCTGATGGAGTGTTTTGTTTTTGCAGCAAGTGAAGTGCTAACGTTAGACAAAAGTCTACCACAGCCCCAGTGTGGTGCAGGTCATGGTGAGAGAGCATCAGAAAAGCCTGGAGGCCTGACTTTCATCAGGAACAGAGAAACGCAGAGGTGTCAGTGAGCTCCAGCTGCTGCAAACTGATGAGGAGTTTGGGTCTTTCAGTAACAAAATTGCATTTGTGAGCACCCACTTAGCATAAATTGTGTTGGCAACTGTGGCAAAGAGGAAAGAGGGCTTGGCAAGTTGATTAGGCTTGTGTCTGCCTGGATGACATCAGGTCAACCTCCATGTGACTGCAGACACTTGAACTAGCTTCCTTGCACCTGATGTTTTTGGATGCTGGGCTACACAGGGTAAATCTCTTCACAGAGTTTGGGAAGCTCTAGGTGAGAGAGCATCTCCAGCAGTTCTGATGGCACAATGTTGCACTGTAGCTTGCTATATGCTGTTTTAAATGTGGTAGAGGCTGCATGCTTTTGGCAAATTAAAGGTGCCACTCAGTGTTCAGGGTGTTTTAATTTAAAAGACTAAGTGTGAGGTGTCCCTGCCCATGGCAGGGGGGTTGGAACTAGATGATCCTTGTGGTCCCTTCCAACCCTGACTGATTCTATGATTCTAAGTATCTAGAAGCATATTTTCCAAGGTGGATGAGACTGAGACAACTACCACTAAAAAGTGAAGCAATCCTGAAGCTATAAGGCTTGTATGAAAATCTCCCTTGGTTTTTTCTCTCATGCTTTCCTGTCTGAGGATTTCACAACAGAGGATTGAGTGGAATCGATTAACCTCACAGAAACTCCAGTAAGACTTAATATTCTCAAAGGAAGGTCACCAGGTTTCATTTTGTGCCAGCACTCACTGTCCTCAGGTATTGAAGGCTGGGGAGCTGGAAGTGAACCTTGGTCTGCAGCAAAGGAGCTGGAGAAATCTGCCAAGCCATTTGAATAGGAATTGATGTGGCAGTAATTTTTTCCTTTTTTTTTTTTTTTTTTGTGGAATTTGCTCCTGTTTTCAGAACCGTGCTCACCTCGGAAAGGAGGCTGGGGAATAATGCTTCACACAGCTGATTGTCACTGCCCCTTTGGTGGCACAAAATAAACAGAATGGGGAAGGCAGCAAGTGCATTAGGGCAGGGGAAATAAAGAAGCATTTCTAACCTCTCACAGCAATAGACAGCAGGGCACATAATGAGCTCTGCTGCTCTAGTGTGAACTAAGGGAGGTTTTTTTCTTTTCCCACCTCCCTCCTGATGCTGCATCTACCTGTGCCCTGCGGAGAGCAGTCAGTCAGGGTTAGCAGCAGATAACCCTGTCTTACCATGTGTAGGGTGTGATTTGGAGAGTTCTTCTTGGCCTGTGATTGGATGATTTTATTCCTGGTAACAGGGGGATGAGAAACCTGCAGGCCACTAACCTGGATAGAGTTGGGTGGGATTTTTTTCAGAACTGGCCCAGAAACTGTCCCTTAGCTCCACCATAGCTGTAACATGGCTCCGGAGGTGAGGAGTAAATTCCCTTAAGGAAAACAAAGCCCCTGGTTTCCTGCAAATGTCCACAGTAATTAAGTGAATCATGAATCATGTGGCATACCCACAGCTTTGCATCTATGGAGGCACAAGCTTGGTGTGACAGACAGGCTGGGGGTAGGATTTGCTTTCTCAGACGTTTCTTAGCTGTTGCTGCTTGTGTCTGTTGCTTTCTGTACTCTATGTACTGCTTTGCATTGAATGAATAATAATGATACAAATACCATCACCTCTTGAGTTTCCTTAAGGCAAAGAACATACAAAAAATACCTCAAGGTCACCTGTTCCCAACCAGCCCCTCAGAGAAGCCCAAGGATTATATTTTTTTTTTTTTTTTAGAAACAGAATGTAGAAAGCTGACAGTTTCACTTATTAATAAACAGCTGATTCCAGCAGTGACTGAACAAAACTGGCTAATCAGAGCTCCCTCAGGAGGGCTGAAAAAATTGGGAAGAACACCACTGCTTATGCCAAGAGAGTAGCTCCTTTTGTAGCTCCATCACCCTCTAGAAACACTTAAATAAAATAAATACTTTCCTGCCTGGTCCCCAGCACTGGGAGCAGCCCTTCTTGCCTGTTAGATATTTTGATTTTTGTTTTGTTTTACCTCAGAGACTCTTAAATTATGAGGCTGTGCTTGCCACAGATAGCAGTTTAGCTGCTTGGGTTTTAAATCATGCTGCTGTTGCAAACCAATTAATTCATCTTTTGGTGTTGTTTTCCTGGTCACAAGTGTTCTGTAGTTGTTTCTGCTTGAATTGTTCTGCTTACCTGTTGCACCAACAATGCTAACAGGCATCTGAGACTGCCTTGTGTGAGCATTTAATGTGCAACTCAGTAGAAACTGGCTTTGGAACACTAAAATATTCCAGAGTTATATGTTCCCCCTTCAATGTTGTTCACATTTAATCAGTAAAGATGTGCTTGATTTCAGACTCACACATTCCTGTTATAAATATTGTGGTATGTGTTGCATAGCTTTTTTTTTTTTCTTTTTTTTTTTTCAAAAAGAAATGAATGGGATTGGGAGCTTTATTGAGTCTGTATTGACAAGCTTAAGTATTTTCTAATACCCTATGACTGTTTGGCTTCAAAATCTATCTTGAAGGTGTTCCCAGGAAAAGCCTAGTGAAACTCTGTGTAAGCCTTAGGCTTCTTCAAGGTGTGCAAACTTGTAGGTGCTGTATTGGAAACCCAAAGTTAAGGGCCAGATTTTACATGTCTCAAGTGTCCCTGTAGATGCACCATTGATTCTCTGTACCTGGTTACTGCAAGAGGAAAGAAAAGGGTTTGGTGGCGCTCGCTTAAACGGGAGCCAGCGCTGAGCTCTGAGCCTGGAGCTCCCTCTAGCGGACTATGATGTGTAGTGCACTGCACCTCATGGTCTGGCTCCTGGGGACTTCAAATCGCAGCAGCTTGGAGAACACGAAAGGGGACTAGCTGACCCATTTCCCTATTGGGGCAGAACTGTCAGCGCAGATCCTGGTTTTCAGCAGTGTTGGCATGAATCTTAAAATGCAGCGTCTGTTAAAGATAGGGACAGCTCTCCCAATTCCCACTTGGTACCCAAAAGACCAACTTTTCCTTCATTTGCAACAGTCTGCTGAGCAAAAAGCTGAACCCCTAGCTGAGCTGGCTCTCCTGCTTGGCTTGGAAAGCAAGTGTCTCCTTAATGCTAAGCTCATAGGGTTGGGACTGCTGGGAACTGAAACAGATCTTTGTCTTCTTTGGTCAAGTGGGTTACAAAACCAAATGTGCTCTGTTACCCTGTGCCTCCAGCCCAGGAAAATGGAAGACCTCAAGACCCAAGTATTTATCTGTAGAGAGTAAAAGAGGCCACCCAAGGAGGTGATGGGTGGAAGGGAAGGAATGATGGGTGGAAGGGAAGGAATTGTCTCCTCTCTGCACTGGGTGTGAGTTACCCTGTCACTACAAGGACACACTGTAGGCCTCTGCAGCTCAAGTGCTGAGTGTGTGACTTGTTTTTTTTCACCTTCTCTCTCCCCACTTGCTGCAATGGCTCCATCTTGGGCATCTGGAGCACTGTAACATAGGGTTTCTCTCTCCCTTCTCAACCCCGTCAGCAGACTGCGCCGACTTCTCTGGAAAAGCAGGATAGGATGTAGGGCAGTAATGTCAGTGATAAGCCCTTGGAAATTGATGGGCCAACTCTGGCATGTGACCTCTGCTTACCTGAGCCCCATGTTTTGGGGGTGGATTGTTACTCAAGCTTCTCCTGTACACCACAGCTGTCTATGTGGTGAGGTAGCACAGACAGCCACTTTGTACTCCAGCCTATTACCAGCAATTTTGTCATTGTCAGCTCCTTGAGCTGATGATGTAGAGTGCTTTAGTTTACATATCTGAATACTGGAGGGGGGAGATGAGATTGTTACAAGCCTGATTCTTTACAAGTTACCCTCCTTACTGAGGGCACTTAGAACCACCAAAGGTTTGCTGCTGCAAAACCTTGGCGTACAACTTACAAACCATTACAAAGTTCTGGGATCCAAAGTGCTCATTAAGAGCTATGTGAATGAACAGAGCAACTGTAAACAGAAACACTAACAAGGCAAACCTGGCCGAGTTATGTTTCTGCAGATACAAAGCTTGGATTTCAAAATATGTATTGACTTTTTCAGGTTATGACAAGAAATATCTTTCTCTGTTTTCTTACCACCAGCACCACCCCTGTCTCCCCCCATATATCCCATATAATTTTAGATTTGCATCCACTGTTTGTAGGAACTGTTTTGTTTTGGTATTTGCTATGTAAGTGAAGATATCTTTGTATAAAAGCTAGTACTTGGCCTGAACTTCTGGGTGATGAGTATTACTTACATGCCTTTCTTGCTTTTGTTTCTTTGAGGAATAGTTTATTCTTATTTTTACACACCCCTTTCCAGTCTCTTGAGTCATGCATGCCAAAAGCACTTGGCCCTTGACAAAGTTTAGATTTCTCATTAACCATTGAAGTTCACACTGCAATGTATGGAATCACAGATTTTGAAGGAAGTAATCTCTACCGCTGAGAGTAAATATTCAAAGGTCACTGATAAGCCTCTCTTCCCTGCAAGTGTATTTTGATAAAAAGAATGTAAGTCTGTTCTCCATCTCCACTCAGTACACATAAAGGAAAACCAATAGTTTGTGTTGCTGGCAGCCTGTACTGAGTTTGGACTGGTGAGCTATATGCAATATATATGTTCAATTTCAGTATCAACTGCTTCAAGTGACTGAGCCCCAAAAATTTTTCAGTACCATCCTTTCACTGTGACATGACAAAAATACTGATTGCATGCAGGCATATTGGGGTAAACATACAAAACTGAACCCTTCATGTTATAGAATTTGTAGTGATAAAGATGTAAAGGCTTTCTTGGGAGCAAGACCCAGCATGTGGCTTTGGAGGAGAATCTGTTTCCTAAGTTCCAGGAGTGGTTTGGTCTCGTGTCAGAGCTCTCCGCTTCCAGTGCGCTTTGAGGAAGACAAGTTGAGCAACCATGGTAGCACACGGACTAAGTGTGCAGAAAATCAGTAGCAAGTCTCATTGGTGACTTTCAAGAAGGGGAGAGCTGGCAGGAGAGAGCAGAGGATAAGATCTTGGCAACGCTGCAACTTTTCCTAAACTCGCTTTGTTTAATTCCATGGGTTTGAACACATGGTCTATCAACTCCTCTCCAACATTTAAATTGCATTTGCTAGTGACATTGAGGGGCAGGCTATTAATGCAGGATGGTGGGAGGTGTGTTCACAAATCCATTTATCAGATAATGGGATTAACAGGCATACCTCCCGAGCACTGCTTGAAAAAAAAAAAAAAAAAAAAAAACCAAAACTTCTGAATCTACATATTCAGCGACTACAGAAGCCACATTACAGCACAACAAATGAAAGTGCTGGACAAGCATTTTGAAGGCCTTCTCTCACAGTTCCAATCATAGGCCAGTGGCACGAAAGGCAGGACAAGCTCTGAGTTGGTTGAGGAGGCAAGCTTTAGCCTGGAGAAGAGGAGGCTGAGGGCTGACCTTATTGCTCTCTACAACTACCTGAAAGGAGGTTGTAGCCAGGAGGGGGTTGGTCTCTTCTCCCATGCAACCAGCACCAGAACAAGAGGGCACAGTCTCAAGCTGCACCAGGGGAAGTTTAGGCTCGAGGTGAGGAGAAAGTTCTTCACAGAAAAAGTGATCTGCCATTGGAATGTGCTGCCCAGGGAGGTGGCAGAGTCACCGTCCCTGGAGGTGTTCAAACAAGGATTGGACGTGGCACTTGGTGCCATGGTTTAGTTAGTCATGAGGTGCTGGGTGATAGGCTAGACTTGATGATCTCTGAGGTCTTTTCCAACCTTGTTGATTCTATGATTCTGAGCTACTGATGAAGTGAAACACAGGCAGAGGAGATTGCAGCTGCATTTGAAGCAGAAAAGAGCAGCACCGAAACACTGAAGGACACTGTTCTGGCTGTACCAGCATCTCCTGTGCTTCTTATTTCAGCAGTAGACAGAATGGGCCCAGACAGACAAGAGGAAAGATACAGATGATTTAAAGATATGATCACACCTAAACTTCACAGTTAACTCTTACTATGTCCTACATAGATCTGGCCATGCCACAGCCTATGTCTGTTTGCTTGTAGCCACTAGTGTGTATTGTACAGTGGTGTGTTATGATATTTGGTGGGTTTATTTCTTATTCCACCCAAATTCTATATTTGTATTCTGTATTCTTTCTAGTTAACTGCATTTTTAAATGTGAGCTGTGGTTTAATGTGTTCCTTTTCCACTTCTTTGAGTTTAGGACATGATCAGATGCTGCATTTTTACTGTTACAAGCATTTTGCTTCTATTGTTAAATGAATGTATAGGAAAATGCATTATAGAGAGGTTCTCTATGCAACTTAGCAGAACAGTGTTCTGGTTCTTCAGGGTCATGTACATTACTTAGCACAAATTTGTTTTGTACATGGCCAACCACAAAGCTTATAGGAAAAGATATTTCCATAGGCAAATACAGTTTAATTCAAACTCTTAAAGAAATCCTTGAAGAGGACAGATGTAAGGACTTTTTCAGGAAAATAAGTGCAAGTTTCTCTTTATCTTTGCTGATAGAGTCATGAACAAAACCCCAAGCTGACACTGCTGAACCTCTAAGTGTTGTAAACACCACCTGAGGCTTTCTTACACCAGCCCTTACAGATCTTTTTCCTTGTTTCATTCTTGCAAAGCACAAGACAGCAGACCAGTCTCAGTATGAAAAGAACATCCCACAATTTGCAGGTTGAGCTGGTTTCTGCATCTGTAACACCTTGGCTGTGGCAGAAAAGCCCTGCTAAAAATTCCCCTTCCCTACACAACCTGTTTCATCTTTTTACTTCCCATGATGCTGACAGTGCTAGTGGGGTAGGCATGGGTGAAGGAGATGCATCTCACCCTGACTTTGCTGCTGAAGCCAACATATCCAGCATGCTTTAAGTGTAATGCTCTCAGAGTACACATGTTAATGTCCACCTACTGAAGAACATGCAAAAAATTAAAGATTAGCAATAACACAGAAAATTATATTGTGAGATAGGATATGGAGTTTTATGGAGGAAAAGGATTAGTAGATATTGCAAAAAACCACTGCAGCCAGAGAAGTGCTGAGATTTTAATAACCTAAGGTATTAAGTTTTTATCTGCTTTTTCTAAAGCTGTGTGCCAAGGTTTTTTTGAGTCATAGAGAGGATTTACACACATGTTTCATCTATTAATGGAATCTGGAAGCCACGCAGAAACTCTGGGCATCTTGAGACAAGCCAGGCCCAAACTTAGTGGTTCTTATTACACAGGTGCAGGGTACAGGCTGGGCCATGCCCCTGTTAGAAATCATTCTTCTGTTTTGGCTTCTAGCCCTCAAGTGTCAAGGTAGCCTGGATCTGTGTGTCTAGCACATGCATTTCTCCCTTTTGACCAAGTAGAATGTAGAAAAGCAGACACAGTTTATTCTTTTGTTGCTGCAAGGTCAAAACTGGAAAAAAATCAGCCTGACATCAGTAGAGGGGCCAGAAGAAAAGACCTTTGTCTCAAAAAATCACCTTAGCTGTGGCACTTGCAGTGTGTGACTCTTTCCCTTCCACAACTCTTCAGGGATCACTACTTTTTAACAAAAACCAACTCTGGCAATGGCACTAGAAAGGCATAAGTACTGGAGTACACTGGGGTGCTGCTCTCCATGGTCATGGTAAGACTTACCCTGATTACTGGTACTCAGGCAAAAACTGTAGGCAAAGTGAGAGAAATGTGTTTAAAGACTCCAGTTTCATGACCCAATGCTGAAGACAGCTGCTCTGACTTCAGGGATTCAAGATATGTCGTACT
This sequence comes from Indicator indicator, assembly GCF_027791375.1. Lineage (NCBI taxonomy): Eukaryota > Metazoa > Chordata > Aves > Piciformes > Indicatoridae > Indicator > Indicator indicator. Next base: position 21,056,256 of record NC_072022.1, on the reverse strand, counting down.
TTTATGAAGCTCAAATACAATCTCCTACAGATTAATCTTGTATTAATCATTGATTTGTAGCCTGGTACATAGGTGTTCTCTGTACAAAGGAACCAATAAGGAAAATTTCGGGGGAAAAATCCTTGTTTGGTTGGATTTTTCAACAGAAGACTTTTTTGAAGTGTGACATGTAATTGAGGATCTTGGCTCTGGGCTCTGAGCCCAGCAAGATAAATAGCACAGAAGTAAGTAAAAATGGCAGTAGATGAATAAACAGGGACTGGAATTTGGCTGTAACTGTGCTGGGTTGACTCCCCACATCCCTGCAGTACAGCACAGATGGGTGCTAATAATACCACCTGGTAGCAGCCTCCGAGATCTCCATCTGAGATGTCTCTGCTGTGCCAGCCAAGCAAGATGCTAGCTGCCTTCATGGCTGTGTCTGCTTGAAACCCCAGCCCTTGCTTACAGACCTTTGCATGAGCCTCAGGAGGAGGACTGCTCAATTGATGTTGCCCTTGCTGGGAGAATCCTGGCTGTAAAGGGAGACAGTCAAAGAGCTAGCAGGACCCCTGTGCTGTTGGACCCTGTCAGGAGAACCAGGTGTGCAGAAATGGACCCTGCATGTGAAAAGGAGGGTTTACCACCCAGATCTGATAAGGTAGTATGGAGCAAAATGATCAGAAGCTTTTCCTTAAAGTCCCTTGGTCCTGCTTGCCTGGTCAGCTTGTGCCAGCCAGCATATGGTCTCTGAAGAGGGAGGACCCTAAACAGCAGTGAAAGCATATGAGAAGCTCAAGGTGAATATGGCAGGAGCAATGTAGAGTAATATATATATATGTGTGTGCAGTGAGTTTAAATCTCAGTAGGCAGTCACCTTTGCCCTTTATTTCTTGTCCCAACTTTTCTCGGTTCTGTTTACACCCTGACTCCCTCCCAAAGAGAAGAGAGAACACTTACTCCCCGGGAATTAAGCCCATCACCGGGTTCGTTCGGCTTTCCCCTTAGTGCCCAGCAATCCGTGGGTCTGTCAGATTTAACAGAGATTTTTTTTTTTTTTTTTCCCACTAGATGGTGCTGGAACATCTCCTCACCGCACCCCTTCAGCCGCAGCTCTGCCCTGCCCAGGGAGCTCAGCTCAGGGCTGTGGAAGCAGAAGCATCCAGCAGTGCGGGTTTGGCTCTTGGCCTGCACCGTTGGCATGGTGCTTGCCAGGCCATAGCATTAATAATACATTTCTTTTCCTCTTGGAAACAGCAGTGGCAACAAATTATTGCTTAGTGGAAAGCCAGAGACCCTGTCAACTAATCCCCTATGAGAGGATTCCTGAAGTCACAGACATATTTGCAGAGCACTGTGATGTTGTACATATAATGAAGCAATTTCCACATCTTTGAATGTTTTTATTTTGGATGTCTGCAGTGTAGCTGTGTTATAGCATAAGCTCTGGACTCAATGGTTTGGGAAACTAACTTCCAAAATATGGCTGGACTCCATTCTGGTCCAATGCCATGTGGCAGCAGATTGTCTGAATCCCCAGACCTGCAGCAGTGATAGCACTGGGAGATGGAGCTGTGCCTGCTGGTCAGGCTGTGGTGTATGTTAGCTCTGAAGCTCAGTTACAGGATAGTTCATATCAGTGTTAAAAGTCACTGCAACTTATTTCAGACAGATATGAAAACTGCTCTGTGAAGATCAGATAGTCATTGTTGTCTTGCTGGAGCCTGAGGGGAATAAGAAATTTAACTGTTTCATGGGGAAAAAAAGGCCAAAAAAAAATCCAAACAAACAAAAAACCCACAACAACAACAATCCACCCTGATTTTATTGCCCTCAAAGAAAAAATAAGAATTAGCCCTTTCCTAGTGCCTTCTTTTCAGAAGATTTTCATCAACGATAAACCTCCTGGGTATTTTTCTGAGTTTTTCATCCTGTATGTGTCCTTCTCAACCTTGGCATATGCTAATTTCAGCTGCTTTTTATGCTGTGTATTTGGACTTCCATGAGTGAAATCTTACCTCTCTCTGAAAGGGAAAAGAGTTTCCGTTAGCAAGGAAGGAGGGAATTACCATCTGCAGAAGGAATTCAGTGCTCAAGGAAGTCAAGCTTAAAGCTCCTCATTTTTCCAGACCTGAGCCTCTCTACATTGCTGAGGGAATAATAAATCAATCTTATAGACAAGCTCACACAGGTGAAAAAAATATGACTGCTTCCTTCCTATATAGGTAATAGCTGAGAATTTGTTTATCTAACTGAATTGGTCTTCTCCTAAGCATTGTTCCCCCTACATATAGTTAGGAAAAACTGTGTTATTTATCTGTATTAAATCTGGAACAGGATACTTAAGGGGAAGTGATTCTTCTGTACTTTTCCACAATTCCAACAACAGGATTGAACACCCTCAGCAAGACTGAGCCCACCTGGGTGGTTCCTGTGAGTCTGCACAGCATCTAGCTCAGCCTGAAGAGACTGAAACATCTTGTAAATCACTATAATGCCAAGGGGAGGTGTGCATATCTTTGGGGTACATTCCTTAGGGAATGTAGGGAAATACCAGGGAATACTTAGGGAAATACCAGGTCATAGATATTACTTGCAAACTATTCTGATCTAGGCTGAACCTTTAGCTGCAGGAAATTTATCAGCTTAAAAATGCAAGCTAAACTTTACTGACCATCACTAAACTCTGTGGAAGAGGTGTTTTCCCTTTTTCCTGAACAGGAGATTTAGAAACTTGCTCTTGCCATAGAGGTCATTCTGCTGCAAGTGAAGGTTTCTGCCAAGCTGCAGCAGACAGCCTTGAAAGCCTGGGCACGTCTGTGAGATTGACAAGCTGCTCACCTCTTGAACCTTCCACTGGCACTTGCAGGGCTTGACGTGGGTGTCAGTTTTCTGATTCTACTGGCAAAGTGCTTAACTGTGATTGAGCCCCCAGAACGATCAGCCTATTGTGCACTGTCCTCCCCAGCAAAGGGGGTCCTCCGGAATGGCTCCTGTTACACTAGCTCCCCCAACACACTGTGTGCTGGGGACTCAACCAAAGTGATGGGTGAGCTTTTTAGAGCCTGCTTCTATTGCAGGTTTCAGTGACAAAAGGCATTGCCTTTTTTATCCTCTTGTTCTCTGGTTATTTTGAAAGTGTGTCTGGTTTCCAAAGCTAATGGTGACATTGTTTGCTTGCCCATCAGCTGACTGGCCATTGTTCTTTCAAACCACAGGGATTTAAACTAATTCTCTTTAACTCTTCTGGAAAAAAATTAACTTTACAACAGGACTCAAACAGACAAGGGCAGTGAGAAATGTTACTCGGTGTTGCAGGAGGGTTGCTTTTTAAAATGGTCTGTGGCTGCAGCAGGGGTGGGAAAAAAAGTTGACTGGCAACCTGCAACATCATAATCCACCTGATGTTTTGATTTATGCTACTATGGCAGGTTTGTCAAGATCACTTGAACAGTCAGCTGTTGCACTGGAAAAGGAAGGGAAAGGTTATCCTAGGAATGCTCACAAACAAACATCACCTTTTCAGAGTCATCATTTCTGAAGGGAAAAGTGCTTGGGTAATATTACTCAGCTTTGGTGTTTCCAAAGGCATTTCAGTAGCTTCCATGCCAGATCAACAAGACTGAGGCTGGCTGTGAGTTAAGCATCTGTAAGCCCTGTTTGAAAGTTGGAGACAAGCACATTTAGGACTGAAGTCAGGAAAAAGTATAAGATTTGTTCAGAGAGGTAAGAAGTCTATTACATACCCAGAACACATCCTCTCTTCAAAGCACAAGAGCTGTCAGAAAGGCATCTCCAATCTATTTAAAGCATTCTCCCATTCCTGGTTAGTTTTTTGTTGTTGTTTGTTTTGGGGGTTTGTGTGGGTTTTTTTTTCTTTCTTCCTATTTGTATGCATGGAGAGGGACAGAGAAGGGAGCTTCTGTTTTCAAATGAGACTGGAACAAGAGAGTAGAAGAGCATGTCATCTGCTCCCAAGCCCTTTTTATCTTCCATCTTTCCATCTGCCTACCTACAGTAATGGTTATACCCACAGGGTTTTGCACATTTCAGCTGGAGCAGCAGAAGACCTCCAAGCATGGGGAGTTGGTGGGAGGCACACCTTTTCAGAAAATACCATAAATGCAACTGCCAGGCTTAGGGAAGCACAGGCTGATGGTGTTGATTCAAAGAGTTACAAGGTAGGGAGCAATTTGCTCTTGGGGATAAGGGTCCAGCTACAGGGAACAGCAGTGCTAAGGAGGAATGTGGAGGTCAGAGAAAGCCAGTGCAAAGCTTATAGCCAAAGCCATGTAGCAGGTTCTTGGGCTGTGTTTCTTCAGACTGCCATCTCCTCTGAGGGAAGTCTGTTAGTTTGTCACCTGCCTTCACACCCTGCCCTTCCACACTTAGCAGTGACTTTCTGAACCCTCTGATGCTCCTGTTCTCAAGTGTGCTTCTTTATTATTTTCCCCAGAGATGAATTTCTCCTGTCACTTCACTTCAGGCTATGCTATAAGTTGTTTTTTTGTTCTGTTATTCTCTGTAAGTCCTGGTGTGTAACTGAGCTGTCACAAGAACAAATCAGCAAAATGATTGTCTCTGACGGGTTGTTCACATCATGTAACAGCCAGTGGCTGGCACAGGTATTTCAACTAGCCAGAAAAACTGTGCTGAACCACCGAAGGGCTTTGATTTTTGAATGTGTGGTAGGTCTTAGTATTACCTCCCCATCTCTGCTTGCCCTCAAGGTTCCGCTCTTACCTCCAGGTTTGGAGGCAGCCTATGCGTTGCCACTATATCCAACCTGGAATATTAATTGAATCTGTGAAAAATGGAGAAGAAATCATGATAACTGTCTCAAAATAAGCCTCCCTAGGCTCACTACCCATAGTCCTGCTTAGTGGCTCAAATTTGCCTCCAGAGGTGGAGTTAAGGATCTGATTTAGAGGTAGGACTAGCTTAGTCCAGGACAGCTGGTGGGGTTGCCAACTGTCTACCTGCCTGCCTGTCCGTGCTGCTTGGAAGCTGGGATGGGTTGTGAGTGAACTCCAGTCCAGCTGAGCCTTCCATTCAGGACTGCAAAGCTAGGCAGCACTGGTAATTCTGGGGAAGATGAGAGAAACTGCACTTCTCACACGGACATCTTATTAAGGCACACAAAATTAGGCTGTCTGATTACATGCTGGCTTGTAATTTGTCCTGCTCTTCCCTTCACTTTGATCTTAGAAGGAATAAAGACTAAAGTTTATGAAGTGTATTCAAGTATTTAGCTATGCAATTAGAAAATGCAATTTGAAAGTCCCACTAATTGCCTGTCTGCACCATTAGCCATTTAAATAGTTCCAAAATCTATCCCCCCCAGTGCTTGACCCTGTTCCATCAAGCAACTTCATTCCACTTGGGCACCCAGCCAGCACTCTGGGTGTGAAGGCATGTGAATAACATGATGCAGGGGATTCTGCCCTGGAGTCATGGGTTTTATTTCTCCTCCCACTTCATCTGCAGCCACTTCACCTTTGCCGTTGCCATTGCAGACAGACTCTAGCCACGAGCAAAGGAAGTATGTGGCAGTAACATAGGAGTGTATCTGTACTGGAACGGATGGTTATAAAACAGAAAGATTCCTTTCACTCCCATCTAGCCAAGATCAGTGTCAAAAACAGTGCCCAGCAGAATACCCAAGACTGACAGCAACTACATTGTCCAAATACACTGACTAAAACTGCCACCAGATTACAAGGAGGGCTCCCTGATCTTAGCCTCCTTCTGTAATCTGCTGCTATTTTTGAAGACTGATTCAGGCCAGTTGTTCATATGTCTGTATTTATATACATGCATATTTTCATGTGGAATTGCTTTATGGCCATCCTTGGTGGATTCAAGAAAGTCATTAACCTCAGACAAGGTTTATTTTTTTAAGGTTTTTAAATTAACAATTTTGGTTAGATAGCATAACTGTTAATAGTATATATTAATGAGGAGAGAATTGTACCTAAGGTTCATGAGGGGTGGGTGTCAAGTGGAGGGGGCCAGGCTGTTTTTGGTGATTCACAGTGATAGGACAAGGAACAGTGGGTTCAAACTTGAACATGGAAGATTTCACCTCAACATGAGGAGAAACTTCTTTACAGCGAGGGTGACAGAGCACTGGAACAGGCTCCCCAAGGGAGTTGTGGAGTCTCCTTCTCTGGAGACTTTCCAAACCCACCTGGATGCATTCCTGTGCTGACTACCCTAAGTGATCCTGCTCTGGCAGGGGGGTTGGACCTGATGATCTCTTGAGGTCCCTTCCAACCTCTGAGATACTGTGATGTACGCAGACATGTAATTTCAGAGTGGCTCAAAATTCGTGGTTAATATAATGTATAGAGAAGTAAAGGTTTGTGGTGTTCTTAGGATTTAGTACTAGAAAACTGCAAGCCACTAGCTAATTATCACTCTCATTAAATGTCTGTCTTAGTGCAGAATACAGCTTATGAGCTTTAGAGCTTACACTAATCAAGAAGCAAGATCAATTACTGATGTAGGTCACTTATAGCTCAGCTGATACATAGCTGCTCCTCATTGATGTTACCACTTAATCATTTATATTGACAGAATAAAAAGTTTCAGTTCTACAGTCTGAAGTAGGGGAATAATTACATTTTGATTGTTAGGAAGTCAGTCACCAGTCTCATTTGCACAAAGACTCACACAGATGAAAGAACAAGAAACTAAATGGCTTCAATGATACCTAATCTGAACTGTATTACATATAAAAAGTGTAGCTTCCATGCAAAAGTCTTAATTTTTGTAATATTGTTGCTGTAACCACAATTACTGTTTTATACTGCAGAAGTACTTAGAGGCATGTAGTCACTGGGCTGTGGGCTATTTAGAGGGAATCTTTCTAAACCTCTCTTTTGTTTAGAGAATGAAGAGATGGTCCAACACTTTTATGGAACAAGGATCTGGACACACATCCCAAGTGAGTGTCCTAACCACGAGGCAATATAAACCAACCTCTATTTCTGTCCTAGTGATAATTTTTTTCACTCACTGAAGAACTGTTTCAGTAGGCAGGCTTCTTCCCACAAGAGACTGTTGCTTGATAAGTCAGAGCTTTTTCCTAGTATACATTTCATTCCTGACTCAGGTTGCTTTCTTCTGCTTAGAAGAGAGACCTTGGATTGAGGCATGGAAATGAGTAAGAAAGAAATTGGAGTATGTCAAGCAACTTTATAGTAACCCAGTGTTCTGTGAGCTACCAAGCTATTTTCTATTTATATTGGTTCCCAGGGAATGTAACTGCATTATTTTTATGTATTCTTCTTATTATGTTGCCTTAAAAGTTTACAAACATTTGTGCATGCTAATCATCATTGGTAGCTGGTATTTATACCTGGGTTCTCCTTTCACTTGCATTGATGTAACTGAGGGAATGAGTTGGTGAAAGCAAATCCAGAGTGGATGTAGATCAGCACAGCACCACTGTTTTATAGCAGTAGTTGATATTTACTGTATTCCTTCCCTAGCAGAGTTTTACCAAAGCATTGTGATTAAGTTCTAAAATTCAATACTGTAGCTGACATCTACATCCTTTAAAATGGAGGCAAGCACTCCATAGCTGTGAGGTCTGGGGCTGTTTAGCACAAGTACAGAAGGAGAAAGTTGCAGGAAGAGTATAGAAGGATTTAGAGTTTATTAAAGCTCAGGAAGTCATTCACGTTCTTTCTTTGCCTTACTTGGATGTGTATTTTACTACTCTCTCCTTTCCAGTCTAAGTAATATTAAGGTTGTGAAACAAAGCAGCAAAAGCAACAAAGTTCACAGAAAATGTTGACATTGTCCTTAACTTGCCCTGAGCTGGAAAGATGCCTTCATGACACAGCAGAGTACTCTAAGGACACAGCAGCAAACTTAACTCACGTTTCGCCTCTGGCAGTGTACAGCACAAGTGTAAAATAAATAACTTGGTTTTGCTTGAGAAGCAGGAGAACAAGTGTATGAAAATAACCTGCTAGAGACAGATCCAGTCTCTGATCCTCAGCTCTTTACTTAGGGGTGCTATCCTGGGTATTACATATTATTTATGTAATAATTTGGCCAGGGTTAGAGAATCATGCAAATGGTTGGTCAGCCATTCTTATGCTTACCAGTGATGGTTTTCCATGGAGTGCACAGAGTACTGGGTTAGACCCAAAACTAATTAATTTTCCAATAGCTTGTTCTAGAAGTTATTTTTAGTTTATCCTGACCTAGCTGCATTGTCATTTTGTTAAGAGCACTTTGATAAAGTAATTCAATAGGATGTGCAACTACACAGCAGAATCTATAAAGCAACACCTTGTGTAACAAGAGAAATCTAAGAAGAGTTATCAGGTAGGAGCTAGCATTTCCATCTGCAGTATTCAGCTTACCATATGAAATTCTGGGTAATCATATGATCATGTGGGTTTTTGTGTTGAAACAGTTGATGTGAAACTCAGTGCTGACCAAGATCATAATTTGTGGTTTTAGCTGTCTCTGGTATAAGGGCACATCTCTGTCCTGGAGAACCATTTTCCAAGCCCTCTGCACCAGGAGGTTTGCAAAGCTGTGGCTGCCTGAAGTTCTTACCATGTGACAAACAGCCTTTTCTTTCTCCCAGCTCCATTCCTGGAACTGGCTGCAGTTTAGGGATACTTTTTTTTTCCCCCCCCCTCCACTGAACTTGCCCTGTTGCTGGTCCCAACATAGATACTCACAGTACAAGATTTAAGGTGGAAAACTTGACCTTACTACTCCTTTAAACAACTTGTTTAGGCCACGGTTTTCAAATCAGACTGCCTAGACATAGCTCTTTTTAACATGTGCTTTGAACCCATCTGCAATGGTTTAAGATGCAATTGCCTACATGCTGATGTGGCCTTTCAGACAGAAGATACCATACATGGCAAGTAGGGCATAAGGCTCTCATTCAGAGGCTCCAGTTCATGCTGCAGTACCAGTGTAGGCAATCTAAGTGGATGATTTCTGTTGGATCAGCAGTGGGAATAACACAGCTTGAAGTTAAGCATCTACTTGAAGCCATGCATGATACCGAATTGGCACCTTAAATCTGCACTGAGGCCTCTTAACATAAAGCTGAGTGTCTTGGCAAGCTTATGTCCACATGAATAATAAATCCTGGTGACACAACCCCTTTAAGAAAAGCAGTATGAGCTGAAGCCTCCTTAGTGGAAGCAATCTGCTTTGTTTTATCTCAGTGCAAGTGGAATACTTGGAAAATCTTTCTATTTTATTCTGTGCTCTCTCACATTATCAGAGTTTCTAAAAACAGTATGGTTCAGTCAATGTTCTTTTAACTAGCTTGTTCCTTTCTCTCATTAGTCATTTTAAGAGCTATCCACTTGCTGTGGGAAGTCTGTGTGTTTGATTTTATTTTTATTCTGAATGACTGCAGTCATCTGGTTGTTTATGTGAATGATTAAAGTCTTTAAAAGCCCTGATGGATTTCCTCACTCCCATTACCTTCCAGACTTTTGCAAACGCAGACAAATAGATGTCACTTTAAGACAAAGCCTATTAATAACCAGTAAATAAACTAAATTCAAATGGACTTCTCTTAAAATGGCAGGCTAATGAGCCAAGTAATGAGAGAGAGCAATAAGGAATGGTCAGAAAGCAAAGGAGACTGTAGAAGAGCCCATTGTAATAAGAGACTGAGTTTACTGAAGCCTGTCAGCAGAATGATTATTTTATAGAAGAGCCTTATAAGCAAAGGTCCTCCACTTGAGCCTTCTTGTGCCTCTTTATTGCTCATAACAGGAGAACCCTCTAAGTTTTAGTGGGATCTGTAAGTTTTACTGGAACTCCTGAATTCCAGTAGAACCAGAGGGGATTCTGATCTCATGGCTGATGTCATTCATTGGTGGTGCCTTTCGCCCTGCAGTGCAAAACCATTTCATGTGAAAGAACCATTCACATTGAGTTCTCCAGCTCAGGAAGGGGCCTGACAAGAGAGGTGGCATAGGAAAGGACCACCCCCAGTCTGAAGCTGCACAGCAGGACAAAAGCACCATATGCAAAAGAGAGGGTAGTACAGGAATCGGGGCAAGTGACAAGATGTGACTTGAAGTGGGAGACTCAGTGGAAAGACCATATTAAACTACCTTGCCTCTGAGATGATGGAATATGGCACTTTTATGAGATAGAGGCATACATCTATTTATGGTATATAAACTGATGTGCACCTATCAGTTTTATAGAGCTTGCCAACAAGTTTTGGAGCATTAGAGTATAGGAAATAAATGGGCATAGGTACTGGAAGTGATGCTGATGGCAGAGTAACAGATGAGCAGGACTCTTCAGAGTCTATCATCTATTATTTGAAGAAATGAATCGCTTTCCACGGTGCCAAAGCCCTTTAAAGCAAATTCCCAGACAGACAAATGTTTCTATTACATTGACTTTTGTGACAAACAGCTGGAACTGCTTTACAGATATCTTTAAGACAGAGTCTTCCTTGCAGAATTGTGTGAGAGGTGGTGTGAGACACAAGACCAGACCAGGAAAAGGAAATCCTGCCATAGTGTAGATGTACCCAAGATTTCTGTTCCTACAGGCTGAGCTGAAGATGTACTGATAGAGTAGTTCCTGCTGTCCCTGCATGAGTTCTTCCTTGCCTGATGTTAAATATTTTCCCTACTGTACTGGCTGACAAAAAGCAGCACTGGATAACTATTTTTCATTAATCTCACACTTTATTGATATGATTTTTGACTGTGCTTACTTGGGTCTGGGTTGAAAAAATATGGTGCAGATCAGAGTTTTAGTTGCTCCATTGTTCAGTTATGTATTCAGGTTGTAAATTATTATAAGCTTATGCCTATAAAAGCATCCTCTGTTTAACACCTGTGTTGGCTTCCAAGCTACATACCAACACTGAAATCTATGAATAGTTTGTGGCTTACAGATTCTTTGTGGAGATTTTTCAGGAACTGTGTTCTCTATAAGCTTTGCAGCTGGGACTGTGTTTAAGTGGAAATGGCTGTTCAGGGACCAGAAACAAAGGACAGGCAGGCAGAGTAAAAGCAGTTTCTTGTGACCATAATGGCTGGAAGTTTAAAGCTGTCTATAAATGGCTGGAAGAGCTTCCTGAATTATTTCAGGTGTTGCAGAGAAAATCATTATGCCCCACTTGTTTATGACTTGATAAGAACAGAGATTCATCACTTGAGTCCTGAGGTGTCCTTGGGCAGGTTGATGTCATTAAGATTCATACTCACTTCTCTCTGTGCCACTGAGTGCCATGAATCACACGGTGCTAGTGAGAATGGGCCACAGAGAAGGACCAGTGACTGTCAAACTGAGAACCAATGTCTCTTTGGGTTTCACTTTCCCCCAAAGCCAAATATTGCATCATCCTCTTTAGATGCTGGATGCCACCAAGCAACCGTCCCTGCTGCACCCAGGAAGTGGTCTGTCCTCCCATGATGTTTCTGAGTTCCTAGAAATGACCTGGGGGCTCTTGGGACCTTGCTGGGGCAAGCAAATAGAAATCAATGCTCTTCCAAAAAATGCATAGGACTGGCTTTTTCCTTGCCTTTTTTCTTTTCTCCTTCTTGCAATATGCTTCATACATTTTCAGATACTTGTTACAAATATAGCTTCAGAAATACTGAGTAGGATGTTTAGTCCATCTTATAGTACAGGAATATTTGTGCTTTACAAATATTGGCCACTCTTCTCTGGAATAGTTCGGCTTCTTTGGATTTATATTTTTCCATCCACTTTTGATTTTTCCCCATAGCAGGTGCAGATGTGTACAAGAACTGAAACAGAGAGCAGCAGTCTGCTTCTTGGGGAAATGGCAAGTGACTGTATAATTTACTCAGTGGTGTATCTCTACTAATAATTATTGCTAATTTAAAAAAAAAGGCACAAATTGCATGACAGCACTGTGTAAGACAGGTGTAGAGATAAAACATGAATCCAACCTGTACCTCATAAGCTGACAAATGAAGTGTAAAATGCTGTTGTTTGTTTACTGACTGCCTAAGCATGTGATGAAGGATTATCTCTGCCTCAAGAGGTAGCTCAAGGTTTCCAGTGGTATCAGTCTTCCTGTCTATGACTCATTTGTGCAAACAGTGGAAAGCTGAGCATGTAACCATGAGAGCAATTCCCTGATTACTTCTCTGCCCCTTAAAAATCGTGTTGCTTATCCATTCCCTTTCAAAATTCTGGGCTGCACTGGAACAAGCCTGGGAGCATGAGCGCGCCCCCCCCCCCCCCCAGCCTGAACATGATGGAGCAGGTCTGGAGAAACAGTCGTGCCCATAAACCTCTCCACTCTGAATTACTGCTTCCTGGCAGCAATATTTTTCTAATGAGCTCACAGGGAGTGGGAGGGAGAAGCCCAATTCACCACCGTGCATCCAGGGCTGCTGAGGTTGCATTTCTATCTGTGTCAGGAGGCTGCTGAATGGGGCTGGTTTAGGGTGTGACAGCCTTTTACTGCTTCCTGTAAAAAGGTGCAGGGGGTGAGGTTTTGCCCCAGCTCAGCTGCAATGGTGGGCTGCACCTCTGAACAAAGTCAAGTCCCAGACCTGCTCGAAGTTCTCAATACTGGCCCAGCTATTGGGAAACTCCACGGAAAACTGGTGTGGGAATTAGTAAATTAAGAAGGTGTAAGCCTAATGAGTGTCTGAGTCCTCACTCGGTGTAAGGTGTGAGCAGAGCAGCAATGGGTCAGGACAGCTCTTGCCATCTTAACTCAGCTGCAAAAGCGCCACGTTGCCTTCATCCTCAGGGGTTCAGCTCACAGCACCTCAAGCATTTTGAGAGGAGCCTCTCTCCCTATACCATGTAGCACCCTTAAGTGTATTTCACCTCTGAAGTGTTGTGGTGTGAAGTCTTTGCAAATGCCCCTCAACAGCATGCACCACACAGGAGCTGGGTCTTGGCAGCATGAAATCCCTGGTTTTGCTGGAATGTATCAGGCAGCAAAGCTATCATCTCACACCAAGCAATTATGCTCAAACATTGTTTTCCCTTTGCTTCTTTCTTCCTGGTTTTGATCAGTAATATTTTATTCATTCTGCTTCTGGCCATCTGATTTCTCATGAAGCACTGCCTGTCTGCAAACCAAGCTGGAGGAGTAAACTGAGCTCTGGAAAATAAACAATGCTCCCATTGAAAATTATGGCAAACTTAATCCATTTAGTGGATTAACAGGAAGGTGAAGTGGTGCCTAGACAGTAGCTTGCAAATATTTACAACAATAAGATATCCAGTAGTATTGGGTTCCCTACAGTTCAAAGTACAAGGGACTCCTAAACCCCAATGACTTCAGTCAGATTCAAGGTAAAGTCTTGCCTCTGTTTTTTTGACAGAGGAGATTGGACACTGCAACAGCTTCTTGAGGGAAGGCTGGGCTCTTCCTCATTTTAAGTCATTAAGTGAATGTTATTCAGGCTTTATTAAAACTGGGGGGAAAATATTTTCCAGGAAATGGGAATCTCTTGTGGGACTTATTCTGTATATTAGTTTTAACCTAGTAGCATCATTATGTTGCTACCAGAGTGTAAATGTATACAGTACAGGCTGCAGCCTTAGCTATCTGATCTTACATAGCACAAGCTACCTGTGTACCAATTTGTAACATGTCCAAAGCCTTGTGAAAGCATCCCCACGTGTAGAATTACATTTGTGTCATATTTATTTAATGATAGATTTGCTAATACAGCACCTGCTAAACAGAATTGCAGACTACATGGAAATCAATCACCATATGCAAACTGCTTCTAGCAAATGGGATGGGACATCTGCCCAGCTTATTCTTAGTCAGACAGTTGAGTACAGTTTTAACTAAGCCTATCAGTGTGTGTTCAGTCATCTTTTTTTAACATAGTTAACAATCTTGACTGTAAGACTTTCTGGATGCATGTTAAATGTTTTTCTTTTTTTCTGTTTCTACTGTGTTTAGTTAAATGAAAACTGGTGTCCTCTCTGGACCTGGAACCAAACTGCTGGGAAATCAGTGGGTCAGGAGCCAGGGCTGCTACATAATTAGGGAGAAAATTAAGTTTACACATAGAGCTCCAGCTAAAGCTAAAGTTTCTTCTAAGTCTCTGAGTGCATGTCCTTGGAGATGGATTTAGAGAAGTTTGAGCTTGAAAAGGGTTATCACTTTTTGGTAATGGCTTTCTCGAGTGCTTATGGCTGCGGTGAGGTATCATGGGCTCTAACCTACTGTCTACTGCATTCTGCTCACCCTCTACATCAGACATGTCTTTGGGCACATGCCTAGGAGAGAGAAAATCTCTTTCCTCAGTGGTATGTTGACCTTGGGGGAGGAAAGCATGTCTGGGAACACAAGTGTCTCATTTTCATCCCACTTGCATCCCTGTTGTAATTCCCCTGGCTGGCTTAGACTTCTTCCTGAATGACTACCACTCTTAAATACCTCCAAAATACATAGATAAACATTTGTCTCTATACACTTACATAGTCTTCTTGCTTTGGAAAACTGTTTTATTTAACTTCTGTATTTAATACTCACTTGGAAGCTGGCAGCACTTGAGCTTTAAAAGGAATTTTGGGCACTTGATGCAGCTGACTTGTTTTCTATCACGAAAAATGTATTTATCCTCAGTTGCAGGAGCATGTCTTGGTGTTTCTGATTAAAGTGCCCCCCAAAAACTGTTCTAAAAGTTGAGGTAGCCATAATAAATCCTTGTGGTGTTTTTGGTTTTTTTAGGTGCTGGCATGAATTATAACATAAATAGTGTTATATTCAATAAAAATAACATTAGTGATAATTAATTGATTATTAATTATTGATTCAGTAAATAAATTAATGACTCCATATCATAGCAAATGCTGGCATAGGGTTAAATCACTGGAGGGAGAGTCAGAATCCTCCCCTGATTAGTATTGATCTCTTCTTTATGGTGCTGGATGAAAGATAAAGTGGGTATAAAAACTGACAGTGTGTTTTTAGCTTTAAAGGTAGCTTCAGTGTTGGTGTTACAGGCCCTTGCCATCGTAAATCAAGTAAGATGGTCCATCAGTTCCTTTCTGTATGCACTCATTGCTTTTTGGTTAAAAGACTATTTTTCAAACCTGCCAAGACAGAAAGCTTTAGGTACTCAAATATTGCAGAGCTTTTCTATAACAAAAAACAGAAAAACTGTTACTCGGCTGGATGCCACCATTGTCACTATAAAGGCCAATGGCAATTGAAAAATACCTGACAAATTGACAACTTGACAAGGACACAAGATGGTGAATTAATCTACCTTGGCAGAAGGTTGTTGGTGAATATTTAAATAGGTTAATAGTCAACATTAGAACCCTGAAACGAAATACAGGCTGGCAGCAGAAGAGAACACGTAAATCTGATATCTAATTTATACTGTTAACAGTGGCCTTCAAGCTCAGAAGGAAAATCAGATCCTCAAATCTGAAATAAAAGAGTTAACAATATTTCTTTACAGATTCTTTCCTGAGCAACAGCCTTTTTATCAAACGAAGGATTTTTTTCTTT
Organism: Indicator indicator; assembly: GCF_027791375.1. NCBI lineage: Eukaryota > Metazoa > Chordata > Aves > Piciformes > Indicatoridae > Indicator > Indicator indicator. The sequence goes on along the minus strand of NC_072022.1, from coordinate 21,040,781 downwards.
AATTTATGTGTCCTTTTACACAGGCAAATCCCCAGTTCCTTATTCAGCTCAAAGATACTTGCATTCGAATAGAATGATAGGCAAGTTCAAGAAAGAAAAGTCTATTAAGAATAAACCTAATTTGAAATGGTTTTGATAATTTTGAACATGTCCATGAGTCTGAGAATTTCTCTGGTTTTCTCCCAAAACATTATGAGAAATGCCTGCTGATCTGACCATATACAAGAGCACATCTCATTGGGTTGTCTTTCATGGTGGTTTTACAGCCAGGATTTGGATTCCCAAGGGCAGCATCAATCCAATGCCACACCTGGAAAGGCAAGAAAAAGAGAAATTAAAAAGGAACGTAAGGAAGCTTAGTGATTGTGTAGATGATCTAACATCAGCTGTTAACTGCTGTACTTGCTGGGTCACCTGCAGCATCTTTTTGGCAATATTCAGAAAGGCTAACTCAGCTGGCACTGCAGACATTTACCTTGCAGAATATCATTAAAAATGTACAAGTTGGCCAGTGCACTTTTGTCTGTATCACTTTCAGGTACTTTCAGGTGGCATTTCTCCAAAGGGCTGACACAATTCAATAACAATTGTTTTAGCCATGTGCATGCTCTGTAATGAATTCTTTGACCAACTCAATCTTGTTTATCACAAGAAAGGCTCCAGGGTAGCCACGCAAATTGAATATACTGGCAACTGTCTGTTTCCGAAGGATAACTCACATCCAGGTTAATGATAAGAGCTAGTGCTGATCAAATCCATTTTCATTGTGGAAATGGAAGGGTGAATCTTGCAGAAATCTGTCCTGAGTCCAATGCTAATCAGCATTTTCATTAAGCATTTAGACTAGGGAATACTGTGCTGTTAAATTTATAGATGATACCAAGCTGGAAGGCACTTGGAAGGAGAGGAATCACATTTGAAATAATCTTGGTAAACTAGATAAATACTATGGATGGTGCAGAAAAAAAATTATCAATTAAAAAATAGAAATTACTTATAAATCACAAATTGTAGGAACACTATATATGAAGTGACTGGTTTAGCCTGCAGGACAAAAGCTTTAAATGTCATAGCAAAGCATACAGTGGCCAGTAGTCAACAGTATAATAGCTATGGAGGAAAGAACACCAGATCTTTTTACAGGTCATACAAATATATATGTGATAAGTGAAATTATTTTTCCACTCTGTAGCCCAGATAAGGCCTCAGTTAAAGTACTGGCCCTGTTTGGTACTTGTCAATTTGGAAAGGAGGTGGCAAGCTGATAGAAGTACACATGAGAGCAACAAAATTAATATATTTTATGAGCAAACTTGAGTAAACTGGGTGTTCTTCAGGTTGAGGAAGAAGGACTGTTTTCAGATAGCACACAGCTATTGCTCAGTATTGTTCCTCATATTTAGGCCAATACAGCAAGCAAAAAAAAAAAAACCACCTTCTGGTGAAGAAGATCTAGGTTAGAGGTTCAGAAGAACTTATTTTTGGGGGGTGGATGTTGAGCCTTCGTAATACATTTTTAGAAGCAGCTGGATTACAAGGAGCAGGTCCTGTCTTGGACAGGAGTGTGGGGCTGGAAAATCACTGCACCCTTTATTTTTTAGAAGGCAGCTGCTTAATTCACCACAAGTGTCAATGATATTTAAGGATTTAAATATGTTTTTGTGGAACCAGCAAAACTGAGGATGTGCAAAGCAGAAGGAAGTTACTTAAAACACACAAATTGCTGTTGTTTTGTTTGCTATTGCTTGTCATCTAATCACATATGCTCGAGTACTATATACTGAGGCCACAGCCTTATATTTTAGCACAGGACTGTAATACTTGCCATGAAATCTGTAAATTATCATCATTCAAGCAGCTTTGCTGTTGATTATAATCTCACATTAGATTTGTAGGCTTCATGTAATTAACATGAGTGATCATGTCACCGTCAGCATCACTACGATGCTGAAGTCCTAGTTCTGAAAGAGGCCTGACTTGTGTGGAAGTGCAATAGAAATAATTAAATCAATTGATATAACTAGAGGAAAAAAAGACACCTGAGGTCTTGTTTCTAGTGAGAGGCACTAATGTTTTGACTGCATGTGGCCTTCTAGCCTCTGAGCAGAAAATATTATATATCACATCACCAAAGGTTAGTTATGCAAAGCAGACCTTAGTTAATATGTGTGTGGATTCCATAGAAATAATTCCTGTAAATATTTTTCAGTTTGTAAATACATTTACAGGGATTGTGTTGGGTTTCTTCCATATATATTTTAGCAAACAGTCTAATGGGGAGGCATGATGTTAAAAAAAGAACATTTGCAGGAATCACCAATTTATAAATATGAATATTCTCTCTTTAAGAATTATTTTTTCTCTTGGCAAGCAAGAAATAGAAGGAAGAATATGCTAAATGTGAAACAGCTTATCCTTTCAGTACTCTTTAAGAGTAATGTTGGTGACTTTTACAGAATAGGGATAAAATTCCAGCAGCCTAGTATTGTTCGCAGTTGAATCAATAAAAAAACTGCTATTTATTTCAGCTGGATGATCACAGGTATTTTAGCAATTCAGTCCATGTCATGAATTAATTACATAAAATGATAAGCAATTTGTAGACAAATACAAAGAAATTAACCAGATAAATGATATACTGTGAACCACTCAGCTGTAATACTTATCCTTTATTATTGTGAACCCTTACAAATATTCCAAATAAAAGATACATCTTGACAAAAAAGGTTTTTTCATAAAAATTAACAATATTGATGGCCATAAAATTATTCAGTTGATACATGGGTTATTTTATAAAGGATTTGAGAATTATATGAAGCTGATAAATTCTGAAACATCTCCTGGAAATGTATCACAAAGTACACTGGTGCTCTCTCTCTTCTTGTTCTGAGCCTAGCATTTATATCTTCACAGGATCCTGTCCCTCCTGGCCATTTTTCACTGAGCCACTGAAATAATTACATATTATACAAATGGCACAAATCCTAGGGTAAAATCAGAAATGGGAGAATTTAGTAGAACTGATTTATTACCAGCTAGTTTCTTTATAGCCATCTTTGGTATCTTCTGGCTACTTCGAATTAAGCATTGTTGACACACCCTCAGCCAGCCTCTACTGATATTAATAAAACATTGACACCAATAGACCTTCATCTAAGGCCAGAGTAAAAATTGTTTAAAGACATCTAGATTTGTTCCAATAGGTGCTTCAACAGGGTGATGCTTAATATTTTATGGGATTGGGCACCAGTAGAGCAATACCATCCGGAAAGTACCTTTGCAGTGATCAAACATATAGTACCGTGAAGAAGCTGATAGTAAGATAAAACCCAGACCTCTCCTTGCATTTGAATCATTATCAACTAAAAATGTATGCTTTTGGAAAAGGACAGGAGGTTGTGAAATAAAAATATGTCAGGAAATCATGAAATAGGGGAGATTTACAGATTTACAGCTGCAGCAGGCCTAGATGGAGAAAGTGAGACAGCAGAAAAGGGATTAGGATTAGGATTGCTTATACACTTATATAACGTTTGTTCCAAATTTGATTACAGTACTCAGTAAAATGAGAACTGAGTATTTCTCATGCACAGCAAAATACTTCACATGTCAGCATCATCGTTTACATTTGCAAAAATAATTAGGAATCATTTGTGAAATGCTTTAATTATGTTAATCAGCCAATGTTTTGCCACACTTTGAAGATATAAAGCATTGTAGGAACTTCAGATGGAGCAGCCATATGTTTCTTTGTCTCATATGGCTGCAGCAACATCATCTGTCATGTTCACAGCTATTTTTTTCATCTGCAGAGCCTCCAGACATTCCTGCATGGTAGACTATTGCACTCTACTTCTAGAATAGTGGGTCAGTATGGATTTTTTAAAAATAAAATACATAAATAAATGCATATTCAAATAAATGAACATACCTGTGCACCCTCACATTTTGAGTATCTACTTTTAGACTTGTAAAGCTTGAATTTAAGAAGTGCAGGATGGAAGGAGGGTATAGACAAGATTGCTGAGGTCCACAAACTTCCATTAGCATCCTCAGGGCCCTGACAGGGTGAGGGAGGTGAGCAGCTGTTTGGAAACAGCATGGCATTGCTGGTGGACACACCTGGCACTTCTTTGGAAATGTGCCTGGAGATACAGAGTGTGTTACTAGCACAGTTTAGCATTTGGCTTAGGTAGAAAGGACAGTGGTAAGAAACTGAAGATATTCATTCTAAGATGCTGATAAGTCCCATAGCAAATATCAGCTGGGGATGTGATTAATTTACAATTTCTGAAGTGCCAAAAACATTACTGTAAACACTACATTGGAAGGGAGAAGTTTTAGCCATCTTATTCTGTTTGGCAAGTACATTTACTAAAATTTATTGCTGTATAAAACTCACCTCTGTTAGAAAATAATTGCTTTTACAGCTATACTTAATGAACAGCCTCCAGTGTTGAGTAAGTGTTAAGTGATTTTTGTCTAGATCTTGCACCCGCTGGTATATCTGAATCCTGTGTTCATGGCCAGCATTGGCAAAGCTCTTCTGTTTTGTCCTTTCTAGCCCAAGGTGACTCTATCAGTTTTAGATGAGACACTGAAATTTACTTTACCTCTCCAAGGTGTCTCTGTCTTGTTTGCTGAGGCATTTGCATAACCCAGACACACTGGAGCCGTGTTCTTTGTCATGGCCATGCTTGAGCAAGAGAGTGATCATTACCCTTTAAGATGCCTTTATCAGGGGTGTTACAAAGCAGGTACAGAGTTAGAGTCACAGCCCACCAGTTCAATCTCTCACACAGAGAGGAAATCACTGATACTGGGTAATATCCTGTCAGTTGCAATTGAAGCACATGCTGAAATGGTGGGGAGTTGATGGAATGCACTGAATTAAGGCACTCCTAAATTGTTTTGCTTTTATCCTTGGATGAGTTGAGAGAAGAGCCTTGAAGAGGAGCCTATGTAATCACAGCCAACCACACAGCAGGGAATACTTTGAGGAATATCTGCTTGGTAGTATAAGTCCATTATAGGGACATTTAAGCTAATGTTATATGAGCTAGCTCAACTATTAGAAAAGCTGAGCCCTGGAAACATAAAAAAAGAAATATAGAATGGCTTAGCTTGGGAGGGACCTTAGAGATCCTCTAGTCTAACCTCCCTGCTATGGTCAGAGATGCCTCAACTTCACTCCACTGCTCAAGACTTAATCCATCCTGGCTTTGAACACTCCCAGAGAGGAAGCATCCACAACCTCCCTGGGCAGCCTGTTCCAGATTACCACCACTCACACCAAAGAAGTTGTTCTTAAGATCCAGTCTAAACCTACTCTCTCCCAGCTTCCAACCATTCCCTCTTATCCTGTCACTAGCCACCCTTACAAAAAGTCCCTCTTCAACTTTCCTGTGGGACCCCTTTCTCTCCTTGTATGATCCTGTAGAATCATAACCAAGAACTTCAGATATTGGTTATGACAACTTACTTCACATCTAAATTCCATGGTGATTTAGAAACAAAGCTTTTTCCTGCTTAGATGACTTTTAAGTTCTGAACCAGAAAATGCTCTCAGAAAACTTCTATCAAGTTCAGTAATTTGTTCTCCAAGACATGGGAAACAGATGTTCTATGTGAGGGTGTTTGAAATCCTACCTCCCACTACTTGCAGAAGGTACCTATGGTAGGTGTTACATGATTTTGAAGTAAGCTATTAAACCAAGAGAGAGTGTGTACAGCCATGAACAGGTTTACTATGTTCTTTTCTTGTAAAGATCTCAAACTTCTCTCCAAAGAAACATACCTAGATGTGTGTTTGCATTACAGTTGTCATGGTAGTGCCCTGGAGAATAGTGTCAAGAGATCTAGGTACTAGTCCCTGTGTTTATTCTTCAGAATGCAATCTCTCATTATCCACTCAGTGGCCTTAACCAAGATGCTACAAAGCAGAAAAATCTCCCTGTAGAATATATTGAGATGAGTGTTTATAAAGAAATCCCAATATTCAGATTATTCAGATGCTTTTCTGCCTGGCTTTTTTTTTTTTTTAACAAGAGCTAGCCATGAGGTGATTTGTGAATGTGTCAAATAATCACTTCAGTGTGTAAATTAAAAAAGTAATTTTTTGTAACCAGGTGAGTAAAAGAAAGAAATAGTTGGAAGAGTGTATTTTTATAAATCATTAAATAGAGTCTGGAGAAAAATTTGCATTTTTCAGGGATATCCATGTCTATAACATAAAACAGCAAAATTATGTTACTGTCCAGGATATAATAGTAATATCTCACTAATGTTAACACATTTCCTCATAAAATCCTGTTTTGCAAGATGATTAGACAAAGCCACTGGACGTGTTCCAGACATTAGAGCTCTCTCAAAATGTAGCTGTCCCTTAACAGAAACAAAACTAAAAGCAAACAACCAGCTCTAGAGAAAGGCATAAGCCAAACATTATGGCTTACAGGCAACACATAATTAAAAAGTTAACAGTGAGGCTGAAAGGAAGAGGAATTCTAATCTTTTCCACAGCTCACTGTTATCCTGGGGCCTTGTAAACTGCTGAGCCCTGACCCTAAACTCTTTGACTTGCATTAAGCTGCCCAGGCTATTCCACACAGCCAGAAGATGACATAAGTGCAGAGCATCATTTTGTGGACTATGGTGCAGTGCCAAGTCCTCTATGTGTGTGCAGGGAACCTGACAGTTTTGACCTTCTGCATGCCACATGGAGCCCCTAACCTGGTACTCTGGGATCCAGCTCTGTTGAGCTTAATATGTTGGGTAGAGGTTGAAGCTCTCACTGTAAACAAAGCTTTCAAGTGAAGAGAAAAAAGAAAGAAAAGAGAGAAAAAGAAAAAAGAGAAAAGCAAGTTTTAAGTCAGGATCCACATTTTAGCAGTTGAGAGAATGGGTCAGAAGAAATACCAAAATAACACACCTTTGCATAGATCCAGTGAGTGTCTTGGAAACGTCCCCTTGTGCATTCTGTAATTTAATCTGATCTTATTTCTTTCTGGGCACAAAAAAAAAAAAAAAGGGAATAACAAACTACACACAAGGCTTTCCTTCAAAAAGCTCAGTTCATTTTCTAGCTCTTACTTTTTTCCCAAAGAGTGGTTGCTCTAGGCAAGAATCCACATGTGTACTTAGATGAAGGGCCTTGTGACTGAAAATCAACCACTGATTATCTATCTATAATTGGTGCTTCAGCCAGTAATTGAATGCCTGTGGAATAAAGATGCCTTGAAGAAATTCTCTCTCTGGCAGCTCTTTCCCTCTATGGATGAGGAACCAAACGAGCATTTTTGTAGATAGTGTATGTTTTTAATTAGCACCATAGTTACCTAAGTAAATAATGCATAGATTAAAACACTTGCTTAAAGAAATTACAGACTATTTAATTAAAAACAAAATAATGAGTGAGAGCAATTCTCCACCAGGAAAACAGTGTACCAGAAGGATCTTTGTCCTTTGCTACGTGAGCATACACACACCCCCCCCCCTCCCCTCCTCTTAGGCTTTGCTGTTTTTCTTTTTGGCCCCAAAGGACAGTGGTGTTCATTAGCTGCAGCACAAGACCTGGGCTGCCCCTTTGCTATCCCGTGCCTCATTTGCACTGCAGCAGCAACCTGGAATGTGGTAGGTGAGTGGGTATAGCTCCCAAGCCTTTCAAAATTTTCAAAGGCAGGAGTGCTGGAGACAGCTCATCCTCTGGCATTAGTGCTGCCCTTACATTTCATCTCATCATATATCAGAATTGGCCACAGCCATACAGCATGCCAACATTTCAGCAGCTCCCACTGAAGAATGGCCCCAAAACACCAGTCAGGAATACTGGAAATGCACCAATGTCTTGCACAAGAACAAGCTCAGGGAGTAACACTGGCAGCCCCGGTGTCTGCTGGATGGCTGCATGTTCAGGCAATGGTTCTGTGGTTAGCAATGTTTAGTTTTATAAACCTAAAAGTAGTGCCATTGATTACACAAGAATTACTAATGCCAAACCCAGTACAACATATAATTAAAAGCTCACTGGACCTAGCATTTGTGTGCTTTTATGTTTGTGCATGCATTTTTATATCAGACAACATTTGTGTCCTTGCTAAACAAACATCTAAAATTATTGTTTTCATGGATACTTAACTAGAAAGCTTGGAGTCTCATCAAGAAAGCCTGGGTGACAGGTTAAATCTAATTTCATATCAGAAGGTGACTTTTTTCTTCAGCAGTTGCATTTTTTTCTGTATAAGAGAGCTGTGTGAATTCAGGTGAGGCCTCAGGGCAAAATATTGAAGTGGGATCTCTGATGTGGGAATCTTCATTCTTAATACAATTGACCTTTGATTTCAGAAGTGCTGCAGCGTTATTGGCTAATCAATATCTGACTTGGCTGCTCTGCTTCAATTTTTCTCTCCTGAAAACGATTTACCTCTCAAGGGTGAGATGAAACTTCATAAATGTCTAGTGTAGGGTTTTGAGCAATTTTAAAGGTTCAAAGTTTCACTAGTTTGGATAATAGGCAAGTATGTTATTCTGGTGGAATTTTGCTCTATATTGGAAGAGGACTGCAGTCAGAGCCTTCTGTTGTCAGAGTGGTCACAGCATTCTGAAAATAATTTCATCCTATCAATATACTTTCATCCACAAAAATACATACTTTTAAAAGTGAAAAATGTGAACAGCAGGGTTCAAATCACAGGTGAATTGCTACCATGTTTTATCTGGTGACATAGTATCATCTCAGCAACGTGGAACAGGAAGCGCAAAGTAGCTTTATGTAACAACTGCAAGCAATGGAAATAAAGGCTTGCAGAAAGTGCAACGCATACTTGGATTTGGCAAGGACAGAGTGACCAAATACCCTTACACTTCAGAGAAATGGCATATGATGTTTAGCATGGAGTGGTCAGTCAGGACCCTGTTCTACATCTGAGGATAAAGGAGGAGCATAAGAATATTGAGCGTATTAGTTAAGCTTCTGGCTTAAGGCCACTCTCCAGGCAATGAGCCATAGCTATGAAATCACTCTGTTATTTTAGACTTCACATTAGATGAATAGGGTAGTGCAAGCTGTTTGAAACTCAGCTTAGATGTATTTAAATGTTTTGAAATAATGCCTAGCATTTAATACAGAGTTTTGCTAACATTAGCTTTCCTAAGTGCCTGATAAATATATTATTCTTCCCTGCTGTTTCAAGGTTATTTGTCTAATTAAATGCAGATGCTTAAACTATCATCATTTACCACAAGATTCAGTTGTTCAGACATGATCTTAAATCTTGAGTTTTGTTCTAAATTTTTAACTGAACACTAGACACTACGTCAGCTCTATGGCAGACATGATTTGTTGCTATATCTCACAATTACCTAGGAACAAATGGGAATGGCAGAACAGTACTCTGATCTTTAAATGCAGAAAGACTTCTTTTTAAGTCAAAGTTGTCATTGACTCTGCTGACAACAGTATTTGGTCACAAATACCTAGGTCTTTACTGCTTATAATAATCTCCTTTAGTTCTTAGGGGAACTAGAACCTAAGCTGCACACTTGTGTCACTGTGGTGTTTGAAGCTGAACAGCATTTTGGGTTCGTAAGTAGCAGCTGTTTTCAGAGCAAAACAGAAGATGTCAAAGGTATTACTGCCCGACACTGACACATTTCAATCCCCAATTTTAACCAAACAGCAGGTTTGCACAGCAATGCCAGCAGCAGCTGAAGAGAAAGGTGTAAGATCCTCACAGCACTTGCACTTTGGGGTACCTATGGACTACACTTGCTTTAAGTTTAAACCCCCTGTTATAAGGCCTTTCTCCAAAATCAACACGTGCAATTTTTTACGTGAAAATAGAGATTAGAACAGTGAAGTTATGAAGTAGCTTTACTAGACAAGGGGAGTCTCAGCGATGCCGAGGACCCGGTAGGCTGCGGGCCGGAGTTCCCGCAAGGTGAGGGTGGGATTTTGTCCAGGCCACCCTTGCCCAATTGCCTGTAGGAGGCTGCTTGCACTCGGGTCACTCGGGCCTGCGCGTGGCCCTTATGATCCAGAAGGGGCACTTCGGTCCAGTGAAGAAATTCGGACCAGGGCCTGAACCCTTGCAGACAAGGCCTGGGGTGCATCAGGCTCTTGACTCCCCCATCCCTTCCTTCCATCCTCCCCACCCAACGCCCCCTCCCACCTCCCCTCGCCATTGCACGTCACTTCCAGGGGGAGGGCCGCAGTGCTGCGAGCCGCGGGGTGTCAGCGGCGGCCCTGTGATGGCGGCGGCGGGGCGCCGGCAGCCGCACAGGTTGGGAGCGCCGAGGGGGCTGTGCCGCTCCTAACTCGGCCTCGGGCCCCTGCGCCATGGGGAAGAGCCGCGGCGGACGCCTGGCCTGAGGCGCCGGCGACAGCGGACGGCGCGGCACAGCCGAGGGGGCCCCGCCGCGGGGGGCCGCGACCCGCGCCGCCGGGGATGTTGCGGTGGGTCCGGCAGCAGCTGGTAAGTACTTCCCGCTAGCGCGGACCGGGGGGTCGCAGCGCCGGCACGGGGGCTTCCCCTTGCACCCCACGCACCCCCGGGCCCGGTGGTCCCTCGCCTCGGTCCGGCCCTCTAGGGGACCCCCATCCTGACGCCTTTGCCCGGGCCGCTCCCCAGCGGTGTTCCCGGGGGAAGCGGGGGGTGTGGGCAAGCGGGCAGAGAGTGGAGGAGAGTCCTGCTCCGCGCCGGGAGCGGGGAGGTGCAGGGGCTGGGGATGATTTCACTTGGTCATTATTTTAATTTTCTTAATTAATTTTTTTTTTTTTTTTTAAGGTGAGCCGGGGGTCTTGGGGTGTTTCGGGTTTTCTTGTAGGGAGTTGGCATGTTCGGTTGTTTAGTTGTTGTTTTTTTTTTTTTTTCTTTTTTTGAAACCGTGTTGAGGCAGGGCAGCGCTTTCCCTTACCGGTGCCCCACTTTGGGAAGGGCCCCCGAACTTTTCACGGCGGAATAACGATGCCTTTTCTGTGGACGCTCCGACTCTTCGGAGCTTTATGGGCCTCTCTTCCTCCTTCATGTTGCGAAATCTTCGAGGGCTGTTTCGGTCGGTGTGCGTCCGGCTCAGTGATTTCCCTGTACCTGAGAGCTTTGCAGCCCTTGCTGCTGCGTGTGTTAAGGCTGTGGAAGTGAGGAGAAATGGAAGAAATAGATCCGTGAAAGGCTCTTCGTGGGGCAAGCCACGTGGAAAAGGCTGTAGTTAGAGCTTGTCTCCCTCCAAATAGGTCTTACTGGGCTGTTCTTCTGTTGCAGCCTACAAGGGGAGTAAGGAGGCTGTGACTGTAATGTCTGTGATACTGTAGCAGGGAAGTACATTGTCTATTTTGATTTGAAGGGATACTGTCTTACTGCCTCCTCCAGCATTATATCTCTTGCAATTTCTCAAAGGGAGGAATTCCTTTTAAAACTATATTTACAAACGTTTTCCATTCTTTGGAGTTACCTTGCATCACATATGTTGCCCAGGTTAGTACAAGTATTTCAATTAGTTAGGTTTTTATATTTTAGTGGTTAAATCTTGTCTCACTAATGATGTGTCTAATCCGTTACATCACTTTATTAAAAAAAAAAAAGGCATAAAAAGATTAAGCTTTGGGTTGGAATTTTTTCTTTCCCTACCTCCATTCCTGTGGCTCATAGATTTTCCCAGATCTCTGTCTGTGGCACTTTTCTTGTGATGTTCTCAATGCCAGCTTGACAGTGCTCCTCACTAGTTTGGTCTGACAGCAAGAGTTATTGACCTGGAAATGAATTGCTGTGTCTGAGCTTTGACTGCACTCTTCTGTTCCATTACAGCCATACACATGTTCTTTAGAATAAATCCCGGTTGATGTAACATAGCTAGCATTTTTTTATTCTTGAAGATGGCTTGAGATTTGTGGTGGTTTTTAAAGCAGTATTACATTGTCATCTGTGGAGTTTAGATTAGGATTTTATCAGTGCTAGGAATTCGAGTACCAAATGTGGTTGCTTTTCTCACTGGGTGTGCACTGACCAGCTCTCCAGAAATATATTTGCCTTTAATAGAAAGTAAAAGCTTAGTCTAACAAGGTGAGCAATAACCCTAGCAATAGGAGACTTTTGTTCTTCTTGTTGTTCTTATTTTGATGGGAAAATAACTGCTGTTTAAAACTTGTATTAATTTTGACAGGGAAGGAATAGTATAGTATAAGAACAAGATGATGAAAAGTCAGGATGAATAAGGAAAACAATTATTGCAATGATACATATTTTGTATTTTCTTTTCTATAGACCCTGCTGTTTGACATTAATGACTTGGTTGTTTCAGAGCTCATAAAGATGAAAAAAAGCCTAACATAGGTATCACCCTGCAGTTTCTTCTGAGGAACACTTGGGCAACTCAAACTGTCTGTAGTCGTTGGTTTTACATAGCTTCCAGTTTGCACCTTTGTATGTGATGTTTAGGTTTTGAAAGAATGTCAAAGGGCTGAGAAGCTGGGAAAAGATGAGAAAATAATCAGAGTGAGTGGAAAGAGTGGGGTGGCAGAAGTACTTGAACAAAGGGTGGCAAAATCTGTGTCTGATTTATTTCTGATAGGAGAAGAGAAGAATGTGTGGGTTTGGATGCCTTTAGAGCATGTATTTGTACCTGTGCCTGAGGTGGCAATAGGTTTTGAAAAAAGTATTCTCTTCCATACAAAGGAGTTGGAACCAGGAAAATAGGTAGGAGTGATTTAAGTGGGATGTTGTAGTAGTACAAAAGAAAAATGTTGGTGTGCAGAAATGATGGAAAGTAGTGAAGGGTTGGGGAAAGGGGGAGGAACTGGTACTTTGCTGAAGGTGCTTTTAGGTAGTTATTAAGTACTCTCTGTACAAAAGCAACAAATGTTTTGCAACTTGTTTAAGAAGACAGTGTTTCATATACTAATTAATGAGATCATTCTGAGTGTATACCATCTTGAGAGCTTGTGTTCTCAAGAGTCATAAAAGAGGCAGGGAAAATGAAGCAGTTGGCCTTAGAGAGGACCTGGTATGGAATTAAATCAGCTAAGTACTTTAAGTGGTGACTTTGCTGTGATTTAGTCTGGAAAGATCTTATGTATGCCTGTATAAGTACATAAAGGGATGACTGTGCCTCTGAGAACAGGGGATGTGCTGAGAATATAAGACTTTTTTCACCTTTACTATGGTCTTACAAGTCCAAATCCAGTTTTCTAACTGTGTTATTTGTCTTTTCAGTAATTTGTTATATAGCAGATTGGTGACAGTAATACTGTCTTTAATGTCTATGTGGGACTCTTCCAAATCATCAGTTTGATTTGATATCTTGGCCTTCAGTCCTGCTTTGTTTGCTCAGAAACAATTTGCACTACCATTACCAGTTTTTCTTAATCTAGTGCTCTCCCATACTAAATAAACTGCATAGTAAGTCATTAACAGTGTACAACTTTCTAGCTAGTATTATTATATTATAGTTTTATCTAGTTAGTAGGTGGAAGTACCTTAAGCTTTACTAATAAAAAAATATAGAGACAAATGGAGTTACAGTTCATTGCTTTGGGTAAAATGTCTGGATGTATTTCAAAGAGAAGCTTTGAGCAGGAAAGATGCTCTGTTACCTTGAGATCTCAGAAAGACATTAGGCATGTGGATTTGCTGAGGGTTGCATAACACCACAGGCACAGCCAACTCTGCTTGAAAAAAGCGACTGGGTAAACAGTTCATAGGAAGTATCCTTAATGTTGTAAGGAAAATGGATAATCAGGAATAACATACTACATTTTATTTGCATTTCCAAATATAATGGGTTAGACTACAGAGCTGATCTGTGTACGGCAGAGCACTATTGTGGCTCTCCTGGTCAGACTTGTGCAGTACCAACCCAAACAAGAGCACAAAGTGGCATTCGTAATGCTCGGTGACTTTCTCCACTTCTAGCTTGACAGATTTATGACAACATTTGGACTGTGTCTGTAGAGGCTGTTGCAGTGGTATTAACAGAAAGTGATGACTTCAGTTGTCTGGGCAGGAGGTCACCAGAAGTTGTGACAGAATACCCTTATATGTATGATCTTAGGTGCATAATTTTGGACTATTAGTCCTGTCAAGTGAAGAAGAGTGTCTGGTTTTCCCTTCTAGTTGTTATTGTGGGGTATTTTGAGCTTTTTGATCTGTTGGATAACAGTGCAATGATGTACAAAAGATACTGCTTGGAGAAAACCCAAGAGCTACCTGCTTGGTCCCTTACACATACCAGAACAAGAGAAGCAGAATTATCCTCTGTTTGATAGTGTCTTCGTCCAGCAATTTAAGAACCTGAATGCTGTTGTGCACTGACAACTGTAACAGCAGGCAGAGCAAAGCATTCAGGTGAATGCAGCTTTGATACTTAGGTTTTCTCTTTGGCTTACAGTTATAGATTAATACCTTGGATCAGTGTCTTTTAACTGAAAAACCTAGTTACCAGATTATTTTATTTCATGGTTATAGGAAGGTTCAGATCGGGAGGGATATCATCTAGTCCAAAAGTTCTACGTAACTTTCATTGACAGGTGATCACAGGGAATGTTTTTGACTTTAATGTGTTGGACTGTCAGATGCCATGTTCCCACCTCCCTGTGGATAATATCTTTAGGAGGTTCTTGCTTATCTTTTGGAGGAGTTTTAATAAAAAGTTTCTTCTACAAATAAGGAAAATGTCCCCAATTAGATTAGCACCAGAGGACTGCATGTTTGGTATATTCTTCCCTTTCCTTCCAGGTGCTGGTATCTATTAAGTTGTTCTGAGAAGACAGATGGTATTCTGTGAGAACTTGTGGTTATTTGCATTCAAAACAAGGAGGGGAGAATTTGATCCCATTGTTTGCACTGACATGTATATTTTTTTCATTTAATCATTTTATAGGATTGATCCAATGCAGTTACTTCTCCCTCTCTTTCCCCCTCTCCCCCCACTCCCCAAAGAATTCTCTGCCTTTTCTGAATGCTGGCAGTCCTTTGAACTTGTCCTAGCTTCTGAAATCTCATTGCTTTTCTGGGGCACAAGTACACCCTCTCTTCTTAGTTGTCATTGAAGCCTGTTTCCCTTTTTGGCTAAAATTAATTGGGTGTTTGTTATTGTATACTAGCAAAGTAAATGTATATTGCTGGAAAGAGTTGCTCTGTTCAGAATGCTCAGCTAATGTATTAACCTTCTGTGTTGTTACTGTGCACAGAGGATCAATGAGATGTAGAGTGGAACTGCCCAAAGGTTCTGCTGCTGTGGTTATTTTCAGAACTGGGGGTTAATGGCTCCCTGTATCTTTACACAGAAGTAAAAGTGGCCCTGTTTTCATTGTTGGAGGTCTTCTGTGACCAGCTGGAATAACCCTTCCATTGTGTTTGGGTCTTTTAACCTTACTTTCTTTTTATATTCTGCGACTGCTGAGGGCTAATGCATTTGCAGCACAGTGAGTTCCAAAGTGTGCAGAACCTGGCCCTGTCTTCAGACAGCTGTCTGTTCCAAACGGAGGCCTCCCTTATGTCCTCTGTGTAATTTTTGAATCTTGTCCCATAGAAATGAAGCTCTTAAAAATTACTTACCCAAACCTAAGCAAGACAGGCTTGACACTTTTTTTTCTTCAGACAGTTTTAAACATGGAAAATCAGTGTTTGTCTGATGTGCTGCTTTGGTGTGGGACTTGGATGTTTGACCTGTATCTTGTCTTATGCCTTCTGTTTTCTTTTCTAGCCATGAGCTTTTTAAGCAGCAAATTTTTATTGTGGCAAATTTCCACTTGTCACACAGTAATATGCCCATTTAATTGACTGTGTGATAATCCTACACTAACAGGGTCCTGCTCCCTTAATAGCTACTGTCTATTTATGTTTTATGTGACTGAGAAAAAGAAAGTTATTTTGTTGACAAAGAGCAAAAGCTTTGTGTGTTCTGGTCAGTAGATGGTGTCTGGTGGGATGAGAGAATGCTAAGAGTGGATGCCTCTGTTTATTGCTAAGACATTGCCTCTAAAGTTGTATCAGAAGGTAAAATTCAAAATCTAAGGCAAGTCAATGCACTGAATTTAATAACCTCCAACATGTGTTTTGGATATCATTAGTATCTGTTTTTCTAGTTTGAGATGGACTGGCTAAATTAATTAAAACTTTTTTTTTTTTTCTGGGGTGGAGAGATAGGTGGAGTTACAAGAGAAAAATAATGTGTTTAAATTTCATTAAATACTTCATGACTTGTGCATTTCAGTAGTGACCTGCCATCTGTTTTTCTTTGTTATGCTATGGTGTTCTCAGTAGTTATGAACCCAGGGAAGTTGTGGGGTCCCTCTCTGGAGATATTAAAAACCCACCTGGAGACGTTCCTGTGTGATTTGGCATAGGGGATCCTGCTCTGTCAGGGGGGTTGGACTAGATCTTTTGAGATCCCTTCCAGCCCCTAACGTTCTGTGATGTCTGTTTTTGTAACTATTTCACTGGGCTTCAAGAAGGTATCTACAGTATACCTCCGAAGAGATCCTTTAATTTCTTAGCACAAAGTCTGTTTGTATGCCAGCAGATAAGAAAAGCAGCAAAATAGGTCTGACAGAGTCTGTAAATGCAAGGTCATATCTTCCAGCAAAACACAGGTGACATATTTGCAGCTAGACTTTTTTGTTTAATACAAACCTCTTTTGAACTGCTGTTAAAAAAAAACCACCACCACCACTTAGCAATAGTACAGACCATGGCAGAAAAGATAGAAAGTAGGACCAACAGCTACACTGTGATTTAAGATACAAAACCCTGTAATTCCTTGCCCTCCCACATGCTGTGGCTTAAAAGGTTTGGGTTTTTTCCTTGTTTACTTTGAGTAAAAATAAGCATGAGAAAAGGGAATTTTCCTGTAAATGGGAAGGAGAGATATTGATGGAAACAAAAGGCAAGCTGTTTGTTTTCATCCTGAAATATTTTACTAGGGAAAGACGTTTTATGTAGTTTATACCAAAATGTGTTATTTTGTTAAATGTTGTCACATTTTGTTACTCCCTTTCCACTTTTTTTTTTTTTGCTAGATTTATGGGTGACTGTGATAATTTCTGCAGATGTTTACATAGCTGTTTAGAAAAAAGAATTACAAATAGAAAGGAAGCTTAAGATTTAGCAAGCTTTAAGGATAAACTGGTTTGTAAACATGTCTGAAGGCAGGACATTAAACTGATACTTAGGTCATAAATCACATTTATGGATTTTGAAATGGAATTAAAACTTAAATTGGTGTTCAATGAATGGAATAGACTCAAAACTCCTAATGTTAACTTTAACAGAACAGACTTTATCTAGGATTGTTAATAGGAAGAGCTAGACAGCTGAAGCTATGAACTAAATTCTCTTCCTCTGAAATTCCTTGAACAACAACTGTCAAAGCAATTTTCAGTATAATTTGGGCACACATTTTCCAGAAACCTCAACATACATTATCTAGGGGTGGTTTTAGGGGAAGAAGTTTTTGAAAAGTGGTTGGTTTTTTTCATACTGAAGGAACATGAATTGATTTTGCAGTTCAGGAGCTGTTTGGCATAGTAGCTGTTGCTTACTAGATCAAATCTAAATATTGGAAATGGTTGCTTTCAGTGTTTATGTGGGATAATAGTCACAGGAGTAGCTCAAAAGAGGAGCCTTCATGCTTGAGTAAAGTAGTTTTATAAATGACTCTTTAAAGCAGCAGGTAAACAGCATTTCATTTTAAGATAATAGTGCACATAGTATGAAGTATGTAAACAAATGTTTGGTTCTTCTGTATTTGTCCCGTCATGGACTTTTGATAAATTGTTGTATGACGTGGAGTTGCAAGTTACAAAATTGGAACTGCTTTCTAATTTTACATGCAAGTTCAGAACCTGTCACAGGTTTCAATGCCTTATTTAATACTGAAAATCCAAGAAAAGTATTTCTACTCTAAAATGACTTAAATGAAAGCAGGAACTATGCAGAAAGGATGCAATTCGATGTTGTTTGTTTGAGATACTGGAGTTATTCAATGTATATGAAGGATTTGTATGAGTTTCATTTATGTACTGGTTCTGTGTTTCTTAGTTTAGTAACTGCCATTTCTGTATGATTGATTATTACAAAATTTTAGCACTTTCCATGTTCAAAGTACTTTATTTTGAGCAGTGTTTTTAAAAGTGGCTATTGGGGTTTTTTTTTGTTTGTTTTTTTTTTTTTTTTTTTGAGATATCCATTCCTTTATTTAATATGATGCCCTGTAGTTGCCTCCTGGTGGGTGTCTAAAGCCACACTTCAGCTTTGAAAATCTTGCCTATTCTATGTTTGTACCTGTCTGAAAGGGGGATGGTATTGCAGATAAGGGCAACTGGCTGCTGAGCCTCACAGAGGAAAAGTGTTCTGAGATTAAAACTGTGTAGTTGGAACTTCAAAGGCATCCTCATTCCCACTTCTTTAGAGCAGTGGCCTGTTTTGGGAAATATAGCAAAAGACTGAACACTTTGGACTACAGATACTGTCAAGCCTCAACTTCTCTTAGACTCTTGGACTTTATCATAATACATTTTTTAAAGGAAAAAAAAAATTAGAAGCACTGAATTGGCTCCTAAAAGTAGTTTGGGAGCCACTAGCCATTTCCTTTAAATAGAGGCTTTCTTCTCAGAATCTGAATGTTAACTGAATTGCTTTCTTTGTGAAGAGTTGAAGACAAATTTACTGTAAAGTCTGTTTTCCATCGAAAACAATATGATCAAAAGTATTACTGGATCTGTTCATTATTCATAATTTTCTTAATCTGTGTGTCTGAGTATGAGACAGAACATCCTAAAATAAACCAATGAACGAGGAATGTTTTACAGGCATTTGGTTAAATACATTGAATGCAAGAGGATAAGAATTCTAATAATCCCTCATCAAAAAATACAAAGTTTAGAATTCTGGTGAAGACAGTCCCAAAAGAGTATTTGTTACAAAGTGTTAGGTTTGTTCTATCATAGAAAGCCCTAAATGGGCTATGCATTGTAAGCACTGTGATTTGGATTGTTGGAGAGGATAAGAGAGCCACTTCCTTAATTGATGCAGTATACCTAAATATCTGTTGAAATTCTTTGCTGGACACATCATAGCAGTCTTTGAGAACACTAAGTTGGAAAGCCTAGCCTGCCTACTCAGCTTGCTTTTCTTTCTGTGATTTTATTGATGTTATAAGACCAGTATGTTTGGCATCAGTCACATGAGTGGAGAAACTGGCGCAGAGAAGTATGCTAGCAGTGAATGAGGCCAGTTTAGCTTGCTTTTTATTTTTGCAGATAAATGAAGATAGATACATTTTTAAATTTTAAGTAGGGATTTTTTCCAAGTTATTTTTGTGGCCATTTTGACAAAATAAAGTAAAATAAGAATAACCTGAGCTGTATGCAACCAGGACTTTGTTCCCAGCACCAGTAGAACGTTTCTAAGTACAGCACTAGGGGTTTTTTAAACTTTGTGAAAGGAAAGGTTATTACTTCTTGATTTCTCAGGCCTTGTGTCCTAGAGTATTTTCACAAAGAAGTATAGCCTGGTTATAGGCCATTTAGGAGGTTACAACATGATTTGTTATCAGATATTTTAAACAACTGCAGATATAGTAAGCAGGAAGAGGAAGTTGCATGAATAGTGCATGACTTTTAATACCGTTTTATTTCTTTACTGCAGTGGTATTTAAAAGAGGAGGAACAAATTACAAGGCACTATGTAAACCCCAGGGTGCTTCAGCTGATTCACTACTTGAGTTGTTAAAGCAGTGTTTAAAATTGCTGTGAGAGGCTGTTTCTTTCTTCATATTAACCTTTGATATGGCAAATTCAGTTTGACTACTGCCCAGTTATATGACTGAAAGAATTATTGGTTGACTGGTTTGAGTACAGATTTACACAGACTTCTGAAAATGTGCATGGAGTGTGAATAGATTATCTTCTCTGACAAGGAGAAAAACCATTCCTTGTATGTTCAGAGGAAAAAAATTAAATCCAAAGCAAGAAAATCCATTTCCTCAAAACACCTTTAATCACAATGTCTTGGCAGCAGGCTTTGGTCTATCTGCCAGCAAATGTGGTGTTCTGTTTCTGCAGCATGGCTAGTCAGTCACCTCCCTAGGAAAAAAAGCTTTCTGCCACTGAGTTTTATTCTGTTTATTTAACTAGTACATGATGTCCAGGGGGCTTGTGGGGGGAGGTACTACTTCCGTTAGCAGTTTTCAGTGTGGTTTTTGAAAGGAGGAAGAGGCTTTAATTGAGACTTCCTTCTTTCAAACCCCTTTCACTAAAAATTGGTCACAGAGCAGAAGCTCTAGCAACATCATTTTGTTTTTGTTTCCCTGTAGAATCTGTGAATTATGAGTAAGAAACACTAGCTGGTCATCTTGAAGTGTACTAGCTTTATGCAAATCATAAGCAGAAATTACGTGTCAGATGGTTTGTAGTCATCAGTGCACATACTGCAAGGCTTGATACAGCAATTGATTTGTTGTGTGCTGGTCTCCTGTTGCTAATCCTAGCTGAAAGATCTGTGGATTTCTGCTGCCTCACTTGACAGTGCTGTAGCCTGGGGAGGGCACAGTGCATACTGCCATAAATTAATAGATTATCTGCAAAAAGAAACTTCTCAGGTTTATCTGGGTGCATCTGGGAAAGCATGTGTCAGGGATTTAAAATGAGACCTGCGTTCCAGGGGCAGATAATGCCTGGTTTATGTTTATGAGTGGTTGAACTTTAGCTTTTTTTTTTTTTTTTTCTTAAGTCACTTAATCTTATGGTTAAATTTTATTGTGTTTAGAGTTTATGCATGTAATACCACCTGATTAAGAAGCCTTGAGCACCAGATTTTATAATAAACTTAGTCAATGATCTGTGCAGTTATCTAGAAATCACTTCACTGGATAACTGCAGAAGAACTAACTTTTGTTGAAAGATGCTGATGACAACTGAATCTTTTTGCAAGGCTCAAAATGTAATTTAGGGATTCTCTGCTCATGCTCTTTAGCTGCAGAAATCCTTTGACAAGGTCATGTTACCCTAGTTTTACCCTGAATTTAATAATGACATTAGAAAGAGAACTGTCTAATAAGTGGAATTAGGGAACAATGTGCTTTCTGTACCTCTTTGCTGGCTTGCTTATAGATACAATGCAAAATCCACTTGCTGGGCAGAAATTTGGACTGCAAATCACTTTTGTGTCAGAAGCAGGATCTGTGACCAGCCCCATGGTTACAGAAAAGTTAAAGACTTTTCAGTTCTTGAACAATTAAGCTCAACATCTGTGCAGAATTTTCCTTGGAGAGATGTGTAATTAAAATTTCACGGGAAGATCTGCCTGGTTGTGGTCTCACCAGCTAATGATGTGATGACAGGGTTGTTGGGTAATTTCAAATGATCTTCCGTAGCTGCAGACATGAAACTTGGGAAATCTTGGTTCTGTTTCCAGCTTTGGCACTTAACTTCCTGTTGTGACTACAGTCAAGCAAGTCGGGTTGTCAAGGATATGTCCTTTTCCAACCATAGCTCTGACAGCAGAAGAGATTCTCATCCCCAGCCTGCCCCCAGCCTGCCTTGCTTGTGCATTGCCATCTCCATAGATCTGCTGACTGTACACCTTCTGCACTTTCTCTGTGTTAAATGTCAACAAAACAGAGCTGTGTGTGTACAGACTGCAATTTTAAGCTGTTTTAACTGCACCCCTAGACTTGTTTGGCCTGAGATTCTGATTTGGATGGTAGATTACCTTCTTTGAATCAGATGAAGCTGTGGTGGTGTTCTGCTCTGAGGGAAGTGCTTGTGCAGTTAGGCTTGAGTTGTATGGAAGTCTTTGCTTTTCACAGTAAAAGTATCTTTAAGCTCCTTAACTTTTTGGTGCTCAGGTAGTGGCCTGAAAAAGGCTTAGAAATATTTTTTTGAAAAAATTTAGTGATACTCTAGTCTCCCTGAAAATTTTCATTTATCTTTTAATAAATTTTAGCAAGTGTCATGGAGATTAGCATTTGTTGCCATCAGAAGGTTGCCATTTGCTTTCTTTGCATCCTCCCCCCCCCCTTTTTTTTTTTTTCTTTTCCCTGCTTTGCATCTGTTTGGTTTACAGTGGAATTTTTTCAGGATGTAGAATATCACTTTTCAAAGTGAGGATGTTTTCTGAGATAGAGAAGAACTTAGTCTTACTAATTAAGCACTTTTTCTTTTTTCTTGCTTGCAAAACACTTCCAATGTGGCATCTTCTGGATTGTTTTACAGGTAGCATGTCACTAATGTCAGATAGCAAAAGTGCTTCTACCAATATTTTTCTCCTTTTAAATTTTCTGGGTTTTTTTCATCTTCCTTTCGTACTTACATTTCATTTTTCTAAAGTTGTGAACAGTTCCCTTCTTTTTGCTTCTGGCATCCTGTATGTTTTTTCCTGTCCTTTCCCCTAACTACTTCTGGTCTCACTGCTCCACTCTTATCTTTAAACAAGCTTTTACACTGGAGCATGTGACTAGAGCAGCCTTCCACTTCTTGTCATCTAAAGTTTGTTCTCCTTCAAATGTCTTTGAAAATTCCCCTTTCCTTTCTTTCTTTCTTTCTTCTAGACTTCTTTCTTCCTGAAGCAGAATGTTTCAGTAGCAATAGTGTCAAATACAAATATTTGTCTTTTGGGGAGGATTTTTTAATTATTCCTTTACTTTAAAATGTGAACATACATAGTGCCCCATGTCAGAGATATAAACAGATTAAATAAATTTTTTGACTGGTTATACCAACCGTTTTTAATGTAGCTATCATGCTCACTGTTCATCACCCTCTGTAGTTAAACAGTGGAAAAGTATCTTCTGTTGGTGTACTGTGAAATTTCAGTTTTTATTTGACGCAAATCGAGGTCTGAGCATGGTTTCACACAGCAGCAAAAGTGGTTTCCTCACCTCCAGTAATGGAATTGTTAATGCCCTTTCTAGCTCTTTAATCAGTTGTCTTTTTACTTGGCTTCAAAGAGCAAGGAGACTGTATGCAGTGTAAAGTTGGTTTTAAGATTAGGGATGTGTGATGCTGAAATTCACTGCTTCCCAAACAATCGTTGAATCCGTATTGGTTGACTTGACCGTTACCGTTTAATTTCACTATTTTGTTTTGTGTCTTAAAACTTCTGTTTGTTTGTTTTATTTTGGTAATTTTCTTGGCCTGTTAGCTGAATTATTACAGTTTGCAGTCTTGTTTGTTGTCTTTTGCCATCTCCTGCTTCTGCAGGTCAGAACTTTAGAGCTAGGAAGGTTTCTGGTGAGTCATGTAGCCCCAGGAAAGGCTCAATTAAAGATAGACTTGAATGACCTAGATATAAGTTACAGAGACATTGCAACCTTCCCATGTGACTTATTTTGATATTTTAAAAATTTTATTACTATTTCTTTCTATAAAAAGATTTTTTGTTTGTTTTTCCAATATCCAAACTGTGTTTTCCTAGCTGCAATTTAAGCCTACTTCTGCTTTTTGTCCTTCAGATTACCCCATTCCTCAGTGGAATAGTCTTCTATGTATCAGAAGATGTACTAGTGTATCACAAGCTTCCTCTCCTTTAGGCTAAATTACTCTAATTTATTTGCTTTTTGCTTTTTAGATTGTTCAGCCTTGCATTATGTCATGTTTCCAGGATCTCTGGTGGCTCATGTTCCACTCCTCTGGATGTTGTCCAGTTGGTTCACAGTGCTTCGACTGTGGCTCCCACTCCTCCTCCAGTCTCCTTAGTACTGAAGGCCTTTTTCTCAGTGGGGTGACATTACTGACTCACATTCAGCCTGTGGTCAGCCACAGCCTTTTGATTCTTTTCTACAGCTCTCCTATAAGAGGCTTTTATTCTCTTTTTGTAGATGCAGTTAATTGTGTCTCAACTGCTCTGTCTTTCAGTCTCAGGTGTGTAGGGTTGCTTGAGATGATTTTGAATGTTTCTTGTCATTTGGTGTTCTTGCACTCCTGAGGTGGGTTTCTCTGCCCATTCAACCCCTCTATCCCCTTTGCCCTGGCAGTGGCAGTTGATGAAAGTATCAACCGTTAGACCTGAAGCACTTGTGTGTGAATTGGTGGTAATGGCAGGAAGTCTCATCTGAGCTTAGGCAAACTGTTAGTTCTTGAAGACAGAACTTGGTTGGAAATAGTGTTCTTCAGTCAAATGCATATGCTCTTTTATTTAAGCCAGTGAGAATCTTCTCAAAGGCCACTTTTCACAGCATATTAGCATGCCTTATTTGTTTAGACCTTTTATTTGTCTCAATCTTGAGGGTTATCTTGAGGGTGCCTCTGAGGTTTTGGAATTTATATATGTTTTCATCTCTTTTTCTCTTTCTTCTTTTTCAAGTTTCATAGGACTTGAGGCTGGCATGATAGCAAGCATTCTTTATCCTTTTTGAGACTTAACAATTTTTTCTTTCATATTCTAGAATGAGCCCACAACCTCAAAACTGAGGATATTTTCCCAGTTTTTGAAAATTGTTTGGACACAGCAGACTTTAGTTTACATGTTAATTTTGTTTCCTGTTCAAATGCTGCCATTCTGAAACTGCTGCTCAGTATCTGGATATTACTTTCCAGCAGAAAGAGAACACTTTTACAAAACTACTGTTAATAAAACAGTCTTTCTTGATAATCTTCATTTTGTGTTTTAGGGTTTTGACCCACCGCATCAAAGCGATACAAGAACTATTTATATAGCAAACCGTTTTCCCCAGCATGGCCATTATGTTCCTCAGAAGTTTGCAGACAACAGAATCATATCATCCAAGGTAAGGAATCAGTTTGTCATGGGGAAACCACTTGATGTGTTACTTAAGAATTTGTGTGGTGAATGTGCAAGTGTTAGTTGTGTCTAATGGTGCATATACACTATTGAAAATGAAGCAAACTCTCAGCTTTTTAGAGGAAAAAGGTTGCTTCCTATGTAGTTGTTTTCCTACTCATCCCATTTTCTTCAGAACCTAAGCACAGAAAATTAAGCACGTTGGTCAGAACTGCTGGAGAAAAGTAGGTTTAAAACCAGCGTTGCCTGTGCCTGGGTGTATGATGCACAGAACCACTTCAAAGGAAGGATGAAACTGGTTATGAGGATTTATAAAATAACTAGGCTGTAAGCTAGTGCTCTGCATAAAATAAATCAGCAATGAACTGCAATTGCAGATTCCCTCCTGGTGTGACCTTGGATGGGAATCAATAGAACTGATGGTGGGAATGTCTTGTTGCTGTAGTGTAGGAGAGAAAGTTACAGCTGCAGGAATTAATTTCTTCTCTGCTACCTAGGATGCAAGCAGCCAGATGACTCCAGCTGCTTCTGTCCCCATTGGTAGGAGAACATTTAAAACTTTGACTGTAGAGGTAAGAGGTTACTACCTCTGATTCCCTGCTAGCTGTACTTAAAAAAAAAAAATAAACCAACAACAACAACAAAAAAACAACCCCAAAACACAACCAACCAAACACACAAAACCAACCAAACGATAAAACCAACCAAAAAACTCCAAATAAAAATTCAGCAAATTGAATGCTGCATTTCTGTGTGGAAGCAGAACACCACCAGAAGAAGGCTTGGGAGAAGGGAGATGGAAAATGTAAAGATGTAGGTTAAGAGAGTTTAATGGGAGTGGAACTGAATTTCACTGAAAAATTCTTCGCTGTGTCATAACTGTTCTCTTTGTCTCTCTTTTTTACTTTCAGTATACAGTGTGGAATTTTGTTCCAAAAAACCTATTTGAGCAGTTCAGAAGAGTAGCCAACTTCTATTTTCTGATTATTTTTTTGGTTCAGGTAAGTTGAATTATATTCAGGAAATTGCAGTTTATATTGTAAATTCTGCCACTGATTCTGTGAACTTCTTTGTTTATGTATTCTGTCTAGAAAACCAACACATTTCAGTTTCTCTGGGAAAATAACATAACCTTCAAGTATTGTGTCCAAATTTTAAGTACTATCCTTCAGGTTTCTGTCTTCGTGATTCGTAATATATTTAAGTGTGCAACTTCAAAGTCCGTTGCACTGCCAGCACAGGGACTCAGTTGTCTATTTCAGAATACAATCTTAAATCTGTTAGGTTAGTAACAAAATTCCAGGCATTCTTTTTTTTAATTATTATTTTTTGTGGAAATTAGTGACGTTTCAGTAGACCAAGAGTTTTAATCTGTGTGTTTTGAAGTGCTTCTCGGCCATTAGTGTGCCAAAATGCAGAAATTCAAATCAAACATATCAGACTGGGCAGGATGCTTGCTCCTGAGCTGAGGACAGATCAGTGTATATTCTCATTGTAGGTGGAATCTGGCTTTCCTAAGTCAACAAACTATTGTCACACAGTTCTAAGATCCTCAAATTCAATTTTCTGGATAAAATGCACACAGAAAAGAATTTGAGCTAGGACTGATGTTTTATCAGCTTTGAAGACATCAGTTAGTCCTGATTTTGATACACTGTAGGTCAGAAATATTCCCACGGCTTTTGTGGCAGAGTATATTCTAATTAAGAACATCCCCAAGTATATTATGGCAGTCTACATTTTCTGTGATCTTTGCACCACCAAATCTAATTCCACTTGAATTTTGTTGAGCTATTGGAGACTTAGCAGATGAAGTGGGAGAAAGACTGTAAAGAGAGATATTGTATTTTGACATACCAATTAATATCCGAGACAAAGACAGTATTTTAGGGTATACAAGCTCTTCTTTCATTATAAAATAGAATGTTTTGAACATATACAGCCCTCCACAGTGATTAACCAGCATTTACAGTATGCATCCAAAACAGATGGTTGCCTCATTTGGCAAAAACAGGAACAGTGGAGAGTCCTTCAAGATTTGCCTGCAAGATGTCAATAGCAGAGCCAGTTCTGCAATTTTTAATCCATTGCCTCCTGTGTCCCTTGTTCTTGGAAGTTTGGAAGGAGTGAACTTTCTAATAGGCTGGAGTTTCCTGTGTTGGGAGATACTGAGGTCATATAGGTCTAACATAGACTAACAATGTGGTACCCATCCTGTCTTCCTAGTTAAAAATATTGACTTTGTCATTCCTGTTATGATGTTTCATGCTGTTTAACATATTGTAGCAGGAGGAAGCTGAGAATATGTTGGAGATGGAATATAAATGTGACTTAAAGTAACCATTATACTGCGTTTTTAAAGCTTTTGTTGTTGGTGTTGGGGTTTTTTTTGTAATGCAAATTTATCTCTTTAGTTACATTTTGAGTCACATTCCTTTCAAACTGCTAGAATTCAGTGTAACATTTAAATGTGATGTCCATGAACAAATACGGATCCAAAGACAGATCTTCTATTCAGAGTGTAACTCTGTTCTTTCACTTTGTGACTCAAGAGGGTGTCCCAGTTTGTATGGGAAGTATCTTGTCTATGTGTGTATCTTCTTGGAAACTGAACAGGACAAAAGCTGCAGACATTTTAGTTCATTTGTTAGAGTGGAATCTGGTTTTATTCAGATCCCATTTGGAAATCCATTAATTTAGTTTATTTTTTCTTTTTATAAGGCAAAGGTGCCTTTTAAAGTTGATCACCGTGGTATCTTCTTTGTCATGTGAATCTCATGTGACCAAGATGCAGTGTCTGTCATTACCACCTTATTCCACTGGGGATAACAGAGCTGGGGCAAGTTCTCATTGTGTGATTTAAACATGCAGCACAATCCAGTCCACGTTGTTCACTGCACATATGCATGCCAGCAACATGGTGACAGACTGCATTTCATTCACATGAGACTCCACAACAGTTGTGTGAAGGACATGTGTCCAGCTGTGTAACAGGCAAAGGACCATGGTGATCTGGTCAGAGGCAAAAGGATCAGGCTGCCATGATAATTCCACCAGTACAAAATTTGCTTCCATTTCACATGCCCCTCCTAAGAAAGGAGGAGAGAGTGTAGATGGCAGAAATGTCATGGTTAACCCTATCCAGACATAATTCAGATGCTTTTGGCATGGGTTTTCTTGAACAACATGCTGCCAAGATGAAGGTGCAATGCTACAGGTGAAGAGCAGACAACACTGCAGGCTGGATTTGAGTTTTGTGTTCTGTGTTTCAGTGGGGGAAAAAAAAAAAAAGTTTGTGCACATGTTGTAAGGTGGCATAGTCAGTTTTCTCTGTGAGGCTCTTGCCTCTCAACAATGTAAACTTTGTATATGATTACTTTTATTTTTTTCTTTTTTTAATGGTTCCCAAAGCAATGCCATAAGTCTCAGGTAAAGTAGATCAAATCAGTATCTCTGGTTTTGAATAGTTCTTGTGTATAATTTCTTTACAGCACTTGACTGTGTTGTTTTTTTCCATGCAGCAGAGGAGAACCACAAATGTACCCCCCCACACCTCCAGAATTTTGGTGTATACACTGCACTTTTGGCATGCCAATAATAATAGCACCAACTGTAAAATCTGCATGTTAACTTGGGGGAGACAGGAAGGAGCAGCCTAAGAAAGAGTGTGCTCTAATATCTAAATGGCCAGGAATTATGGTTTTTAGCTTTATTTCCCCTTCTAAAGTGGATGTTCTACATTGCTGTTAAGCAGTAGATTGCATAGGGTATTGAAACAGCTTCACAAGGTAGGCTTCCTTCCTTTTAGTGGACTTGTGAATTCATCTTTCTAAGATGAAAACATATATGTTCCTTTTACTAGGGACTCTTTAAATTAGCATTATAAATGTGATTAAGGCTGCTCCATGCCCTAGAACCTTTGTTTGCATCATTATTTATATGTATTATTTAGGTGTCAGGATTATTGCTATTTAGACTCCAGAAATACTGCAGTAAAAATACTCCTAAGTTATAATGGCAAGTTTGGAAAATAGGTGTCATCTTGCTTCATGGTTTTTTTTTTTTTTTTGTAAGTACAATTGTGAAAGTACTATTTGTGGTAATTTTCATATTTTCTTCTCTTTTAGCTCATGATAGACACCCCTACCAGTCCTATTACCAGCGGATTGCCATTATTTTTTGTCATAACTGTGACAGCCATAAAACAGGTAAGGGGGAAAAATCTTATAGCATGAAGTCCTTCTAAGGTAAAGTTACTCAATAAAGTGTGACCAAGATAATCTTTAGATACTAAAAATATATTTTAGGAAGCTTCTTTTTAGAAGGGATTTTGTATTCATGTTTCTTGTTAGATGCTTGAACTTGAGCTTTTTGGTTAGTTATCAAGAGCTCAGTGACTCACTGTGATACCCTTAAATGGACAGTGAATGACTGTCAGACAGCATTTTTGTCTAAGCATTGCATGTCACTTGTTATAAGACCTTTTCTGAAAGCTTCTCACTTATTCCTTTGGCATACCTCACTGCATATTAAAACCAATCCTCCCACATGACACACTGAGAAAGGAGCTTGGGTAGATGAAGCAATGGTGCAATCCATGTTTGGTAGTAGTTAAAAGGCAAACTTTGCCCCAAGGAGGATGTTTCATGCTGTAAAATATATATTAACTGTAATCCTGTACCAGGTCCAGTTTAGAAGGCTTCTGGTTTCTTTTTCCTTTGGTTGCATAAAAGACTTAGAAGTGCTTTACAGCACTTGAAATAAGAAGAATCTTCTGAGTTTGATAGGAATCTTGTTCAAACACCATACTACAGACTGCTAAGACCTACAGCTCCTGGAAGGAGAATGTTAAAAAGACAGGAGAAAAAGAAAAAAGAGAGAAATAAAGAAGAAACAATCTTCTGTTTTCTTTAAACCCTTTAAGCAAGAGGGGTGAAAACCAAACACATAAATAAAGAGCTGACGTGAATAGAAACAGTAATCTCTTCTGCTGGGATGTAATTTTCAGGAGCTGTCCCCTTCAAAGGGTTTGACAGTGCTGTCTGGGGAAGAGATGCAGTCATAGCAACTAAAAAGTAATCAGGAGACTGTTATGGAGCTACAGTTGGAATTTCAATTTGCCTTCTTTGGCAGTAAGACCCAGAGACACCCAGAAACAGGGCAAAAGTAAAAATAACTCTAGCTTTCAAGTGGATAGAATGGTGTTTGAGGCAGAGGGCATTTAAATGATGGAGTAATATCCAAACTAATGTGTCAGTTTAGTTGTCAGGTGGTGTTAGGTATTAGATAATAGGTTAGACTTGATGATCTCTGAGGTATTTTCCAACCTGGTTGATTCTGTGATCTTGTTGCTGTGCAGTTTGTATATGTAGAGTGCCCCAGTCCTATTCAATTATAGTTGTTATCATCACCCCTCAAAAATCATGTGTTCAAAAGCTGTAAGTAAGGAGTGGAAAATAGCCCTTAAAGCTGTGTGACCTGGAAGAGACTTAGTTCTTAGGTGTTTGGGTTTTTTTTCCTGACAGAGGTTGGGCTTGTGTAAGTGTTAAGTCCAAAAGAATCTATTACCAATTTGTTTTGAGATGTCCAATCTTATATTGGGAAATACAAGTATCTTGCCACCAATTGCAAGGAATGGTGATCCTGGCATTCATTTTGGAAGTTTCAAATCATTCATGACTTGTTAAGCATCAAAAGTTTTCCACTCACTATCTCTGAAAAGACTATTGGAACCACCTAAACTGTTCTAATGGATCCTCTGTTTATCCTACCTGCTGGAAAGCAGGCAAAAAGTATTCACAAGATGTCTTGGGAAGATAATTCAGAGTGTTGCTCTTGGACAAGGAAGAAAGATAAATCTGTTGGAATGCAGAGGGGAAAATGCCCAGTGTGGTCTCAAAACCAGATCCTGTTTTCTGTCAAACCAGACGTGGAATGGGAAGCAAATTTTAGAGGAAGAAGCCCCCTTTGAAAGCTGCAGGGCACCAGTTTGTACAAAGTCACATCAGAATCTTTAAAATGAGGAAGGGGCAAAATGGATCCAGTAACCATATGTGGGTTTGAGAAGCTTGGCAGTGGGTGGATAAACTCTCCCCTTCTTCCAGAAGGCCAGTTAACATGGCACCTCTAGCAGACCTCAAACTCATCTTTATTTCAATCTCAGCCAAGGAGACAGAACTTTTTTCTTCTTAGAATTGTAATTGCACCTAGGTCAGAAGAAGGACAAACAAGACTGCAAAGTGATGCAACTCATGCTGTGTCATTTTGTGTCTTGTTAGCCAGAACGCTTTCCTTCTTATGCCTGGGAAGGTGCATATGCAGTCCTTGGAGGAGTCCAAAACCAGAAAACAGATAAAACCAAAAATCAAAAAAGACCCCAAAACACAACTAAATAAAGGTATTTCCCAAGGAACTTGATGCATTTAGAGAAGTTCATAGCTGTTTAGCAAACAGGCTGATTTGACACATGTTTACATGACTGCCAGGTAAATCAGAAACGACTTCTTTGCAGGTTTTGATTAAACATAACCTTAAACTGAGAATGAAAAGAAAAAGTAATGTAATATACAAGCCTGTTTTAATTTTGTTCCTTCCTCAGGTACACTGATGCAATTATTTAAGATGGACTTAAGAGTATTTGAAGGATTTTAATCTTTATTTTCTGCTCTTGCAGTTAAGCAGCATTCTCTGTATTCTATTACATCTTTTAAGGGCTATTTTAGGAGCATTTACAAGTGAGGCTAAGGAGCTCTCTCAAAAATGCCGCATTGGGTGGATTTGGGGGGAATTTGAACTGACCACAGTGAGTTTGCTCTTTAGAATTCCCTGGTGTGAGGTGTTGCCCTTGTGTTGTAGGCAGTAGGTATCAGATGGAGAAAGTGCTGAAATCTGTACTTTCTAAAGAAGGTAAATGTCAGTTCTTTGCCAAATGCCCATATTGCTCAGCTGCTCAGGTTTATGAGACAAATGCCCCAAGGTTACTGGGTGTTAGTTAAATCCTTGTGTTCTTCTGTCAGTCACTTTTAACAAGGAGCTGTACTCATTGACTTTTTCATTTTCCCTTTTCATACTGATTAGGGAGGATTCATAAAGACTCTTACATAGGATTAAGATTTCACAGTATCTCTCTGTGTGGCCACTTTTACCACACACCTCTTAATCATTTATTTTTAAGCAGTTGGCATATAAAGCTTCCATCTTTTCTTTTTTTAAACCTAGGAAGTGCAGTTGTGCTGTCTTTCTGCATTTGTGCTAGTAACAGTGGAGGTGCATGAAGGTAGAAATGCAAAACTATACTTCTAAAATGCCAAATTCATCATAGAACTTTCCTCCAAGATTAGTCTACTTCAGAATTCGCTAAATTCCATCTGCAGTACTACTCTTTGTATTATGACATTCATCTAATGTTTGTAGCATTCTAGGATGAATTAAGATTATGCCTGCTGTTTCAGAGGAACCTCTTCTTCAGTCTGCAAACTTCCAAGGAAGTGGTTTTAACCCTTTCATGTTTTTTATACCTACAGAAGAATGTTTTGGGGAACGTCTCTATTACTGAAATCAGTTATTAGGAGTCTTGCCAGGATGTAAGAGGCAATCAGACTTCGTGCAAGGACTAACCCATTTCTTATGCTTGCTCATGGGGCTTTCCAAACAGTACCTGGACGTGGAGATCAGAGATCGTACTATTGACAGTCATGCTGTGAGATTAAGCAGTGTATGAAGAGTTGAGGAAAAATAGGAGAAGGATAACACACCTGGATTCACTCTCATGAATATTTGCACAGATAAAGGGTGTCTGCATCAGATAAAGAGTGTTTAAAGAGGTGCTGAATATCAGGTTAAGGAAAACTGCTTTATTTTACCCTTTTAAAAACTCAGTTTCTCTGAACTGTTGCATACGTAAACTAAAATCTTCTCAGTCATCTTCTCTTGCTGTACAGAGCTGATGTGTAAACAGCATGTCATGCACAATTAAGAAATCTTAAGATTTCACACATAGGCTATGGCAGGAACTATAGGAAGTGTTATAGGGCATGACATAAGGAAGTAATTTCAGTCTGCCACTTCTCTTAGAGGAATCTGTAAGAGACTGGAAGTGACTATTCAAGTTTCATGGTATTTTAATCCATATATATAAAAGACTTAGTGTTTGTTCATCTTGTTTGCAGAAAATGTCCCTGCCTGTTTAACAGAACACAAGACTATTAATTTTCTTCTCAACTTTTGCCACTTTGTGTAAAGTGAATTAAAATTAGTTTCCCAAGTTTTTGAGTAACAGCTGCAGTAGAAACTCAGGAGAAGTTCATAACTGTATTCAGGCTATGCAGTGAGTAATCTGAAGTGCACTGGCTTAGAAGAGATTTGTTATGCTCTATGAGTTTCTTACTTTAAAAGTAAATTTGTGTGTGTCTTCCACAGGGTTATGAAGACTGGCTACGACATAAAGCAGACAACGAAGTAAATGGTGCTCCAGTTTATGTTGTTCGAAGTGGTGGCCTTGTAAAAACTAGATCTAAAAACATCCGGGTATGTGCTAAAGGGCAAACGGACAATTGTGCTTCTGTCCATTGCTAAAGCTTTTGTTTCATTACTAAACATTGTGGCCTGTTTCATCATGATTTGGTAACAATGCTGAAATTATTTATTCTCTTTTCAAACTCTTTGTGTACACTTCTCATTTGTTTTCCACTTCATTAGGTGGGAGACATTGTCAGGGTAGCCAAAGATGAGACTTTTCCTGTTGATCTGGTTCTCCTGTCATCTGATCGAGCTGACGGTTCATGCCATGTTACTACAGCAAGTTTGGATGGAGAGACCAATCTTAAGGTCTGGGTTACTGCTGTGAAATTAAGACTTGTGATTTTGCCATGCCTTTTTTTATTTCAGTCCATTGAAATACACCCCCCCACATTATCTCCTAGGGGTTCTGTATGGTTAACCTAACAGACACTGTTTTACAGACACATGTTGCGGTCCCAGAAACAGCAGTGTTACAGTCTGTTGCCAACCTGGACAAACTTGTGGCTGTTATAGAATGTCAGCAGCCAGAAGCAGATCTATACAGGTATCACTTTGCTACTAAATATTTTGAAATTAAATCCAAATGAAGTGTTCAGTTTGTAGAGATCATTGGGTTAAGGTACAGTTTCTGTAGTAGTTTATTTCCCCAGTTTGTAGCTGAGGTCATGCCAAGTATGCAGGCGTCAGATTTTAAAAGCAGAGTAAATTTGCTTTACTAAATGAAAAATTACTAGTTCTTGTGGATCACATACTGAATTTTTATTTGTTGAGGAATTATTTATTCCTGAAACACGAAAAAGTGACTGTCCATTTTAACTGAGTAAAGAATACAGTCTTTTGTGGTTTTTGTTAGTGAACTCTAACAGGCTTTCTCAAAAGGCTCTTCTTCTTCTGGAGAAATATTTCTGTTGTTAAATATTTCTTGTAAAATTATTTCCCGTGTTCCCACGGTAATTTAGTTTGATAAAAAAAGTGGGTTATTTTGTACTTGTAAGCCATTCATGACTTTTTTGGGGGAAATATAGACAGTTTTTTGAAATTGTTCAGTGTTTTTGGAGATCTTTCTAACACGTGGCCATCTTTCATAGATTTGTTGGAAGAATAACTGTAAGTCAACAAGCCGAAGAAATTGTACGGTAAGTGAAATTTTTATAAGATTAAAGTTTAGAACTGATGGAAGTGGTTAAAATCATCACCATCACAGAAGAGTTACTGTTGAATATACGAAAAGGGAGAGGTATTTCTACTGAAAGTGTCAGTCGTAGCTGTGTAGTTCAGATGGAGATGAGAAAAATCTAGTGGAAGAAAGCTCATTTACTACCCAGGTTTCCAGATTTAATATGATGGTTCTGGAAAGCTTAACTGTTCTGAAAGGACAAATTTTCAGGCACTGGTAATTAGCTGGAAACTTTGTTGCTTTTTGCTATTTGAAGCCTTATTGATCTTAAACGTTTTCCAGTGGCGTATTATGTAGACTAGATAATATGCAGATGACAGATCCCTTGTCATCTGTTTATCTGAGGCAGCAGGCAGGTGTTTTTGCAGATGAAATTCCTATAAGCTATTGATCTGTTTTAATAAAGCCTCTGCTAAAAAAATTTGCAGCTTTTACTATGTATTCCTAACTATTGTACTACCTGGACTGTAAAAATAAGTGTCTGCATCTATAATAGTCAGCACTTGATTTTGTGTATGTAAACCATGCATACACATAGTGGTGTGCTGGCAACCATTTCCTGTGTGGTCATAGCAAGTAGGATATGCCTAAACATACGTGAAAATAAAGATGTGAAGCCACTTACAGACCTTTATGTGAACTTCATCAAAAGATTGCTAATTGCAGTGAGTTAGCCCAAGCTAACAGCAACAGCTGCTCATTCACTTACCACCACCTCAAGACAGGAAAAAAATGTGAGAAAGGCCATTGTTTGAAAAAAGAGACAGGGAAATAACTCAGAAGAAACCGCCAGATTTTAAGGAATATTTAGCATGCAAGTTATTTAATTGTTTTCATCAACGTTGTTGATAATCAAACTTTCAAAATACTTGATTACCTCTTCTCAAAATGTGAAATGCTGTATTACGATGTATAACTGTGTGTGATTCTTTCATTCTTCCAATGTCAAAAATGTTATCCTTTTACATTTTTCTTCCAAGTTTCTACTTAAATCAAATACTAAAGCAGTATTATTTTCCATGTAGCCTGAAGAGCTTCAAGTCTTGAATCTGAGAGCCTCCTGTGAGGCTCACAGACATCGGTCAAGTTAGATAGGAGTAACGTGGAGTTCAGAGTGAATCAACAGTGTCAATGGTTTTGCAAGAAATATGGAAATGTAGAGGGCCCCAACTCCAATGCCTTAGCTGCCCCCAGAATAAACCCCCTGTTCAACCCTCCCCAGAAACCCACTCATTGTTTTCTAAGGTTGCTACTTCACTTAGAGCTTTGCAGAATTCATTACTGCCAAGCTTGACAGGTTCAGTTTTGAGATAATCTATCAAAGTAATTTTAATTGACAACATATAACAGAGACAGTTTAAAGGGAGCATGACAAATAACTAAGTTCTGACTGCTGGTGGACCTGTATCTTTTGAAAGCCAAAGATAAACTTGTCTGGTCTGTGTTGCACTGATTTGGATTCTGTATTTTCAATGTCTGCCAAATTCTGGTTTTACAAACTGCAAAAGCTATTTGAATCCAGAAATATCCACTAGGTTTATTAAAAGAGAAGGTTAAATGCTCAGTCACCTAGTCACTTCTAGTTCAAATTTTCAGTTAAGGTTTGAGTCTAACCTAAAATTTTGAACACATATATGCATCATTTGAAGAACCTGTCATAATCTGTGTGTATAATAATGGTATTTGGGATGGTAACTGCCACAACTGGAGTAACATTTAAGTTAAATGTTTAGCTGTGGGAAGTTGGGGATGGGCTTGGGGATGGGTTTTTTGAGTAACTCCAGGTTATGCTTTCAAAGGAACTTCAAACAGAAGAGCTTTGTTTATATAATAGTGAGCATGGACTGCTTGTGGTTCAGCTAATGGAAAAATAAGACAAACCCAAGGGCATGTACCTGAGTAACACTTGGTATATGATCTTCAGTTCTTTTGTTTGCACCCAGTATGTAACTAGGCCACTGCAGTTGTTCAATTTTTGCTTTTGTTTGAAACATGGACAGAAGTAGTGAATGTACCCCTTTGGGTTTGTTTTAGATTTTATTTCAAACCAAGCAACTCTGCTGGCAGTTTCTAAAGATGATGCATCTGCTGGAGTAGAATATATGGCCCTAACCTTGCTTCTAACTGAGCCTTTACTTTCACAGTTAACTTAGCCAGTGAAGGTGTGAGGGGGGAAAAAACCCCTAAATTTTACTCTGGTTGTTAGGAAGCAAAACATGCACTGTTGTGTTCGTGGTGTGTCCGTGTAGTTGTTTGTTTCTCTGGCCTGAGTAGCTTTTAAACTTTCTAGATCATTTCAGTTTGGGAGAGGGTTAGAAATAACATAGGTAAAATAGCCAAACCTAAACTAGCACTTCTGTTGCACTGTAAGCTTGTCAGGCTTTTTAGCCTGCTGGCTTCTCAAGTGATTTACTGGTGTCTCTGAACCAGCCATTTGGTATGTTTAGCTCAGTTGCTAATCATGGAAAACTGAACAGTGGCAGGAGAGTATGGAAGTGACCAAAGGAAACTGAGAGCTTTCTGGAGATGTGTGGGTGAAGTGTGGTAAAAGAGGTAAGAGGATTGAAGATCAACTGAAATGAGAGTGGGGTTGGAGTTGGTGGGAATTCATAGGGGATCTAGGATAGCTTTGCATAGGAAACTGAATTTCTTTTGTCCTACAGAACTAATTTTTAAATGCTGATATGTCTGTTTCTTTTTAGACCTCTTGGGCCCGAAAGTCTCTTACTTCGTGGAGCGAGATTAAAAAACACTAAAGAAATATTTGGTTTGTAGACACCTAAATATTTAAAGAGTATTCTCCTCTTAAAACATGTTGATGAACTGTGGTTTAATTCTACTTACACTGAAGAAATTGTAATAATCATGCTGGCTGTAACCTAAGGGGATGTGACTATAGATGAAAGCAATGGTATTATGCTGAAGAATTTCTAAGGATATAAAAGTTCCAGCTCTGTTCTGTGAACATATTTGAAGTGGTTTGATAAAGGAATAAGTTAACTTCAATGGGTAAATGACTGTTTTTACTGTTACACATTATTCAAGATTTTTCTCCTGAGATTTACCAATCTGATTTCCATAAAATACATATTGAAGAGCAGTACAGTCATAATAATGAACAGTGCTTTAGTAGGTGTTAAAATTACTTCAGTAGTACTGTTTTACTGTAGCAGAATATTGCACATACTTTAAAAATACTATCTCACTATTGTACTGAAGTAAACACAAAAGTAATATTTCCTCTTGATTTTAGCCCATGTCTCTTAAAATGAAAAATTCTACAAATGCAGAAAATACAGTGTAATTTTTCTTCCCCCTTCCCAGGTGTTGCAGTGTATACAGGTATGGAGACAAAGATGGCATTAAATTACAAGAGTAAATCTCAGAAACGGTCAGCAGTAGAAAAGTATGTTTATTTTCTACTATCTTTCTTATTTGTAGAGTTTTGACTTAGTTTTCCCTCTAACTTTAAAACCCTGATGGTCTCGTCATTGGGTCATAAGCAAGGGAAGAGAGTGTATTTGCTTTGCTTTCAGAAAGAAGATATCCATGTAAAATCTGTTTCTTGATATTTCATCCTTTATTGATTCTTTCAGTAGTGTGCAAAGTTGAAATACCCAAGCTTTAAAAGATCTGAAGCAGAAAAGGTTACTTTGGGACATTTGTTTTTAGGATGTGGAAATCATTTAATGATAGGTGAAATGCTGCTAGAACCAGATGCTCAGAGCTAGTCCCAGCTTGTTCTCTGCATCCTTTACTGTAAAACTGCATCATGCCTTTAAAGAGGATGGAGTGAAATGAAGTTGTAAGCTCTTATAAGTCTTGCTCCTGAATCATAGTATTTGGTATAATGGAAAATATCTTTGTTTTATATAGTTTAAAGGATCTAGCTGATGCTAATAGGTTTTGCAATGAATCTGGCTTCTAGCACAAGTTGCAGGGGCACTTTTTAAAGAAAAAAAATCTTTGCTCACAGTTTATAGGATAGGTGCTACTATAATAGGGATTTATATGTAGAACCTTGTGAATTATTTAAAAAGTAAAAGAAGTTCTGATACGGTGACTTTATTCCAGTTATTAAAAATCTGGGATAGGCTCCTGGTACTTGTTTGCAAAAGTAGGGTTGATTGTTCTTCTATAGCCAGATACAAACAGAACCCTAGAGTGAACAAGAGAAGTTCAGCCATCAAAGCAAGGAGAGCAAAGATGGTCTGGCTAGGATTAGAAAACATAGAGGCAAGATCATGGCCTGGGTTAAACAATCATTGCACATGGTTGTGTTCTTCTAACTGAAGAAGAAGGTGCAGCCTTGGATTTCCTTGTGATTGGTTGTACAGCCT
This sequence comes from Indicator indicator, assembly GCF_027791375.1. Taxonomy (NCBI): domain Eukaryota; kingdom Metazoa; phylum Chordata; class Aves; order Piciformes; family Indicatoridae; genus Indicator; species Indicator indicator. Next base: position 21,002,010 of record NC_072022.1, on the reverse strand, counting down.
TCACAACCTTGGTAGATCCTTGTGGAAGAGAAGAATAAGTCAGTCCCCATAATCATGGACAGCAAGTGTGGCACAAGTCAGATGTTGGGGTATTCCTGCACCTTTACCTAGTCTTCATGTTGCTATATGTAGAGTATATGTGTTAGTCAGATGTAGGATTTATTTAACTTCTGTTGCCTGCTTGTCACATAGAAACTTTAGACCCATAACACAGCATACATAAAAAAAAAAAATCCAGTAAAGTTTTGAATGATTCATCTAACCTCAGTGTGCTAAAAGAGAAAATAAACTGAAGTTGCTGCTTTTCTTTTTTTTTTTTGCCTCTGTAGGTCCATGAATTCCTTTTTGATTATTTATCTAATAATCCTCCTCTTTGAAGCCATTTTGAGCACTATTTTAAAGTATGCATGGCAAGCTGAAGAAAAATGGGATGAGCCTTGGTATAATGGAAAAACAGAGCATGAAAGAAACAGCAGTAAGGTAATGTAGTTCTGCTTAGTTTACATATCTGGGGAGCCTTCAACCACTATACACTGAATGTGATATTTATCATGTCTCTGTTCTTGGATACAGGTGTAAATGCCACATGATCCACTTGCAAGCCTGTGTGCTATTGTCTCACTATTTTTGGGAGAGTTAGTCCTGTGTAGCCTCACCCTTGGGTAAAAATATCTTACCTCTGTTACTAGTTGGACTTTTTCTTCCTTTATGAAGACTATGCTTTTTGAAAATGTTGGGGTTTGTTAGGATGTTTTTCTGATGTTCTGTGTTCTTATTACAGTTCTTACTCTTCTGAGTGTCTTTTGTCATTCCTTAAATGAAAAGAGGAGGAGGGCAGCGCAGCCCGTTCTCGTGCACGTTCCATTGCAGTGATTTCACAGTTCAGGCATTTTGGATGCTCTGTGATGCTGAGATTGTTCAGACCATTTTGTAAGGCTGTAATTTTGCTCAAGCTCCTGCTTGCCTTCTCACCTTTCTGTAGAGATTGGAGGAATATTTTGAAGTGTTCCTGAAGTCTGTGGTTCTGAGAAGTGTCCTATTTCAATAATTTTGTATTTTTCTGTTTCAGTTTTTGATTTCTATATGTCTCCCTTCTTCCAAAACAATTCAGGAGCTGGCTGAAGCTGACACTAAGAAGTAGAGAGGGTTTTCAAAAGACAGAGGAACTGGAAATCCAGTTTCCACATTTGGTGTCAGATGCTTAACACCCACACCCTCCCCACCTCCCAGAGAGTTGAAAATTGAATGCGCTCACTAGGTGCCATGTGTGCAGGAAGGTCCACATCCAGGTCAGGAGAGTTCTTTTCTGCTTCAGCAATAGAGTGAAATTTACAATTAGTAAACCTGGAGGTTCAGGAAGAAAGCCAGAAGTAATTTGAGAAAGTCTTCTATTCAAGGAGAATTAATTTACTGGCATTCCAGTAGAACATGAAGCTTTCTCAGAAGCTTGTCATACAAAGTGGGTTTTTTTGTGGTTTAACTGGAAAAACACCTTTTATCTCAGGGCTGTGTTTTGTTTAAAAATATTAGTTGAGGTTATCACTACAGTTCAAAAACTTTTCAATGTATTCTAAAGCACTCTTGCCTGAAAGTATCACTGTTGAAAAGTACTAAAGTAATTTAAAAGTTTTCAAATTGTTTAGTGACTTCTTTTTAGTGCTTGCACTTACTGTGTGCACTTTCCACTCTTTGAAGTGGTCAGTTAAGTAAACTCTTGGCTCCTCCTAGTTTGAAGCAGCTCCTATGTAAGTTAGACCAGCCTGAGGAGGCTGCTCAGTTCCAAATAGAATCAGGTTAAGTATTTACTCAGTCTTTCCCTTCCTTGACTTTTGCCTTCAGGAGCATACAGAGCCATCTGTTTCTGCCATAACATTCTCCTTCTATCATGTCTTTATTCTTCTCTTTCTTTATTAACTTCCACAGTCTACTTTTGTGTTTCTCAATATGCTGACATCCTTACTTGGAGTGCTTTCACTGTTCATCAGTCCTGAGTTGTGCAGATTGTAATTTAATAGACAGTGCTTGAAGAAACTCACTAACCTTAGTTATTGTCACTTCTTTTCATTATATGTTCCATTATGTGAATTACTACTCTCAGGCTTTAACTGTCTCTTCTGGTTTAGTTTGGAAGATCTCTTAAGGCACAGCACTTCCTGAGTTTTTGTCAGACACCTTAATTATTGGCACAGACTTTTATTAAGTAATTACAGCAACAGTCCATAATTGGGAAGAACAGACATTATAGGGCTTTGCAAACTGTTGTCTGCTTTCATACTCTTATTCTTCAAAATGTTCATCTACACAGCACCTGGTAGAATTGAGAGATCCCAGTTTTTCTCATCTCTGATCTCCCTTGCTCAGTATTCATGTGTTGATAGGATTCTTTCCAAACTACCATCTCAATACTGAATTTGTTGTGCAAATGGAGACTGTAATATGGCATTTCAGAGTTTGCTAAAATTGTTATACCTCATAAAGAGATTTCTCTATCCTGTTACATAGCTGTTTATCTGAAATGTATGTGCCCAACACAGTGATTGGAAGAGGCACCAAAGAAGTCTGTGCCTTGAAATCCATGTGTTCTGTTTTTTGTCATGTAGTTTGGATCATTGAGGAATGCTAGTAGATAAGAGACCTCTTGTCACTCTGCTGTCCTAAACCAGGACAGAATACTTGCAGATTGCTCTGACAACATGGAATGTGAGTTGTTTGCCTTCACCATTTGTGGTTCCTTAGAAACACCTATGAATGGTGCTGCTTGATGAAGTGGGCAACAGATTAGCTTTTTCAGACCCAACTCTTTCAAGAGACTGGTTTGAAAACAGAATCACAACAGTTAATACTAATTGGCAGCCCTCCAGGCAGACAGTAGAAAGGACAAAAATGAACGAACTTGAGAACTGAAGCATCCATCTTAAGGTAGTTTTTTGCATCACTGTGAAGCTTCATCAGTGGGGCAATCACTGCCGCTGTGTGTCGTTTCCCTCTCATACCTCGGTGGGACTTGGTCTCTGGCTCTGTCAGTTTGTCTTTTTTTCAAGTATATTGCAGCAACTAAGTAACCATGCTTCTCCTGATCACTGCATTAATCTTTACATGTTCTCTTTTTCTCTTGTAGATTCTGAGATTTATTTCAGATTTTCTTGCTTTTCTGGTACTTTACAACTTTATCATACCTATCTCACTTTATGTGACTGTTGAGATGCAGAAATTTCTTGGATCTTTTTTTATTGGCTGGGATCTTGACCTCTACCACAAGGAAACAAACCAGAGAGCACAAGTAAATACTTCAGACCTCAATGAGGAGCTGGGACAGGTAGAGTAAAAGATATGTTGTTTATTCCTTTTTTTTTTTTTTTTAAACTATCAATTTTCTACTTCATTTTCCAAATTAAAATTCATTACTGCAAACAGGTTTTTTTGGTTGTGCTTTGATTTCTGAGTGATTATTTTAAAATAAAGTAGAAGTATCTGATGGCAGAAATTAAAATTTTTACATGATCAAAAAAGGTGTGGAAGAGAGTGTGAGCTTATTTATTTAATTTCTTTTTTCTTCTAACAAATGGATGTAACTTCAAGTCTCTTTTTGTTTTTTGCTTTATTTTATGAAAGGTAGAGTATGTGTTTACAGACAAAACCGGTACATTAACTGAAAATGAGATGCAGTTTCGGGAGTGTTCCATTAATGGCATAAAGTACCAAGAGGTCAATGGTAAACTAACACCAGAGGGTTTTTCTGAAGATTCTCCAGATGGAAATAGGCATGATTTGGTAAGACCTTCCCCTCCTAACTCCCTGTCCTGAGGCATCTTAGATAGAAAATGTTTTACATCAGAAAAATAATCTTCTAGTATTAAAATTTAATAAAAAAAATCAGAATCTCTGAGTAGATTGAAACTATTAAGTGCTACTGAAAAAGAACATGTACTGAAGATATTGAGATGTGATTAACATGGAGTATTTGACAGATTTTTAAACAAAAACTTTTTTTATTAAGTATGTTCAAAACCTGGGTTGAAATGGAAATGTTACAAATAAAGTTTTTTCTTTATTGCAGATGAAAGAGGAAGAACTCTTCTTGAAAGCAGTTTGTCTTTGTCATACAGTGCAGATCAATGCAGATCAAACAGACGGTGCTGATGGCCCCTGGCATGCCAATGGAATAGCACCCCAGTTGGAATATTATGCTTCTTCACCAGATGAGAAAGCTTTAGTTGAAGCTGCAAGCCGGTGAGTTGTACTGCCAAAGCTATCTAATGTAGCGATTGCCTCTTAGGGCAGGCAATTCATGGTAAAAGTAGCCTTAAAAATGACTCAGATTTGTAATGCTGAGGGCCTGGCCCTCCTTCCCTCTGTGCCTCCTTCCCTCTGTGCCTCCTTCCCTCTGTGCCTCCTTCCCTCTGTGCCTCCTTCCCTCTGTGCCTCCTTCCCTCATAATCAACAGCATTATGTCTAAAGTGATTAAATGCATATTTTCTTTTCCTCTTAGGGTTGGAGTAGTATTTACTGGAATTAGTGGGGACAGTATGGAAGTAAAAAGTCTTGGAAAACCAGAGAGGTATTCATTGTTATTCCTTGTTTCTTTTGAAGGACAAAGCAGTAATGAAGATTGATACAAATTAATCCTCTCTGTTCATAAGGCATACCTTGCCTTTACAAAGCATGCCCTTTGTAATGCTTTTCCTTTAATGTCTTCAAGACAGCTTGCATCTTACTCCTTACTCATTGAAACTGAGATGCAAGAATTTTGTGTGAGTTACTCTATGCAGATGTGTATTATGGCAGTTTGTATCTTTGCCCATTCCTCAAAGGTTGAGGCTGTAGTAAAGTTGGGTGACTGGATTGCTTATTCAACTGTTAAGGTTGTCACTTTCAGGTTTAGAAGCACCCAGAATCAGTCCCATGTATGCATAATCTAAAAACATATTTTAAACTTTCCCCAAATGAGTAGAAACATTATCAATAACTGTATATCTGTGCTATGTCATAACACCTTTTATCGTTTTGATCTGTGTCACTTAGTTGGCAGTACTTTAGAAAGCTAATTTCAGACATTTAAAGTAGTGGTAACATATCAACAGATAACCAGTTAGCAGGGAACATAACACTCTTGACTGTGTAGGTTGTTTACAAATGTGAGAAACTGTAGTTTTCAAAGTTCCACTTGAAGTAGGGATAGAAGGATAAAAGAATAGATAGGAGATGATTGTAATCTCCAAATGTAAACCTAATGTTCAGGAAACTATTTCTATACATAGAAAAAATATTCTTATAAAATGGAGTTAAATATACATAAAGTTATGGAAAGAAATCCATTGCACAAACACTGATAAGAGTTATTGTTGCCTTTTGCAGTAGCGTTACTTTTAGGTTTCTGTATAAAAACAACATGTTGGGGATAGCTCTGTGGTGTAAGAGTAATTGTCTTTGGAAATTTATTTCTAAAAATTTGTTTCTAAAACTGTTTTCTCCCCTTTCCCTCTTCCATTAAACTACAAAATACAGGTATAAATTGCTTCATGTTTTGGAGTTTGATCCAAATCGCAGACGAATGAGTGTCATTGTAGAGAGTCCCTCAGGTAAGTGATGAAAGCTAGTAAGCCACAGCTGAGAACTTCTGAAGTAGTATGTATTCTTAACTGCTGTTCTATTTGAATTTTCAGGGGAAAAGCTTTTATTCACAAAGGGAGCAGAATCCTCCATTCTTCCTCGTAGTAACAGTGGAGAAATAGACAAAACAAGGATACATGTGGATGAATTTGCTTTGGTAAGCATATAAGCTTGCTCAGCTGATGGGAACAAAATTGTTCTGATAGAAAATTATGTGACTGGAAGTGAACAAATTGCAAGTGACATCATCTTGTTAGATTAGAATTATGTCTGCTCTGAATGTAATCATTTATTGTCTCACAGAAAGGACTGAGAACTTTGTGCATAGCCTACAGAAGATTCACACCGGAGGAGTATCAAGAAATCAGCAAACGCCTTCATGAGGCCAGGACTGCCTTACAGCAACGGGAGGAAAGATTAGCAGATGTATTCAACTTCATAGAAAGGGATCTGGAATTACTTGGGGCTACAGGAGTAGAAGACAAGTATGCATGGAGTTTCTGCTAACTACGCTCAAAACCACAATGAGTTTAGGATTTATAACTGAAATATGATATGGAAAAATTTCCTGCCACAACCAAAAGTTCTGTCTTGTTACCGTTGTTTGGATTGAGGAGCATTCAAAACACATGTTGTACCAACTGATTTTGGCCTAACAATGACACTCATTGTGCTTCATCAGGAGAGATTTAATATACGTGAAATGGAGTAGTTGCAGCCAGTATTTAGTGTAGTGGCTGATTTGTTGGGAAAACTAATACACATTCCTACTTTACAAAGCATTCTCTTTGTGTGATGTCTGTTCTGTACATCAGAGAATCTGTTGCACACTGGAGGGTACAGTGGGATCACTTAGAAACTTTTTATGCAGCATAATAGATAGTAATTGTTGTGGACTGTTTTGAAGATTCTCAAAGGCAGCAGTGATGCCTAATTTAAATTAAGATATGCTTATTACAAATTTTTGATCACTTACCAGGATTGAAGTTCAGTTTTTGTTTCATCAAGGCCATTGTTTTATTGCTGGTAGAATAGTGTCATCTGACAGACTGTGAATCTCTTAAAATACACATAACATTGGACATGCAGTCCTAAATCATCATGGTGGTGGGGTTACAGGAATAAAATGGAGTTACAGTGTAAGCTCTTTTTTTTTTTTTATGAAGTGTTTGATTGGTTATTTAAGATTTTTCTTGTTTCTAGACTGCAAGAGAAAGTCCAAGAAACTATAGAAGCACTCAGGTTGGCTGGTATCAAAGTGTGGGTACTCACTGGAGATAAGCATGAAACAGCTGTTAGTGTCAGTTTATCATGTGGACACTTTCACAGAACCATGAACATCCTTGAGCTTGTGCAACACAAGTCAGACAGCACATGTGCAGAACAACTGAGGCAGCTAGCCAAGAGGTAAAACACCTGAGACCCCATTATCTCAGGGGAGATCTTTTATTTTCAAATGCTATGCTGATCTCTGTGATGTATGTGCCAAATACATGAAGTTGCCTTTAAAAAAATAATTAATATAATAAGAGGCTTGCAGAAGTAGTCTGTCTCTCAGGCTAACTTCTTAATTTATTGTATGGATAAGTGTATAGTTCATAACAAAATAAAAATTTGTACATTGCACTGATACAAAGCCAACTGCTTTGTCCCTGAATAGAATAAAGGAAGACCATGTTATCCAGCATGGATTGGTTGTGGATGGGACCAGCCTTTCTCTTGCTCTCAGGGAACATGAAAAACTGTTCATGGAAGTTTGCAAAAACTGCTCTGCAGTGTTGTGCTGTCGCATGGCACCCCTTCAGAAAGCAAAGGTAAGGAAGAATATTAACCAGCTTTGTCATTTAAGTATTTTTATCATGCTTAGAGGAGGCAAGGATTTCTGGGACTGCTTTGTTTGCTTGCCTGACCTTATTCGCGTCTGACTTTTCAATCCTTGTTAAATTCAGTTAGTCTGGAGTAGTTTGCTCAGAAGTTTCTACATGTGTTAGTAAAAATTTGCAAGTGTGTGTAGGAGGGAGTCAAAACACTGGCACTGTGCAAGAAAAGGCTAATAATCTTTATTCAGCCTTTTGAGCATTCTGTAAGGAACACCTGCATGCTTTTTCATTGTCAGTTCCATCACTTCTCCAAACCAAAAAAGCTTCATGATAATTCATGAAGCTGTAGGGGGAAAAAAAAAGTGTGCCTCTAAAGATTTTAAAAAACACTTTGATTTTACACCTCATCAAAAAGGAAAGGAAATAAACCTCTTTTCCCCTTGAAGCTCTAGGAAACCCTCATGTGAGGTACTAGATGTGCAGAAGAGAGCAGGCTGGTTTACTATATCGTGAGTGACTTGTTTTGAGGTCACTCTTCATGTTTCCAACATGTAGCCAGATTTCTCCTTTGTTATAAAACTGTTCACCCATGAATAAAACTTGGTGTAGTATTAGATTCAATAAAATGTTAAAAGCAAGTTGGTTGTAACTAATAGGTGAAAAACAACTTTTTGGATGTGTCCACTTGATGTACATGTTTTTAGCTGAAATTTTTGGCATCCCCTCCCTTTAAAATGTAGTTATTTGCCTGTGTTCTTATTTTGTTACTTAACTTGATTTATAATGTGCTTTTTGTACTGCCAAATTCGGCAGATAGCAGCCAATAATGCTTTGCTTAATTCGGATCCTGTCCAGCTGATAATCTCCTTTTTATTTCCTGTGTTTTGTCATGAAGTACAGCAAAGCCTAATTTTGATGGCAGTGACTCTTTAATTTGAAACACTGAAGTACAGAAAAGCCTGAGACAAATGCCATTAACGTGGGAGAGAAGGAAGTATATGGCAGTTAGTCTGGCCTTGCATTTGGTTTTCTTCTCTAGACACCCTTTCTGTCAGGTTTATTCCAGGGTTAACTGGAACTCATCTTGGTATTTTCTGCCTCTCTTCTGTTAATTTTAATGCTTGTTAATATATGGCTAGTGGTCTTACTGCTTCTTTTTGTATATTTTATGGCTTAGAAAGCTTTTTAAACATCCTTCATGTCAGCCATTCAGAGCTCCTGATGACTGTTCTTGTTAAAATTTGCCAGAGGATTTGTCTTGACCTTTTCACGTAGATGTTTGTCTGTCCAGGTTACCACAGGCTTCAGTATCTTGTGAGGAGTGATCTGGGTGACATACTGCAGCCTTGTTTCCTCTTTAAGGCTTCTTGTTAAGATCTAATGCTAAATGTACTTGGAAGTAATTACCCTTTAGGAATGGGAAACTTCCAAGCATGAATGTTAATACCTGCAATTTTGGAATATATCCCCATAATCAGGTGAATTTCTCTGAACTCTGGACTGTATTTAATCCCCATTGTGTTTCTGGTGTGAATTACTGCTCATATGAACCAATGCTCTGACACTGCCAGCTAGAACTCAATTTTTTGAATGCAATTGGTTGTGTCAACTACCTCATGTCGTTGTTGCTCTGTTCATATTTCCACTTTGGGTTTTCTAGAACTTCAGGGAGAGAAATGCATTATTTCTTCCTAGATAATTATTTTTTGTTTTTTTAGAAAGCCTTTTGGATCTGCATTCACACCTTTACCTCTGCAGCCTGAAGCTTCTACTTTTAGTCATAGCTGTCTGGAAGGTTAATGAATTACTAATTCTACTTAACAGAAAAGCCTCATCTAACTAATTCCTCTGTATTTAGGTATTGTGGGTACTTACATTAATGATCTGCTTACTTTCTGTCAAGAGCTGGATATCACTGCTCTTCTTTTGAGGACTTTAGAGCATTGTATCTAAACAAATTTTTTTCCCTTTATCATATCTTGTTTTGTGACTTTTCTAACTGAGAATACCCATTAGTGATAATGAAATTGCTTGAAATACAAACTGTTTTCAGTAATAACAGCATATATTGATCTTTGAGCTGATACATTGGGTTTTGGGATGTCTGTTTAACACTGACTAGTTCCATTAATTGAAAATGTGAAGAATCTGGGCAATAAAGAGCATTAAGTCTGGATTACTCCCTAAGTAAATTTGTACTTGACTGTTCTGTATGAAAGGACCAAATTAGGAGTTGTAAAAGATCATCTAAATAAAGCCAGCCAAATAAGCTCAAAGCAGGCATATTTAAAGAAGACTTGTGGCCCAAAGCCAGCAGCTTTTCTAAAGGAACAATGAGTTTGCACATGTGGTATGCCAGAAATGTTTTTCACTCGAGCGTGCGCATTCATAAAGCATACTAATTATATTTACAAGCAGGTAACTAACTAAGATGCTTGGGAATTAGTGGCATGGTTTGTAGGCAGACTGTATGTCTAATCTGACCAGTTTCTACCTCTTTTGGGTTTTTTTTCCTTTCCAGGTAGTGCGACTGTTAAAAACATCTCCAGAGAAACCTATAACATTAGCAATCGGTGATGGTGCTAATGACGTGAGCATGATACAAGAAGCACATGTTGGCATAGGTAACTTTCTTTTGTCAGAGAGGAGATGCAAATTTTACTAGAGGATAGTGTTGATAAACACCTAAACTCATAAAATTTTTGCACTTGTGCATGACAGGGTCTTAATACAAGTCATCTGTTGTAGCAGTTCTAGTGAAATGTAAAATTTAAGGCTGTTTGCCTTCCTAAATCTTAGGTTTGTCATGTAGTTTAACAATAATCAGAAGTTCTGCTCAATGCTGCCTTAACAGCAAGGATTTCTTTGTAAATAGAATCTCATAAGTACTCAGCTTCAGATATTGGAAGTGGCTATCTGTAACTTTAGACATTGTAGATTTTAAGTTCCTGTGTAAATTTGACCTTTAAACCTTTCTTTGCACTAAACTGTCACTATTTGCACCACACCTGCATCATTCTAGAAAGGCTATTTGTGTCTGGTTTCTCTTCAAGAAGGCATTCATTATATGTCTTGAGAGACTGTTACTCATTCTCAGCTAAGCTTGACAGTTTTCTGTTTATTGTTATCTGGCCAGGACCTTTAAACTTTTTCTGCTGTGTAGTGTAGAATATACCAACTGAATTGGTACCCATCACATAGTGTTCTGGTATTTCTTTTACTAACTATGGATGGGTTTTGGTATAATAGTAAATGCTGGAGGTTCTTACAAAAGGTGTTGTACATCAGAATATTCAGTCTGTCACCCTTTGTGAGTAAAAAGATATGTGTAATGTTTATCCTGTAAGTCTTATGGCCATAATTTTTAAGACAATGAGCATAGACTGCTTGAAAAGGTTACAAGCCAATAGGAAATGATGCTTTATTCTACATCTGGTTTATCAACTAACTGTAGTTTATAAAAATAAAATGAAGTTTTTATTGTAATTTGTATTAAGACATTACATGTCTACTGCCCAGAACTAGTAAGTCTTTGCAATCAAGGGTGATAGGACCTTTAGACTATTCTTTTTTTTAACCCAAAACAACCAGCACTTCTAAGTATGAGGTTTTCAGATATCTGGGCCACTTCTCTTCTGTAAAAGAGGTTTTTGTATTCCCCATGTATGCTTACCCTAATCTTAATAATAGTTTTTAGAAATGAATCTGTGTTCAGCTGTGACAAGAATTGTCAGCCCATCAGATTAAGGAAATCATTATTGTAAGAGCAACATTTCTTTTATTCTACTGCTGAGTATAGACCACATGTTACTCCCAGGAAGTACTGTAAGAAAAACCTCTCTGAAGCAAACCATACTAAGTAAATTAATCATGGATTGGTGATGGCTTGCTTGGTTTGGGAATTTTGCTTTTGTACAAATGTTACTATTTGTATGTCCTTTCATAAATCTTTTCTTAAGCATGCCTTTTTTTTAATTGAACCAGCATCAAATGAGCAGTTTCCTTTAGTTGTTAAGTGTCAGAACTAACATCATCTTTTGGAACTGAAAGTGGCTGAAGTCTTTATAATGTTGTTAAGTGTGGGAAAACGGAACATGTAGCTGCAGGTCTGCGTTGTTGTGTTTTTGTTTTAAACTTCATTTTTTATAATGTTTAACTTGTTTTCTGTTTTGTTTCCCAAATGTTACAGGAATCATGGGCAAGGAAGGAAGACAAGCTGTAAGAAACAGTGACTATGCAATAGCAAGGTTTAAATTCCTCTCCAAGTTGCTTTTTGTTCATGGACACTTTTACTATATTAGAATAGCAACCCTTGTACAGTACTTTTTTTATAAGGTAAGTCTTCAAAGAGTGCCAATGAAGTTCACATTGAATAAGTAACTTTTTCCCAGCAAGAAGTTTGTTGCAGTTCTAAGTTTTAGGTTGTTAAATATCTATAGTCAAAACATTTTCTTCTTTGTTTTATTTTTTTAATATGTTTTACAACCAAATGCAGCAGTTTAATTGTGACATTTAGTACTTCCACCTAGAAATAGGTGTTAAATACCAAAATGAGTGTGCCCAGGCTGAAGGCAGATGTGCTTGCTCTCTGAACACAATATTACTGGCACAAAGTTGAATCCATTCTACAGCAAGTTGTAGAAGTATAACATTTTGTGTTCATTACTTTAATATGAACCAAATTCTTTCATCTTTATTAAAAGAAAAAAAGGAGCCCAGGAAGTAGGTGAGGGAGGGAAGGGCCTGCAGCAAGTGTGTGAGGAGAGAGCGTGCTCTTTACCTTAGGAAAACTCAAGTCTGTCAAGGATTATATCTGGGCCAGCTATTAAATGAGTGACAGAAGGTCTCCACTATCCCCTTTCTTTTCCTAAAGAGAAAAGTAAAGGAATAAGGGAGAAAGACTTGTGTATTAGAAATGAAAACAAAAACTAATGAAAATAAGAAATATATATAAAACCAATATTAAATCAAACCCCCCTGGTGGAAGTTACTCACCATCACCACTGATGCTGTGGCAGAAGTCCCAGACAGGATTCAGGGACAGATAGGAACTAAATTCAGGAACTCATGGATCAGAATCAAAGGCAGAACAGACAGTTGAAGAAGAAGAGCTTGACTCTAGTCCCTCAGCTCATATACCAAAGATGTTGCAGAGGGAATGGAATACCTTGTTGGTCAATTTAGGGCCATCTGTCCTGTCTGCTTCTCCCTACAGGTGCAGCCTTTTACACCCTCAAAGTGACACACAAGAGGTAGCAGTGGCCTTGGTCTGCACACCAGTCCTTGGTACTGACTATGAACATTGAGCATTTTCACTGCTAGAAGCAGACACTGTCTGTCAAAATATGCCATTAACTTCAGAAAGTGCAGCTGCTTAGAAGATACTGAGCTGAAAAGTAAAATCCCTGAACAGAATTTGTTCTGTTGTAACTCAAATCAGAATGTATTCCCAGCCTTGATTTAAAAAATTCTGAGGTGAAACACTGCAAGGGAAGTAAGCGCCAGGGACTGAGTTATATCTGGACACCCATCAAGAAGCTATAGGCATGGAACAGCAGCTAGGAGGAGAAGTGGGAGCATGGGCCAGGGATCTCAATCCTAGGTTGGGTATTAAATGTTAAAGTGTCTGGGGTTTGTTTTGTTTTTTTAACTTGGTTGTCAGTTTTGATAAAAAGTCAACATTCACTATCTATCTTGAAATTTATCTGACATCTATCACTGGCCACCAAGACACTTTTTATCTTCTTCTGTTTATTTCCATTTAAAGATGGTGTTAAGTTTTAGTTTTTGTCTATTCCCATGCAAAAATCTGACGTGAGCAGGGCACAGGCTTTCTTGAATGAGATGTGGAAGTTATTTTGCAAATAAATTCCTGAAAAGAGACTGAGTGGGAAACGGATGGATTTCTCTCATTTAACACTATTTGTACTTCCATAAGGAGATCTGTTCAACAAACACATATAATTATGTTTATAATTTTCAGGTCTATTGTCCCAAAGGAGAAACAAAATCAACTCTCAAGCAAAGTTTATTGCTTTGCTTTGCCAAATGCAAACAGTGCTGAAATGCTTTATGCTCTCCATGTGTATTCTTACCAGCTTGCCAGAGTTAGTAATGTCTTTGAGGGTTGTGAGCCATATACTGAGGATTAACTGTTTCCTTCACTTTTATTTTTTTTTCAGAATGTGTGCTTTATTACACCACAATTTTTATATCAGTTCTTCTGTTTGTTTTCACAACAAGTAAGTATTTGATGCCATGCTAAATGCATGCATATGAAATATACAGGGTAAATAACTGAAAGAAAAGGTAAAGAACTCTGGGCTAAAGGCTCTGGGGAGATCTTACAGTGGCCTTCCAGTACCTGAAGGGGGCCTTTGAGAAAGCCAGGAAGGGACTTCTTACAAGGGCTTGTTGTGATAGGATGAGTGAGAATGGATTGAAGCTTGAGGAGGGCAAGTTTAGACTAGATATGAGAAACAAAATCTTTGCAGTAAGGGTAGTGAGATGCTGGAACAGGTTGCCTGGGGAGGTCATGGATGCCCCCTCCTTGGAGATGTTCAAGGCCAGGTTGGATGAGGCCTTTAGCAACCTAGTCTAGTGGAGGGTATCCCTGACCATGACAGAGGGGTTGGAACTAGATGATCTGATTTAAGGTCCCTCCTAACCCAAACCATTCTATGAATCTATGAAGCTACACCGGATTTTGCCCTTAATACATACCCTGCTTCATTTTCTGTATTTGATGGCTTGATGTTGCTAGATGGTTATGTGAGGATAGGTTTTTAGTAACTAGCAAATTCACCTAATTAATGGGGTTTGTTGCCGCTATTAGCAGGCTAAATAACTTTTGATACGAAATACAACGAACTTTTTTTTTTCTTTGCAAGACTCAAAAAATGCTTTCTGTTTCCACTTTCAGACGCTCTATGACAGTGTATACCTGACTTTGTACAATATTTGTTTCACTTCCTTGCCTGTCCTCATCTACAGTCTTTTTGAACAGCATGTGCATCCGCATGTACTGCAGAGCAAACCTGTGCTCTATCGGTACGTATAGCTTACCTGTAGCCACAGGGCTGTGTCCTTTACCACAATCATGGCACCTACACAAGTCTGAACTTGCTATTATGCATTCCTACTGTATCTTTTTTTTAATCTATAATTGTGGTGGGTTGGGTTAGACCCTCCCCCAACAGTTTGGAAATGTAGCCCGAGGAGCAAATTTACCAGACTCAGAATTTTGGAAGTAAAATGAAATTGTGTTTACAAAAAGCAGACTAAATATAAAAGTATAAAAGGCAATAAACATATACAAAAAAAGAAAACCATGTAAATTTACAGTTTAACAACACCACAATACCCTCCCTTATACAAAATTCAGCTCTCTCACCAGCTCTCTCTGGATACAAAAGGGCTCAGAGGGCTGCGTATTGCAGCTAACCCCAGCTATCTCTCTATCTGCAGTATCTTATAGCCCAAACAGCAGATTGGTCAGGCAGCATGTAAGGACAGAGAAGCCAGAAGCCAAGCAGAGCCAACCCAGAAGAGAGAAAAACAAGCTTGTGCTCAAAATACAAGATATTTAGCAGGCCAATGGAATGAAATAAACTTATCTTGCATTATTCTGTGTCCAGTCTCTAAAAGCTGCCCATCCCTAGCACTCAAACTCTCGGGAAAACTTCTTTACAATTAAGATATCAGTCTTAAAACTGTAACAGTAATTTCTACAGTTTTTAGTAACACTTCATGAGAAGGAACTGCAGCTGTATATTTTTCATCCTATAAATTAACATGAGTATTTGAAGAGAAACATCTTATATCAGTCATGTTAAGACTAGAAGAGAACTAAGCATGTGGTCAGCTTCCATGATTGGGAGCCTTCTCTTCTGTCCTCTCCTATGTAGGAGGTGAAAATCACTCAGACATGCAAATGAAGAACTAGGGCACTGTGATTAGGGCAGTCATCACAAAAAATGCTTTACTAAGAAGGGAAGTCATTTCCTATATTGTTAAATGTCTTTCCAGTGGTAACGCATACTACTTTTTTTGAGAAATGTAAATATTTTTGTTAAAAAGAGATGTTTCTCTTTCCCTAAAGGTCTTTTAAACAGAACAAGGGGCAAGTATCAGATCTGGCTTTTCCATCCTCTTACAATTCCACCTCAAGGGAGAAGATTTCTAGTTTGTACTATTCTGAATTTGACTCATTAGAGACCCTTGCCATTGGTGATGCCTGCATAAAACAGAGGCAAATCATGAGAGCTCTCTGAGTTTTTTTTTTTCTTTTTTTTTAATGATTTATCTTTTGGGGGAGTTTTTTTTTTTATATATGTCAGCATTTGTTAAGTGTATCTTGGTGCAGCTGAAAGTTATATTTATTCAAAGCAGTAGCAGGCATGCAATGTGAACAGCTGATGGCTTATGTAAAGACAATCTGAAATCCCAAATCTGTTTTATTTCTGCAGAGACATCAGTAAAAATGCCCATCTGGGGTTTAAACCATTTCTTTACTGGACCATCTTGGGCTTTTTCCATGCATTTGTTTTCTTTTATGGCTCTTATCTACTAATGGGAGAAGACACCTCTCTGCTGGGAAATGGCCAGGTACATCATAAGAATTATTCTGCCACTGTATTTTTTTAGTGTTATTTCTTAATTTTTGGGTTTTTTTTATCCTCTTATGTAAGAAAAATCTTAAGATCTTTTATTTGGTTTTGGTGGTGGTGTTTTTTTTTGGTTTGTGGTTTGGTTTTTTTTGTTTTTTTTTTAATGAATCACATAATTACCAAAGATGCTTTGCCAGTATTCGTATTCATGTGTGCTCTCAAAGTAACATTTCTTAGTTTGGAAACTATAAAGACATGTTGTGAGGAAGTATATGTCCATAAAGAGCATGTTTTCTAGACAATACATGTGTTATGGTTGCTTAAATGTGGTTTTATTTTGTATGCCATTTTTGTCAAAATCCTGTGTTATTACTTCAGTAAATGAGAATTGATTCATTCATTCAAAAGTCATTATGAATTAGACTTAATTGTAGTGTCAAACAATGGCTTCTCTTTAGCATCAGTTACAAAATTAGGCTTAAATCTGAAAGTTGCCAAAATTCTTGAAGCTTTTCCCAAAAATGTGTTGCTTTAATTACTCAGAATTTAAAAAAAAAAAATTATACAAGATGCTTTTATTCAATAAATCCTTTAAAGACAATAACTTTAATGAAATACTAATTTGACTATTTTAAAGACCTTAAAACCTTATACAAAAAACCTCTGAAGTGTGGATAAAACCCATGCAAGTTTTCTCCCTCATTTTCCCTGGTTCTGAGTTAGTCAACCCACTTTAGAACAATTAGATACTGATTTTTCTCTTACACAACTGTTACATGTGCCAGTGGAAAAATACATTTGCTTCTCTCATGCCTTTCTCACTGCTGAATGAAGGGTGCTGATTCTTGGGTAGTGCTTGGCAGTGTTGCAAGTTTTGACACAAGGTGCAAAAATAGCATCATGGAGTATTCAGTGGTCACCTGGTGATGGGGAGTACTCAGGAGCTCAGGAACTTTAGCCAAAGAAAGGTTTTGCTTGTAACACTGTACAACGATCAGGATTGTCTTGAGTGACTAAAATCAGAGAGCATGTGAGTTAGTGATCAGCATCCCTGCAGAGAAAAGCAATAAAGGGAGAATGGTGCAGCTAGGGGAGGTACCTATTTCATCATGACATTGAAACATAAGAACTTTAAAATAGTTGTGTTTCTCTTACCACTGAGCATGAGTTGTAAGAGTGTCCTCTTGTCATTTGTTACAAGCTGTGTGACTTTGGTAAAGGACCTTCAGTACTCTTCTAAATGTGATTCCACACTGTGAAGCAGGTGCATTTATGTGCATCTGTCTTCTTTATCAAAGCACCTCACTTCAGTATTGCTTACTAAAGGTCCACAAGGCAGACACAGGCTTTAAAAAATATTAGGTAATGAATGCTTATTTTGAGGAGCAGGTTATATAGTATAAGTCTAGAACAGTATGTTAATGTAGACTTTATGGAGAAGGTCCTTTCAATGGTTTCTTGTATAAATTATCCTCAAGGTTTTTTACATATACGTAGTGAATGAGCGTACTGCAAATAAAGCTTTTAGATTCTCTTGGGCTTCTCATGTTTTCTGTGATGTGACTTCAAAGTTTTTATTTGGAATAACTCTTCATCTATCTGTGTTTGCTAAGAAATAGTTATTGGAACTGGTAGCATTGTGTATTGCAGTAAAATATATGTGGTGCATAAAGTAATGTTGCAAATTTAATATGTGCCTGGAAAAGCCAAAGTTAAGAGCAAGAGAAGTTTGAAGAAGTGCTTTTGTGTATGAAGTCCTCAACGAGGGTAGTGTTAGTGCAAGACGTTGCATTTTAGTTCCAAGCTTTCAGTTTGGAATGAAACAGAATGGAAAGGATTGTAAATGATTTCTTAATGCTGGTGGTTTGTTAGGCTTACCTCAATGCATTGTGCAACAACTTGATCTTTTAGTTCTTTTTTTCTCCCCACCTTTTTCATGCTGTGCATGTCGTCAGATATTGAAACCTAACAGGCAAATGGTAAGAGTTTAGAAGAGGAGGAGATACAAAATATTGTATCTGTTACTTCACAGGATTAAAGGATGCAGCATCACTAGTGTCAATGTGTTCAAAAATGAAATGGTGGCAAGAACCTGTTGACGTTTTGCATTCTAACTCTGGCCATTGAGAGCAGCGTTAGCAAAGACACTTTCTTTCACAGGTCACTCAGGAGCAGTTAGTCTGCTAATTTTATTGTGAGGTTATTACTGTAGCAGTTAATAGCAAGCATATGTCTTGTTAAAGATTGCCATCAGTATGAAAAGCAAATAGAAGGCTTCAGAAGCTGTGTTATAACAGATACTTCAAACGATCGGTAAATCCAGACTGATGGCTGCCTCAGTTTTACACCTTGTGTAAAGATGAGAAAAGCAGTTGTGAGATCTATCACCAGGCCATTGGGATTTTTATTTTTTTTTTTTTTTTTTTTTGGGTCAGAGCTCTGTAACAAGGACTACAACTGTGTGAATCCCAGTTCCATGCCCCTGTGCTGTTATGAACAAATCAGCTCTAGGATGACTTTGCCTGTCTGCATGTAGTACCTTTCTCCTTGCTTGCTTAGTTTGCTACTGTTAAATAGAGAGTTGAGGATGTCCTCGTTGTTCAGTATGTCCCTGGCAAAAATAGCTACAAACCAGCAATGCCTTCAGTTTCAGCACCCAGACTGCTTACAAGAGCAGAGCAGTCAGACCTATTGTAGAATGGCAGTGTGTGTTTTGAGTAGCACGTGTGTAGATAGATTACAAACTCAGCAACCCTGCTTGGTTGTCAGAGCTGAGATTTTGTTGTTGTAGAGCTTGTTCAGAGTTTTGATAGCCTAATTTACATAGAAAAGAGAATACAAAAGTGACCACATAGAGCATTTTTTTTTAATTGAAGCTTGATTTTGTGTTTATTAGCCTTGAAACAAAGTGTCTTTTCTTTAGAGTTTTATTTGAAAAATGCAATGGCACCATTATTTTTGAATCGTGAAATTGTGCTTGAGGTAAAAAGTAAACTTTCAGATGATGCTGCATGTTGAATCTGGAAATATTTAAATTCAAAGTG
The DNA here is from genome assembly GCF_027791375.1 of Indicator indicator. Taxonomy (NCBI): domain Eukaryota; kingdom Metazoa; phylum Chordata; class Aves; order Piciformes; family Indicatoridae; genus Indicator; species Indicator indicator. Next base: position 20,982,927 of record NC_072022.1, on the reverse strand, counting down.
TTTTTTGCACTTACATTAAAGTGAATACATTCTACTCAATACTTGCTTTCATTTGGATGCTTATACTTAATTGTTCAAATGGAGATCTTAATTTTCCTATCATTTTATGTTACTATTCTGGACTTCATTCATGCTTCATGTTCAGCTTTTATGGCAATTTGTTTTAAACCAAGAAGAAAGATGACTTGTGGGTTGTGAATTTTGCTATTACATAAGCTTTTTTTTTTTTCCTAGTAGTTTGTGTTGTATTCTTCTTGCTTTTTGACAATGATTAGTTGTCACAAGCTTATGTCCACAGACTTGTTTCATTAGTGTAGCTGACTTGAGAAGGATCTAGCTTACTGTAAATGCTCTTAACAGTTTTTTTTGTTGTTGTTGTTTTTCTCTGCCATGATTTTTGCCTTGCCATTTTCTTAGATGTTTGGGAACTGGACATTTGGTACTTTGGTCTTCACTGTTATGGTTATCACCGTTACAATGAAGGTATGAAATTATACTAATTAATTCTGTATTTGGAAATGTAAGCAAATATATAATAGAATAATACCTTAAAATCAATCCAAAAGTTATACAGAAGTAGTTGATTCTTGAGGATTCCAGATAAGTGTTTTTAATATTTAGTTTCAACGGTGTTTGAAATTTATCTTCACACTTTTTGCATGTTACAATAATGTTTAGTGTTTGAGCTGAAAGTTCCTAAGTACATTCAGACCAGTATTTATAGTTTTCTGTTGGAGTAGGAGTAAAAAGTTAATTGAAGTTATCTTTGTTTTAGATGGCACTAGAAACTCACTTCTGGACATGGATAAACCATTTTGTTACTTGGGGATCCATTGTATTTTATTTCATATTCTCCTTGTTTTATGGAGGAATTATCTGGTGAGTGATTTATTTATTAACTTTTTTCCCTCACTCCTTTCTACAGCACCTATGAAAAAATAGTAGTATTATGTTCTACCATCTTGCTCTTAATTTTGTGACAGGCGTCAGAAAATAAATTTTTAAACCTAAATTGACCACTCATTTTTGGTGGTTCTTTTAGAACTTTGAGCAAAGCTGCTAAGCTGTCCTCTACTCAAGGACAGCTTGTTTCCAGCAGCCTGTAACTATAAATGCTAAGTAGATAGGTTCTGAGATGTGCTGGATAGGTAAACGTTTGCAATAAATTAAAATGCTGTCGTTTGAATCAGTAAAGTGATGTATTTCTTTAATGTATTTGGGCTCTTGGAGGGATAGGATGATTTCCTGCAAAATGATTGAAAACTAAACCAGGAGGCTTCCCTCCAGAGTTTGGTAACCTTCTTCCCCAGAGTTTCTTTGCGGGTCAGGTCCACGAATTGTTAGACTTCCTCATGGACAGATGCGGTTGTAACTATGTCCTGAGGGATTTGCTACTTGATGAACATAACAGGCACTTGAGCCAGCTGTACTTTTGTGTCTGGAAGATCCTTTCAATAATTGTCACTTCTTTTAAAATTTCAGGCCATTTTTACATACCCAGGACATGTACTTTGTATTTGTTCAACTGTTGTCAAGTGGTTCTGCTTGGTTTGCCATAATCCTCATAGTAGTTGCTTGTTTGTTTATTGATGTTGTGAAGAAAGTGCTGTACAGACATCTACAACCAACAAGTACTGAGAAAGCTCAGGTAATGTTATGCTTTTGTATCCAACTTGATCAATAGCTAAAAGAACATATTTGTTAAAAATATATCTCATAAGCTAATCATTTTCCTGTGATTTTTAATTACCCTCTTCCATTACTGTCATGTTTAATGCACAAAAGCGTTGCCATTTCAAAAGATAATTGTTCATTTAAATTAAAAAGAAAAAAAAGACACCATTTAACAAGGAAATAACATTTATGTTTAAGTAATTGATGTTAGAAATAGTAGCATTAATTATAAAGGGGCCACTTAGTCTTTCGCACCTTGACTTGCAACTGTATGAGTGGATCATGCTACCTCTTTTTGTACCACTGTAAAGGTTCTATAAAGAATTTCTAGATACTAGAAGCTCTCTTTTCAACTGCAGTTGGCACTGAATAGTTCTTAAAATGTGACAAAAACAATAATATAAGAAATTACTTTAGTAGGACATGTTTTAATTAGTGTCTCTTCAATCTTGTTTGTGTCATATGCTGTGTATTTGGTTGTTGATTAGGTACTGAAAGAGAATTACCCATGTGGCATTTTCATAAATTCATAGAAGAGGTCTGAAGATACACTGTGAGAATAGAAGCTCCCTTTTGCCTGACAAAGGCTGTAAAACCCATGTGCAACCATCCTGTTGAAACTAGGCTCTCTTTTAGGTAAATATCTCATCTGTGTTGGGCAGGATTTTTTTTTCTTTTTAGTGACAGTTACAAAGATATCATCCTGACCCATAGACCCTGGTCTAATAGTTACTGTCCCTGATTTCACTTTTCAGCATTTTTTCTCTTTATACTTTTTCATCCTGACCCATTAGACCCTGGTCTAATAGTTACTGTCCCTGGTTTCACTTTTCAGCATTTTTTCTCTTTATACTTTTTCATCCTGACCCATTAGACCCTGGTCTAATAGTTACTGTCCCTAGTTTCACTTCCCAGCATTTTTTCTCTTTATACTTTTTCTGCCAAACTGAAAAGCCTTCTTTTAACAGTTGCTTGTTTAATTCACAGTTAGGTTTGATCAAGTTAATTTTGTCACTGATAGTAGGATAGCCTTAAATCTTTTGTCAAAAGGGTTATTTTCCAGTCTTGTAGTGATTCTTATTTCTCTTCTAATCTTCACGTTTTTTCAACCTCATCTTAAGTTCTGGATTTCAGCAGTGGACACAGTATTCCAGCACAGAATATATCCGTTCCAAGCATGCAAATAATAAAAACCCCAAGCTGGATTCAGTGTACAGAATATTACACATCAATAACTCCTTATCTTCTGCATCCTTTTCTCATCTGAAAGTGATTATATTAGTTTCTTCCAGGTCCTTGATGTGAGGTCGGATAGCTTAGGGCTAAAAACAATGTGAAAGTGAATGAAGAACCCAGCTGACAAAGATATCCCCACATGCAGCTGTGTTCTAAAATATGTTAGTGATTTTTAGCCCATTTGTGTGCCACATTGATTTTGTGCTGTCCTAGTTGCTTAATCCAAATTGCACGGAGCTGTGTGCTCTACTCTTTAACTCCATTACGTCAATACTGGTACTTTTAGCATCTACCCTTGTAATTATTTTTCATGTAAGTGAATGTTGACTTACATAAATTGTATTACCCTTCTAATTTGTGTATTAAAAAAAAAAATCAAAACAAAACATGTGAAATATTCTCTTAATTTTCCTAGGATCAACATCAATGCTGACAAACTTATTGCTACCCAAAATGACTCCTTAGTCCCTTTTCAAAACTAGAACAGTAGCTGCTTTTTCCAGTCTTGGAATTTGATAGCTAAAAACCAAGTTAAGTAGCCACTAGCTTTCACAAAGCTATTCAGCTAGACCTGATAAGACTCTTAATTGCATGTTACTGCACTTTTTGGATTAGGGAATCTCAGTACAGGAAGAATTCTATAGGTAGTGATACTTATTTACTTTTTTATATGAAAACTAGAAGCAATATTTATCAAACACTTCCCTTTCCTTCTTTCCCTTACATTAGCTATTCCTATTTGGCAGTGTGTTGATGTGGTTGTTGAGGTTTCTCATGTTCCTAAAGTACATGAATTAGAAAACAAAAAGGCTACATCATTTTTCCCTAGCTTTATCCATATACTAGTTCTTGCATTCTCTTGATTTCTGAATCAATTCTAAAGAATTTCTGGGTTCAGTTTGCTTCCATTAGTTGTGTTGCCAAGGTCACAGTTGGACTTCTTATTTTTAAGAAGGAATCTTGATGAATGTCTGACACCTTTCCTGTGGCTGCAGCTTGATTCATAGCCATGGGGATTTTGCTTTGTATTTTTCTAGCAGTCATCTTTTTTCCTGTTCACATTCTGTTTTGCCATTTGACAGTGTCAGCATTAGGATCTGTGTTTACCAAAATGTAAAGGTTTTTGTTTTTTTTTTAACAACTTCATTCCTGATACTGCAAAGTTGAGGGATCCAAAACCTGATTTGACCAGAAATGCCTCAGCAGCCATTCAGTAGTTTCTCTTGTGTGTCTGATAGTAAAGTCATAGTTAACAACATATTTGTGAAAAGAAAGCATGAGTTTGTTCCTTTCTTGAGATTGATCTGTTGAGATTTCCCCACTCTTGTTTTTAATGGGACAATCAGCCCAAGGGAATTTCATTGGCTACTCTTCTTGTGAGGAAGTAGACTTAAGTGAAGATGAACATATGACCAGTTCAGAACATTTGTTGCCAAGAAGTGACAGAATGCTTATTTTGTGATTATACCTCATTAGATTTGTTTAAAATTTCTAGTAAATCTATCTTACTGTGTTTGACTTAGGTCTGTTGCCCTGAAGTAGCTTCTAGCAATTTCTGACTATAGATCTGCTACAGAAATATATAGGAGGAAGTGGCCAATAAGGTAAAGCTGAGTCAAAATGTAAATCTTTGGGTAAATATAAATCACAGCACTACTGAAGGGAGAAAGGTAATCCTGAGTAAAGGTGTCTGTTATAGTTTAGGTGCAGAAGTGTACAGATCCTTTTCCTCAGTCTGAAAGCTAAGGTATACTTAAGAAGGTATACTGCCAAACAAGAACTGGCTGTGATGATCCCAGGAGCTGTCCTGAAGGTACCAGGCTTATGTTCTGTATATGATGTGTATTCCACTTAAATAACAATGTCTTGTCCTGTGTCTTTCTCTCAGAAAATGACTGCTGCTACTTACTGACATGTATGTTCCATCCCTTCTCTGTCCAATTGTAGATGTACTCCAACAGAGTTGCTTTAAGTGACGAGTTCATCGCACTGCAGCCATTGTCCAGGGCAAGGAATCAGCTGAGCAAAATTAGGTAGAGTAGGAGGGGACAGTTCCTCATCAACTCTTTGCATGCTGAAGGTGAACTAACCAGTGCTGAGAGAGATGGAAGAGGCATGACTATTAGTGGGTTGAGAGGGCAATACCTGCAGTGCAGATACATTCAGTTTGGTTATTTCTTGGCTTTGCTCTGTGTTTTTGAGCCAAATGCTTCTCCTAAGTAGCATGTGTTGGATGTGCTGCTTTTAGGACAAAAACATCCCTAGCATGATGCTCAACTTTTCAGAATACAGATCTAGCTCTTCTTGCATCCATTCTTTAATTAATCACAGTTTCTAGCATGGTTATGATGCTTTTAATTTCTTTATGATCCAAATTAACAGTGCTTTTTGCATGCTGGATAATTTCAGCTTCATAAGGCTGTGCCAGGAAGATCCATGTATTTCAGGCAGCAATTTCCTGCAAGTTCTTTGCCCATTTTAATTTGCTTTACTTGTGTTGAAAGAGCAGAAAATGTTTTAAGTTTGGGCGTGCACATCCACTTGTGCAGCTAAAGCTTTTTGTGTTTGTTTTGTGCATCTATAAAGTGAGTGTTGTTTGTTTTCAATGTGTTATAGATACATATTCCTACAGGCATTTGGCTACAAAGTCCTAGAAAATTGTTCAAAAAAAAAAAAAGATCAAAGCTTACATGGGGTCTGTGTAGGAGAACCATTATGATTCTGAAACGCTTCAAACGCACTGAGTTCAGTACCTGAAATGCTATCAAATGCTGATTCTCTTTTGTAAGACTAAAACATTCATATGCATCAATAATGTCTCAACCTGTTTGATGTTTTATCCCACTCTTAATCTACTTCTATGTTCTACAGCAGGAATAACTGCAAAGAACTGATTCCTTTTAGATATATATTTTTGAACGACTGTTGTTCAAAAACGTGCAAATAGATGCAAGGAGTAGAAACCAACCTGCATTTAGGGGACTTAATTGTTCTTTAACTGGGAGAAAGTGGCTGATGGGAAGCTGACATGGTAAAGGACTAGCAGAGAATGGTTAGTGGTTAATTGAAACAGATGATCCAAGTCCTTTTAAAGGAGGAGGAGAAAAGCTTTGTATTGCCAGTGAGAGTGCACAGCAAGGCGAAATTTGGAATGACTGTTGTGTTTAGCTGTTAATTGTCCCACTGTGAAACATAGCAGCTTAGATTTCCAGACACCCCAGGGAGGTAGTGTTGGGACATTCTTGTTTTGCTCTGTTTTAAATTCAGCACTTGCTAGCTTTAAAACAGGCAAGCTGCAGTATGCCTCTTGAATTTTAGTAAAGGTAGCAATATATTGGGGAGATTCCAGTGCCAAAGCTCTTAAAAGTTAGCCTTTAAAATTCTTGGTTTATCAGGTTCATGTAAATAAGTTAGCTTTTAAAAACTTTGGATGAATGCAATTTAGTAAACCTTTGTTTTCTCACTGAATTATTGTAGTAAACTGCTTGATGCATTATCATTGTCTGCACCAAAAGTTTTATAACAAAAGATTTCTTTCCAGAAGTTTTAAGGGTTATGCAACTGGATGGTGAAAGAAAAATAAAGCTGTCTAGCAATGCAGCACTGTAGTTACTAAAAACAGGAAAATGACTGCTAACTTGAGGGGATTGCCTTCATATTATACTTAGGGAAGAAGCTGACAAAAACAAGAAATTTGTTTTTCCTATGACTAACAAATGGTTATGCAAATCCAATTCTCTAGTATGTCAGAATATTTACTCTGTGTGTATCAGATAGTAAGGTACCTGAAGTGCAAGCACTTGAGTGCTTTATTGCTGTGCATTGAAATTGTAAAGAAGAAACAAATATTTGAATTTCTCTTCTTTATTTGTAGTCTTCCAATGAAGTTCAGAGGCTATCCTCTGGATACGTGACCCAAAAGAGTAAAAAGGAAAATCAGTTAGTAGATGGAAACTCTCACTTCACTGTACTAAATAGAAACTAATTTGGAATAAGGATTATGGATTGGTTTCTGTGGTGTCCAGGGCAGCTATTTTCCAGAAGCAGTAGAGCAGAGAAAGCAAGGAAGACTGTAGGAACATGAAACAAAACAGCTGCACCTGTAGGCAGCCAGTTCAGTCACACCTGATTTGTACATGCCCACCCAGCAAGTGCATCCTTTGTGACTGCATAATGCATGTAGACTGATGAAAAGACTTTGGCAGATTTTGGTTGCTTGTTATATGTCTATTAAAAAACCTCAAGGTGAGTGTAGCACCACCTTAAGCTGATTGTGCCTCCTTCCACACATGTGCTTACTCTTCTGGTGATAGACAAAAGGAGAACACCTTTATGAATGCAAATTTAAAGACAAGTTTGGTGTTACGATGAACTTTTCTGTCTATAGCCTTCACAGTGTGCAAAAAATGTTCAAGTACATTTGTGATGTACAGTTCAGGGCTCTGAGGGTTGGGTTAGGTTATTTTAATGTCCATGTCATTCCTGTAAGTCAGAAATGCAGTCTTGTGTGTGCCTGTTAAACTCATGCCTCTGAACTTGTCTGTTGCCTCTGTCACTTGGGATGAAGAGGGAATCAGACAGCACAGGTCAGGCACAGGCTTCATGCTTAACTGGAGACTGACTGAGTGCTACTTCTTTCCTCTCTAGCTGTCTCTCCTGTTCTTGGAACATATGAAATACCTGTCTTAGGTTACTAACTGGGCTCCATTGTATCTCATTTCAGTTTTGCCTTTGTAAACAATGTTGTGTGTGGTCATATGTGTGTATACATGTCTGTGCTTCATAAGAACTGTTAGAAATCTTAAGCCATATGTGAGAAGTGTTGCTTGAACAGATGTTTTAACTCTACATTCTGCTGGCATTAACTATGTTTTTACCTTTGAACAGTGTGATACAACTGTGCACAGTACTAGGGCAGTGTAAAACACAGAAAGGGGTTTTATTTTACAGTGAAGGCTGTCAATGTACAATGTTCTATCTGAGACTCTGAAGCTGTAGCATTTGCTTTAGCTTAGCCAAGACCCTGTTCTTTCCCCATCCACAGGGCCATGAGTCTGTTGCTGCCTTGTTTTCCCTTCACCTCTGTACTGATTTGCCTCCTTCAGCTGTGTACAGACCTCCAGGCCGTGGTTTTATGGCCTTCATTACTTGTCTGTATATTTTGCTGTTATTACTGTTTCATAGGAGTCCCCTTTTGGTAACTGCCATACCTGACCCAACCCAGCTGTGTAGAAGTCAAGGACAGACTACTGTGTCTTTTACAGCATAAGCAACCTACCATTTCCAAGTAGACTATTCAGATGCAAATGTGCATTTGCACAGGTGAAGTACACTAGAACATCTTAGTGTGCTAAGCTTTGTCCAAGGGTAATCTCTTCCTTTACAGCTTTGTATGGTTAGAAGAGTGGTGCTGATCTGTTAGCTAATCCATAGAATCTATCACCAAAAAAGGGAAAAAACACTACTTTCTATTTACCTTCAGTCACAAAAGTGCATATATTTACTTACCTGAAGGTACTCCTGTCTGATGACTTTGCAATTACAAAGTAATTTGGCATTTGGAAGTTTCTTTGACTCAAAGAGGAGTAGAAAGACTAGAAAAGTGTTGAAAGCATTAAGTGCCAGTGAAGTTGTTCCATGTCAGCCTTCTTATGTTTTCTTTTAAAATTTTAATTTTAACTGTTTGTAATTTTGGTACACACAGTATATTAAGGGTTAAAGAAAGTCAGCCTTACAGTAGGGAGCATGTTTAATTGTGGAATAGTAATAACCATCTCATAGATACTTTCTGAAACATCTGTGTGGCATCAGACATGTTGGCAGCTAGGTCCTGGGCTCAGGGAAATCTGCTGCAGTGCTCTCAGGCTTAGATGTGTTTCCTGTCCAGCAAAATCCCAACTGTATATTGCAGTTTGATTTCAATGTTTAGTTGAAATGTCTGTCTTGTGGCATATAGAATACCCTGTAATAAGGCAACCAGACTGAAATGGTCCTTTCTGTTAGAAGGGGAGAAAACAAATAAACCTCCAAAATCTGAAAACTTGGAATAGCTCTCAGATTTGATGGGGTTTCCCCTTTTGTAGTCTGAGCTGTGCAAAAAGCCCAAACACTTCTAGTGCACTGACAAAACTGTGTTTGACCCACCAATTAACTTTTCAAAATTGCCTCTTTGCCATGGAAATATGTCTTGTTCTCTCGGGAACACAGCTGTAAAGTGAAAGTTCATGTAAAAATGGTAACTGTTTTAAAGCAATGCAAGCATGGTGCTTTATAAGATTTGTTGCTTTTCTGTCCTTCTAGATGGAAGAAGATAAGGGTTCAGTCAGCTCAGCATGTGACTTTGCTGAAAGCAGGCACAGAGGGGAGGACAATAGGCAACTGCTAGACCCATCTAGCCTACCCGACAGTTCTTACGTTCACTAGGTAGTACTCCCACTCTACCCTAATGTGTGTTTTCTATATATCATATTTATACATAGATCAAATCTAGACAGTCATGGAGCCATCTCCAAAACACCCATACTTTTGCTGTTTACCAGAAAATTTGCATCATAGTATGTGGGTTTGATTTTTTTTTTTAATATTTTTTTTTCCTTATCAAGCTGAATCATTCTTTAATTCTGCACTTCAGTTGCTTTTGCTTTACTACATGAAATGGGCCATTGTCATATAAAGTATTACATTTATTGTGATCCCAGGTCTTACCTCATGAAACATTTTATTTGCAGGCTAAATATGAATGGTTTCAGATATTTCTCCATATATTTTTTTTTTTTAAATTTCAAAACATTAACTCTCCTGCTTTTTGTTTCCTGAGGGTTTGTTTCAGGTCTTTAGAGAGCTTTATGCTGTGTCAGGTTTTACTTTGATATCAAATTTGTGATCATAATTGCTGGTACAGAGAGAAAAGTGAGAACAGGGACTCTCTAGCATAATCCCAAGTATCTTTCTTCCAGCTGGTGGCTATAAATATAAAAATCCATGTTCACTAGGCAGTGATACATCTACACATAAAATGGAATTTATTTATATGTTGTCCTTTAATGCTTTCCCAGTATTGCTTTACACTTAACTGTTGAATTTTATAAAACATAAATGTTGTTTCCAGGCTTATGTAAGTTCACATTTGCAGTTCTTTTTTTAAAGGGGTAGTATTAACTTTCCGTAAACTGGTGTTCAGGTATGTCTCTAGCCTTTTGTGAGTATGTAACTTGAAAAGAGCAAAGGAGATTCTATTGAAGAAAAGACACCAGCCCTCCAAAACCCAGAGCTGGAGATTCACTCCTTGGAAGCTAGTTTGGGTTACTCTTACTTGCTCTTTCTGCCAATCTTGGGGTAATATCCAGGACTGCTAGCTCTCAGGTCAGCAGATTCTAGGTTAAGAAAATGTCTAGTCCATCTGATCCTACATACAACCACTGTAATAGGAGCTTTTACAGTGACTTTAAAGATAGTATATGGTCTGCTTCAAGGTAATGGATGGGCTAAATATTCTTTCTGAAATTCTAATTGCAAGAGTTTGTTTTATATTGCTGTGGACACAATGGTGAAGATCACTGCATGTGCAGCAGGCAGCTTGCTCTCTGACCTCCTAGCAGGAATTGTTGCTTCTTTTCTGATACCCTGAGTGCAGTGTGAAGTAACTGTGTGAAGGTCATATTTGCTAGCACTGCACTGCTGCAAATGTGCTGTTACAGATTATGATATATTCTGTGACAGTACAGTTGTGACCAGATGTGATGGTCATCAAGTAAGGGCCTTCAGGGACTCAAGCTCTCTTAAGGTGTGTTTTGTTTTAATTTTACCAACCCCCTGTCAGTTGCAATGCTTCTGTTCCTGTCTCTTAGGTATTTACAGAAGTTCATTGCCGTAGTAAATGTTTATTTTGTGTCCAGAAGACCTACCAAATGAGTGCAAGTTGGTCAGGAGCATGTCTTCTTGCTGCACTCATTCATGGCCTCCAAGGGTTTCAGTTTGTGATGCTTTCTGTAAGGTCATACAGCTGTGAGCTGACAATCCACGTTAAGTGGGAAGATCTGGAGGCAGCATGGGGAATGCACAACAGAGTTGAGGAAGGAGCAGGCATAGGAAGAGATGCGGGGAAGCTCCTGCCTGTGTGCTGCTTCCTCCTTGTCCTACCCATTGGAATTTTTCTCTTGGATTTCCAAATGCCCTTGTTTCTGTTACCTACTTCTTTGTACTACAGAAATTGTTCTGTTATGCAGCTATAGCTGTCCAGCTGTCTGTTTTGAGGGATTAAGAAGGAATGCACCCACTCCTAGTAATCCATTCCCATGGGAAACTCAGATTCTTTGCTTTCCTTGCAGTGTTGGGCAAGTGTGGGTAGCATGGAAGAAACTGGGGTTGGAAACTAAGTCTTTAAAAACAGTCAGTGACCTTTGGTCGCATGGTGAAAAGCTGGGGGAATCTCTTAAGTGAGCTGTGGCCTGTCCTAGATTAAGATGCCTCCTCCCAGATTTCGTCATTCACTGGTTTTAAGACTGAGATAAGGATAATGGATGTTTAAATTTACCCACTGTGTTTGGCATTTGTTTGACAGGAAGCTGTTGTGGAGAGTTGAAAATTAAAATAGAGTCCCAGCATTCCACATTCTTATTTCCTTTTTAAAAGGATACTGAAGTCAATTTTGGATATTCTCTCTCGATCAGTACTAGATTTCAGTTAGATTTTAGTTATGCTGTGATTGACTAGTGTGCAAAAATAAAACAGTGATAGATGACACAACACAAATCCATACATCTCTGTATTATTGCTTTCATTTTCTTTGGGTCTTTTTCTCACCTATGGAGTGAACAGTATAGGAAGTTTATTGTGCTAATGTTGAATTATTCTTCATGCTGGCATGAACATGACTAAACCTTTCTAACATCAGCCTTGTTTGCTTTTAGATGAAAGGTATTCATAAAATCAGGAATGTGTTTTTGTTCCTTACCAAGCTAAGGGTATCTATGCTCATGGTATAATGTGAATTATTATAGGAGATTGCTTTCACATTTGTTGAGGAAAAATTGTTACTTAGTCAGGTTGCTGCATTGTATTCTCCAGCCCTGGTCTGAAGCTTTCTCTTGATGGATTTCCCTGCAACACCTCCACTGAAGTTAATCAAGGCATCACAGCTTAAACTGCATGACACTCTGCTCCAGAGATTCATTACAGCTGTAAAGGCAGAGAACTGCTAACCGGTTTATTTACAACATGAAGCAGAGGTGATGCTAAAGGAATTCCCTATGCTCACCAAGGCTGTATTCAAACCTTGGGCACATCAAATTTCAGTGTGTATGCACCTTAGGAAGGAATCTGGTAATGTTATTCATCATTGTCATTCTTTAAAATTGAAAAATATTCAACACTCTAACTTTAAGAAAACCTGCTCTTCCTGAGCGTTCTCTGACAGCGTCTTCAGTGCTGGAATCTGTGCGTACTGACTTTATTTATTTGTCTGTTTTTTTATCTCCTCTTTCCAGCTTACTGAGGCAGGTTCAGGTATCAACTGCTTGGACTCCATGTGCTGCTTCTCAGATGGGGAAACAGCATGCACATCTGTTAGAAGAATGCTGGAACGACTAATAGGAAGATGTAGTCCCAGCCGGGTCAACAGGTGTGGCATTTCTCTCAATAGCCTTTGCTGCAGACGAGTCTCCTATAAACTGGAACCTGATGAACCTGCAGCAATAGATGTGTAGCAAACTGGCTGCAGGTTTTGCTTCTTTTTAAGTAGAAAATGCAACTCTTTATTGTACTTTTTTTTTTCATCCTGAAAGATTAGTTTCTTGTTTCTTTTTGGGTGCTTTTCTTTCAGGATGCAGAGGGGGGAAAAACGGTTTCCAAATGGTTCCTGTTTAAATGTTCAGTTTGGCTCTCTCCAAGTTCTTGTGTTGTATCTTCCATAATTTCTCTTGATTTGTACATTCTCCTCCTTAGAAAATCAAGCCTTGCTGCTGTTTTTTTTCTCCTTTTTATGATTTTTTTTTTTTTTACCTTCACAAATCAGGAGTTGTTTGTAAAGTCGAAAGACTTTTCCCTTTCGTTCTTGATTTACCTTGGAGCTTGCATTACTCCTGAAGACATACAAAAGGCCTACACTCCTTCCCCACCCCTCCTTAAATATAATTTCATTGCCAGAAGGAGAGTCCTTAAATCTTTCAGCCATTGATTGATATGAAGATGAAATATTTTTGTAGTATAACTTTTATAATCTATTTCTAAAATCAGAGTAATTGACAGAGCAGAGCCTAAGAATTTTAAACATGTTTTTGGTTCTAGAAGGTATATTGTCCAAATCATGTGTGCCATTCCAAAGTATGTGCTAAATAAATCTTTTTCCTTCACAAACCAGGTGTGAAACAACCCTCAGTGGGATAAAAGAACGTTAGAGTAAGCAAATATGTCTGAGGAGCAACACTGCTCTTGCAGTCAACGTAACTGTGAGAAAAGCTCTTACTTAAACCTGCTAATGTGCCATCTCCCCATTGCCAGGTAGAGGGATAGCTAACAAACAGGGAAATATTTGGGGGTAGAAATAAAAATAGTCTTTTGTACATCACAGTCTCTCAGTCCCTGGATGATATCATGGTCTTTCAGTGGTCAAAAGGCAAACCTGAAAAAGTGGCAAGGAACACATTCGCGAGGAAGCTCATTTTGTGTTTGAAGAACTTTGTCTCTCTTGGTTAAAGGCTGTGATATCATTCATTCAGTACAAATCTCCTGTGGGTAATTTTCACTGACAAGCTCTGTCAGTTCTGATTCTGCCTTTAGGTATTGACTTGGTGTGTAGTACATCTCTGGTCTGAACTCTTGTGTCGAACACTGTCTGTGGTCTCAGTTTCTCTTTTCTGGCTTTGCTTATGAAATGATTCGATGTTTCTACAGATCTAGGGTACAATTATGCAAAAATGTTTCATTCCACATGAAAAATGAACTGTTATGATCATTAAGGACCTTTTTAATTCAAACTCTTGCTGTATAGAAAGCGGGCATGGTGTATAAAATAAACAATTTAATAGACTTTTTAATCTATAAGGTGAGCATTTAATTGGTCTAAAAATCAGCATTTTGGTAGCAGTTACTCTTAAGTTTTTTTTGATGTGGGTTTTTTTCCACTTCTCTGTAAAACTGTGCTTTCCAAATGAGAGATTCTCATTCTACTTTTTTCATTTACTGTTATCTAAATAAGGCAGGTTTTTAGGTAACATTTGCCTTACCAAAGTGTAGTCTTGTAAGGTAGGTATTCTGTCTTTATGCATTTACATTTTTACAATTTCCTCTTTTTTCCCCCACTCAATTTTCTTTCTTTTATTACTTACAAATATTTATTGAAGATAACTCATATTTGACAGAATATTAAACTGAAGACTGCTTTTTTTGTTTTTTTTTTCCTCCCTCAGGTTTCTTTTCTGCTTACCTCGTGTAATTTTCAGACAAAGTTCCATCTAGCTGAGCAATTCTGGAGTTATTAGAACGCAGATGTTAGTATTATGTTTAATGAATATGCAAAACTGTTGGTGCTACAATAAGGGCTTGAAGTTTTGTAGATTTTGTTTCTGCCTCTGGTTGAAATTATCCTGAACCATCTTCTGGTTTCACTTAAATTTATATACAGTGCAAGTAGAAAAGACTCTTTTTGTTGTTGAATTTTAGTCTTGCATGCTTTCTTCAATGCCTTCAGTTCCTCCCACTCAGCACTGACATTAAAAACCTCACCTAAAAGTCAAGGTATAAGACTACTTTCCTGCCAGTATGTGGAAGTCAGTGTTTGTGATTGCTAAAATCATGAGGCAGTTGCAAGTTGTGAAATGCTGAAGGTACAGTTAAGAAATCTATCTGGTGATTTTAAAATGCTTGTACGATTATTTAGCATTTGTTCACAAGCTGGAGCTGCTCTGAATTTTTATTTTTTTTTTTTAAACCGAAAGCTGGTATATTCAAAAGATTGCACAGTCCCAAACAGGATGGTGTTTTGAGTACTTGTGCTTTATAAACCAGCTTCTTATTCAACCAGGAGGTAGCTGCAAATGATTTTTGTTGAATGAAGTGATGCTGATAAACGTCTTCTGTGTGAGCGCTGCGGAATGTCGCTAGCTTGTGCTTCATTCAGTGCTCCTGATATTCTGTCAAATATGATATTCTGTCAAATACAGTAATGGAACATGAAGTCAGATATCAAATTTCAGTGGAAACTTTGAATCAAAGGTGTATAAATGCTTGGAGTAACGGGACACAGGAATAGAGTCTCTTGTACTTAATTTACTGCTTGTAAAAATGTATTTGAGAAGTATTTTCTATAGCGTCGTTCAGCAGTTAGGATATCAAATGTGTGGTGTGGTATAGTAAAATGCATTTTTGTCTGTCTGTTCCATTAAATTGTCTGTCAATTTGTCAGTCACTAAAATACTAAGAATGCTTGATCACATCCATTTCTTGTACAGTAGGATTCATTACTGAGTTGTTTGGATCTCCCATTAGTGGTACTCGTGTCAAAGCACCGCATGTAAAAGTTCTAAAGAAACAGCAGATTTCTGACAGAGGCAAATTCAGAGGATAAGTTTGTTATGTTTTGATTTCCTGCTTCCTTCCAACCTTCTCTTTTTCAGCTTTGCACATTCACTCCTATAATATTGTTCCACCCAGAACAGTATTTCATCCTCATAAGTGACGCCCTTAAGAGAAAGACAATGTGAGATCCCATCTGACTCAAAAGCTGTGACATGTTAGGTAGTTTTCCTGATGCCTTAAATTTTAACTTACCTTTAACAGTAAAGGGTGAAATAATGGCTTCCTGGCTGTCTGGATGTTTAACATTAGAGCAGCAGAATCCTGCATTACCAGGTTAGCTGTGTGTACCACAAGGCTTTTACTAGAATGACCTTGGGCTGTATCAAATCACAGCACTTGCAGTGCCTCAGCTTGCACATGCAACAGATTCTCCTTGAGGCACAAAACTAAAGCTTTGATTGTAAAACTGGCATATGGTCATTTTAGTGATGAAAATACCTGGAGCTGTGAGCAAACTTTGCCAGAAAGGAAGACACAGAACTGTTAGCTGACATGATTAATTGCAGTCTGTTTTGAAAGGTTTGCACAAATTGCAGGTGCCTCCATAAAATTAACAGATCAGTCTTTTGAAGAGTGATATTTGCCTAATCTCCTAACACTTTTTAATCTTTCACTTTTATAGACTTTATTCCTCACCTCTAGATTGTAAATTCCCAGTCAGCCAAACTTTTCTTTTATTGTTACTTTAGATCATGGAGTTCCTCGGATCCCTTCTATGCCAACGACAGAAGCATCTTGACTCTCTCCACAATGGACTCAGCCACTTGTTAACAGGGACATTTGTAAATGCCTTGTGGAAGCCATGTGGTGCTCACACCTATAGCAGGTTCTGAAGTGAGTTCAGTGCTACATCCCTGCCCTAGAAAAGGACTAGCATGGCTTGCAGATACAAACTGTGGCTTGTCTTGTGGCCTAGCATAAGCCATCTGGACAGTAATCGCTTGCCCTATTTTTTTTTTTCTAACTATATCCACAAATTGCTAAATAATTTTTATTTCCTTTTTTTCTTTCTTTTTTTCTTTCTTTTTCCTTTTTTTCTTTTTTTTTTTTTTTTTTTTTTGTAAGGAACCCTTTTACTTGTGACCATTTAACCTTTTGTGTTAACCATTGTGAGCAGATTGGAACGCTGCATTTGATACTCGAGACGTCACTGTAGCACAGTGACAAAATCTTCCTCCCCCCAAATTTGAGTGCTCCAACAGAACTGAATTTGCACAAGGAAACTTTCCAAAGTTGCGTTTTTCATGCTGCCCTTTCACTTCAGACACACACACACATTCATTTTTTTTGCTCCTACAGGTGATGTCTTAGCAGTTTGCAAGTCAATTGTTATCTCTGTGGACAGTTACTGTATTCTATAAGCAATCACTTTAGTAATTTTTGAGAGTTAACTAAAATGCAACTATTTATGCTGGTGTATGAATGGCAATATAGTAGTCATTGCTTAGAAAAACATTGTGACCTTTGACAAATCAGCAGTTTGGAATAATAAGGGATAGACCAGTCCTCTTAAAGTATCATTCAGCAGGCAGTCATCTTTTATTGTGCCCTGTGTGTTTTATTACCAGCTCTTCATCCTGACATGGAAAAATGTGTCCAAATCAGTGGATTGTGCAGAAGTCTCACTAGCATAATTTTATTTTTTTTTAATTATCAAAGTTGAGGAATTTTTGCATGTTTTATTCTTCTTCTTCATGTATTTATATTTGGTTATGTTGTACTTTGAAGATACAATTATGCTTGTCTTCATATATCTGAAGGATCCAAGACATTGATGGCAATGTTTTGATACCCAAGTATGCCAATAAAACACATTGCAGAGATGGAGCTTCGATTGGTACATCTTGCAGGTACATCCATTGCCCCAGGAGTAACGTGGCTGAGTGTTTGGGGCTGGGTGGCAACGTTTGTCTGTTCATTCAGGTGGGATGAATGAACCTGTTGTTGGTTGATCTTTAGATGTGGGAGATGAAACAGAGGAGCATCCATAGATCATTGCCTTAGGTATGGAAGGGTTTATGGTAAAAATGTTGCTTCTTTTGAACCCTTGTTTGGATATTCAATTTCTGACATTGAAGTCCCATCAATAGTTGGAAGAATCTTTCTGTCAGACACGAAAGGATGTAAAGCTGCATATAAAAATTTATCTCTAGAGGGATTAACTCTAAATTGAGCACAGACTGTAAATAACAGTACAAGAACTCCTGTAATAAGGATGTGGCTAAACACAGGACTTGGACAAACCGTACTTGGACAAACAGTAGCTGTGTTCACTCTGCTTGCACAAGTTTCCAGGGAAGTGCTATGTCCCCAGCAAATTACAGGGCAGATGCTTTTATTTTATGATTCAGGCAGATAAATCTTGCCCTTCTGGTGTGGCATCTCAGTGGGGCCTGGGCTGCTGACAGAGGAGCATATCCTTCTTGTTGTGGTCATCTCAGATAGTCCCAAGTTCAAGAGCTGCAGGAGAAGTGTTCTAGGGATCCAACTTGTACCAAATGCTTTGGATGTTCCTTACCTACCTATGAACAATGCCTTCAAATGCCTAAGTGCGGTGAAGCCTAAGCTTGAGGATTTCAATTGCACACCTTGATCCCCACACTGAGTGTCTAGATCACAGAATCACAGAATATTGGGGGTTGGAAGGGACCTCCACAGGTCATTGAGTCCAAACCCTCTGCCAAAGCAGGGTGCCCAAGGGCAGGTCACACAGGAACACATCTAGGCAGGTTTTGAAAGCCTCCAGAGAAGGAGACTCCACGACATTTCTGGGCTGCCTGTCCCAGTGCCCCATCATCCTCACCATAAAGCAGGGCCTCCTTGGGATGATTAAGATGATCAAGAATTACTGAAAATCAAGTTCTGCATGTGCCATGGGTATTAATGTGTGTAACTTGTCTGACTGCATAGGGTTTGAGATTGCAGAGATGCAATAAACTGATTGTCAGCTCTCTAGGCCCCAGGAAAACTCTTTTTCCAGGTATGTGGTAGTAACAAAATAGACTTGGATTTCACCTACTCCTGTAGCTTCCTTTATGTAGCAGATAGATAGATAAAATATAAAGTCTATTTTTACAATAATTATGTTCTTTTTAGTAGTTTGTCATTCTAAGAGCCTTCGTACTGCCACAGCCACCTAGCAAATAAAGACTTTTCTAAGTACTCTAATCAGACATCTGCTGTTTAGCTGTATCCTTGGTGTCTAAATCAGTGTTTTTCATGTTCCAGAAGTACTCGTTTGTCCACATCAGCCATGGCACTGTAATCATCTAGTCAGTTTTGTGTGACCTCATTAGTCTGTGTGGTTGGCGTATCATGTATTGAAGCATAAGATGTGTGCTTAACTTTGCTACAGTCGGAGGCAGAAGCTTTGATACACAGCCCCACTCCAAGCATTTAGGATGGTTCAGCTCTGTACGTGTGTTTGGGCTTTTACCACCCAAATATGTTACTTATATTTGCACAAAAGCAGCACAGTCCTATATTTGAAGAATAATTTTACCTTCATTATGTGTTTCTTTAAAACCTTCCATCTCCTCTTCTCCTTTCCCCCCTGCTTTCCCTTTTCTCAGTGTTTGTAAGGTTACCGAAGAAACATGCATTTAAACAATTCAGGAAGAACTTAAGAGTCCATCTGTCTGCCAAGGTATATTTTTCTATTTGCAGTAAATCTAAATCAGTAATTTCTCATTTAGTAAGAATGTAGAATTGCTTTGCCTAAGACCAGATTTTTTTGGTCTGACAAGCATTTTGGATGGAAGGAGTGACTGTGCTTGCGTACTGATCTCACAAAGGCTTTTAAAATTGCTTCTATTCAAGGATGAAAGATTTTTGTGTATTTCTTTGACAGCTGAAGTGTGTGAAACCATTCACTGTGCGTTGGGCACAGCGTAGAATTCTTCATGAAGAAGACTGAACAGATTACAGCCAATTCCATTTTAACACCAGCATTCATCTCGCTGTTTAGAGTATGAATGGGTTGAGGGAGAAATTGCCACAGAGAGGAAATGCTTTAGAATTACCTCTTAAGCCTTGAAATCCATAACATATGGCAGAAGAGCCTATAGTGGATGTTTGTAGTTAAAAGCAAGGGTGGTGTGTGGCCACTCTACTATGCAGTGTCTCTGAAGAAGCACCTTCTCTGTAGCCACTTTCAAAGGCAGGATTGAGTTCTCAGCAGACTTTTAGTTCTTGTTCTGTGAAAAATAGGGGCTTGGCTTTTTGTTATTTAAAATAAAATAGTTCTAGTTGCCAAACTTAGACTTTTTAAAGGGTGCAGTGGAAAAATTAAGTGAGAAGACGCTCTGAGTTGTTTTGCAAGCTAAAGTGTAAATATTCTGCTTAAAATAAATATTCTGTATATTTTTTTAAGGTTCTGGGGGAGGGCGAACAAAAAAAAAAAAGGAAGGAATGCTGAAATCTTTGGCTTTACCTTTTCAGAATGATTTCTGGTGCAAAAGATGATGTGAGAAAAGATTTATGCAATTTAGAGTGCATAGTAGACTACTATAATTTCATACTGGAAACCTTTGGTAATACTTTCAGACGTGTTTTTTATGACAGTATAACTTCTATATTGGGAAGAAAAAAAAATCTCATTTTTCTAGTGCTAGAAATGTCTCAAAGCTGTAGTCCACTTTATTTTTAATAGTTTTATCTGATACTCTTGTGCTTCTAAATATTAGTGATTTTTTTTGGTGAAATGCAGTGTTCAAAAGTGTCCAGTCATCAGTGTGCATCTGCACCATCTGAGCTTCTGGGTTTGTTGGTGTAGAACGCTCAGTAACTCTCACGCCGCCATCACTGTCTTGTTACAGGGACAGCGTTGGGTTAGAGTTACTCCTAGAGCTGGGTGAACCCTTCCTTATGGACGCATTTTGGCCTTTTTTCTGTACCTGAATTAGTTCCCAGATAGACTTTTCCTCCTTGCAGATCTGGGTTTGTTGTTTTTTCTTTTCTTTTTTGTGAACGATTTTATTGTTGGTTGTTTTGTATGTTCTTTGCTTCTGTTGTTTGCTTCCAGTGGCCTGATTTTGTCCGGTTTCTGCTCTCTATTGGAGTGACTTAATTTATAACAGGAGGAGGAAAGATGGGATGCTCATGGCTGTGTCAGCTCTTGCCATCAGTCGTCTTAGGAGCACATTCGCGTCGGTATTTGCAAGGCTTCTGCTTTCCATAGATTTTTTTTTTTTCCTTCAGCTAAATTCTGCTTGTAGAGGCATCTGAAATAACACAGTAGAGAGACCTTGTCCGCTGCTCAAGCTTCCGTGGCTTTCGTTAAGAGGAATGTTCTCATCACTCTGAAGCATTCGCCTTGCTCTCGCTCTTGCCACGCTCTGATGTTGTATTGCAATCAGTACATACAATTGTCAGCACTGTAGCTCCAACTTCTTGTTGTTGCCAGTTTGTATAAATGCAGGCGTGAATAAAATGTGAGGGCTGTGGGCTAAAGGCTGCTGTGTGTAACGTGAATGGGGAAGAAATGAAATACACAAGGTGGGACTGGGCTGAAAGAAACCCTGAAGAGCACCTAAGTGGCCTGTGGTGTATATTAAATTTTTCCTCAGCAGGAAATTATTTCATACAGCAGCAGGTTCAAACCCTTTTTACGTTTTGGCAGTGGGCCAAAAGTTAATCAAAAGTTAACCCATGGGGCATAGAGGTTAGGAAGGGGAAGATGGCTAAAAATGAGACTTTCTTGCAGGTATAAATAAGATCTCATTGTGGCAGTAAAGACTAAATTTTTTATAATTCCTAGTTCTGGTCCCATGAGGGATTTCAGGTCCTATGCATACAAAAATAACTCGAGTCCTGTATTTTCACTCAAGTTCTGCTTTTTTTGAAGAACATCCTCCCTCCCCCACCCCTCAACTTGAATGAGCTCATTGATGCAAGTACCTTTCTAAAGATGTTGTTCCCTAATTTAGGCAAAAAAGGGGCACTGGCTGGAAGCTAGCAATAATTAGTACAAAGAATTCTGGACCTCTGACACTGTGGCTGCCTCATGTTCTTTTTGATCTTTGACAGTGAGTCTGTGTGCTTGCTCCTTGTACAGCTTGGTCAGTAGAAGTTGTTTTAAAAATGGTTTATGAAAACTATATTTATTAAATAAAACTTTCACTTCTAGCTGAGTCATTGTTTCAATTATGTATTAGAGAAAAATATGCCCCAGTAAAGCAAGGATGTTGCTCCATGGCTCCAGACTCATGCAGTAGCAAGGTTAAGGACATAGTCCCTGTAGGCACACATATACAGTACCTACATCCCTATGTGCACAGCCACCTAGCCAGGTCACTGATGAGCATGACAAGCACCTGTGCCCTCACCCTGCTGCCCTCTGTGGTTGCAGAGCCGTCTCCCTGCCCCAAGGACTGAAAAAAAAGGCATTAAAAATCAAAAACCAACCCCAACCAACCACCTTTATACACACACATATGCATGTGTAAGGGGAAGAGCAGCTGAGCTCAGCCAGGTACTGCAGTAGCTCCAGTTCACCATGGAGCCTACCATGGGATTTACTTACTGATGAATTCCAGCATGGGCTTCATTCTAGTTCCTTCAACAGCAGAAGTACCTGAGCTTGCACTTGGTTACCCAGCCACAGCCCTTCCTCACCCACCTCTCAGGCATCCTGTTCCTAACATGACTTAGAGGCTTATCCTGACTCCCACCAGTCCTCCTTTCAGCTCTTCAAGGAAGGAGGGCTTAAAATGTTATACTCTGCAGACACAGCATTGCTCTTAGAAACAGCAGTCATTAATTTCATGTAAAACATGCACACTGCAATTAGTTAGGCAGCTTTTGTTGATAATGGAAGAACATCCAGAAGCAGGGTGTTGATTTCTGCCCCAGTTTAAACATCCAGATTGGAGTTTCAGTTACAGCTGTGTCTTAATAGCCAGGAGCAAAACTCTGCTTAGCTCAGGTGGCTACTGCTACATGCAGTACTAAACCAGTCTACTAAGTACTGCAAAGACAAGGCCTAGTTCTGATGAATAAGACTAAGAATTTAATTATTTACCTGTGGTCTGCTCTTGGGAGAGCTCAGAGGACTGGACTGGCACCAAATGTCATCAGTGTACTGTATTCAAATAAAATCTACAGAGACTTCTGGCAACATGGTTTAAATAAAGTGTGAGTGACAAAAGTTTATTAAATGCATTCTTAAAAAATTATATCTTTCTTAAATAAGGATTTCCCAGTACGGATTTCATTGTCAAAACAGTTTTGAAGCAAGTCATAAGTTACTTATTAACAGTCTGAGCAATTAAAAAAAGTCACGTTACTGATGCATATTGAAACAATGCAGTGTGTGTGGTATCTTCCTTCATATGCTAGGTCATGGCAATGCAGCATCACTGGGAAAGATCAGCTCCATTTGGGATTTGTAAACACTGAGTAAAATTTAGGCAAGGGGTTGGAGCAGTTCTGACACCTTTCCCCCCCAAAAAAACTACTTGCCAATAAGGTATTTAATGCAAAGACAAGTATTCCATACTCCTTTTTTCCCCCCCCTTGCTTTTATAAAAGCACACTCTACAGCCATCTTCCAAAGAATAGACTGAAACAATGCATGAGAAGACTTAGTCATGGCAATTTCACTGGAGCTTTATTGCCTCTGTGGGTAATGAGAGGGATTGTAAGAAGTTACATTTGAACTTACAGAGATATGCAAATGATGGTTTTTTACTAAATATAATCTCGAGATTAAGTGTTTTATAATCAGGGCACTTCTAATTTTGTACATGTTTAATGTATAAAAACAGGTTACAAACTTGGTGTTCACTGCCTCTCTCTTGACGTTTGGCAAAATTAAACCGATCCATTTAAGGGGAGATCATCAAATTGAAGACATAAGCACTTAACAACTTAAAGCAATCCAAGTAAGCAGCTGTCTGCATTCTCTCTTAAAAAAAAAAAAAGGGGAAAAAAAAAAAAAAAAAAGAAAAACCACACAAATATATAAAAGAAAAAACACATGGCCACATCTGAGCACGTTTCAATACAAAATATGTCCTGTAACCAGGCATTTTGTCCTTAGAACAACACCCTGTTAATCAATGCTGCTTTCAACTTCAGTCACTTGTTTTGACAAACTCTTCAGATGCCATCATAGCACAAATAACCCTTTTCTGCAACATAATTAGTCAAAGGTTTATGTATTTCTTTATAATTACACAGTAATTATAAGCATGTAGTACCAAACTGATGACAACACTTAAGTCTGTTGAAAAGATCTTGCATTCAAAAGGAATATTCTTTAAAACACCACGGCCTTAGGCTGCTACCCAATCTCAGGCTTTTTGGAGGGCCAAGTCTGTAGTGGGATAAAAAGCAAGTCAGCTCTCCTCTCCAAAAGCACCCCACCCTTGAACTAATCAATCTGAAACTGGACCAAAACCCTCAAGACAGAAAACAGCACACGGAGAGAGATAGCGTGTAGAGCTTTTGTCCACATCCCCCTCCCCCATAATTTCAAGTCCCTATTTATATTTACAGAAAGTTGAGAAAAGGAAATACTGAAAGCAGCAAAACACACCTTTTTTGGCATAGCCAATTCCAGTAGCTGGAGGAAGTCTGCAATGTTTTTATGGAACGGTGTCCTTGAAAATAAATGCACAAGGGGATTTTCTTCCAAGGGCTCTGATCTGAGGGGCGCTGGCCTTAGGGGCAACTTCAGAGAGCACAAATTACAATTTTTAGCAGTTTTAATAGTCAATAATTCTAAAATACCTTTTGCATCTGCATAAAAGTGTTCTCTAGTGCAAGCACCAATTACTCACACTGCAAAAAGAACTCTGACTTTATCATGGGATTATTTAGAGCATGGACTTAAGCCTCTATCCATACTTGTAACTATAGTCTGTCTTTTCTCCTGGAGCTTGGTGTTTTCCAGCTTGTTTTACAGAGCAGGTATTTACCAGAGCTCTTCACAAGTAACTGAGGAGCAAAAGACCACGTTTAGCACGAAAGCAGCTCAAGAGCTCTTGTAATATTAAAAATAATGGAGAACTGTGTCTGATAAAACTTGTTTTGAACAAATGAACTTGATTGAGTTAAATGCAGTTACTGAGTTAAGAAGTAGTGATGATCCACAAAATCATTTAAGCAGACAAAGCCAGTGCACTATTTCATGTCTGATCTGTGCTGGCTGGGGAAGGCTTTACTCTTCATTTCTGTATTTGGCAACCACAGCGATATGTCAATTTAAGGAAAGCTCATGAAAATAATTTTTAAAAACGGGTGTCATTCATAATGGCAGTACCTCTATGTTATACAGATTTAACTCTCTTCTCAGGATAATGGTTTCAAAACCTAGACTCACAAACTCACCAGCTTTGGGTACAACAGGGCCATTTGTTTCACCATACCTCAACCATAAACATTTACATGTCTTGATTTAAAATACTGTACTGCGTAGCAAACATTTAAGACAAATTCATTATATTCAAGTCTGAGATTTCCACAGAAATGAAAAACCTTTCTTGGACAGACATAAGCATTTCAAAACTGTAATGAAATCTGCATTCTTAAGAGAATAACCTAGAGAATATTAGAGTCTATCATGACACACACAGCTTATCTCAATGAGGCTCACTGAAGGCCAGCTAGAACATCACACATGGGTGCTTTAAGTGCACAGTAGTTATGTCGTACTTCAACCATTCTTGCAGCCAGCTGATGTACAATCAAACCATTCAGATAGGCACCTAGATATCCCAGTATCAACCACCTCGGGTTTGCTTGGTTATTTCTGCAATTGTTTTTAACCAGATACTCAAACTCACTTAGACATTACCTGTACTTCTCCAGAAAAGAAAGAAGAATATCGGACCCAGTACACTTAAATATATCACTCTTACAGGAAGTGCTATCAATACAGTCTTTGCAACTAGCCCCAAGTGTATATTTAAGGGTTCTTTTAAAAATTGGTTTGCTGTTGATCTGTATAATTCATATGCCACACAACAGTTGTCTGATGATGACCAGCATTGTGCTTTATGTAAAACCAGAAACCTCAAAATAATTATTATTATGGGACTTATGGGAGATGAAACTAAAGGGTGGTCCACCAAAAAAACCAAAACAAAACCCAAAAACCAAAATCCATGATGAAATCCATAATGTTGGAATTTTAACGGGCAAGAGTGGTCCAGACTAGAAGAAAAGCCCAAACCACCAGTAGAAGAATGAAATATGATATGGTCCAAGATGTATCCTTAAAGGTTTGTCTCAACCCTCAGCCATAATTGTGAGGATTGATCTTCAGTTCAGTCCAGCCAGCAGAAATTGACTGTGCAATTTTCCATTTCAGGTATTTGTACAGACTATGTACACTCTAGAAGGGTCCTTTAGTGCTACACTGTCGTACTTTTTGTCCCAGCAATTTGAGGGCGTGCAAATTCCACAAAGTCATCAATAAGAACTGGCCATGCTCCTGAAAGGGAAAACCCAAAAGGAAAAGAACGTAAGAACTCAGTTCAACACAGCATTTCTGTTAAAGCTTCAGATCTAAACAAGGGATTCGCTTTCCAGTCTTAACTAGGCATAGTTTCACACACACACACACAAAATTAATTTGCTTTTCTTGCTTGAAATTTAAGAGCTGGTGACAAATTTCTACTTCCTTTAAACCCAGTTAATACACATCCCTTTCAGAGGTCATACTACCTTCAACTTTCTGACAAATAAAAAGAAAATGGGGGGGGGGGGGGGGGGGGGGGGGAGAGGGAGGGGGGGGGGGGGAGGGAGAGAAAGGCACTGACAAAAGAAGGGGGGGGGGGGGTGGAAAAGCTGACAAAAATTCTAACTTAAATCCATCCTGGTTATAATACCAGAACTTGACTTCCAGCACAGCAACAGCTGCTTTAAAAATGCTGAATGTTGGATGTAGCCTTCTACGCCCTGAGCAGCACCATATCTTAACACAGTACAGCATTTACTGCTCACCCTCTGAGTTCACATGAATGCAGTGCTCAGCATCCTCGGTGCTACCCAAATAGCACCGTGTGCTCCGCTCACCACCAACACAGCACAAGGCCCTAGAAGGCTTAATCTGCAACACTAGATAAGAATCCTTCATTCCTCACCAAGAGATAGTCAAAACGTACATCAGTGGTTTACATATTACAGGCAGACAAATCCAAAGAAGTCCCCAGTCAGGTGCATGATGGTACATGAAGGTTAAAAACAATTTTGGGCCGAGTTGGTTTTTCCTTCCTCCCTTAAATTATCGTTAAATCATGTTTTCTGCCCTTAAATTATCATTAAATCATGTTTTCTGCCTTTCATCTTTCTAAACTGCGTTTATTTCTTGTGGGCAGCCTGATGATAAGGGAATAAGAACTGTCCTTAATTATTAAAGTTGTAGAAGTTTGCTTCCCTCCGCTCTGGAAGTATCAGGAGTTTAGAGTTTCCTCCACTCACTGAACTGATCTGCTGCCAACAACTGAAGATAATTAGCTGTTCTTGGCTACAGATGGACTGGAAGAGGAAAGATCAATACAGAAGTTTACAAGAAACACATTGGATAGATTATTGCTTATGCCTAGCAATTCCTCTACGCTGCCAGCTTCATTTTCATATTACTCCATGTCCACCTTTCACAAAAGGAAGCAACCAAAAACATTCTCAGCTAAGAAATCCAATAACCAAGGGACCCTACAAAGAATTGTACCGGCCATGAAATCAATTACTTAGTTGAAGATGTCAAGAACTGCACTGAGAGAACACCTGTGGTTTTTAAACAGACAAATACTGGGGTTTGTCCAATAAAGAATCAGCACTTGAGCTCAGACAGACGAAAAGAATGGAAATGGATTTAAGACAGTTTCAGCATTTCTCTTTGAAAGGTGCAGTACCAAGCAGATGACAACAACATGCACTAGAGCAGCTCTCGCTGAGCTTTCGATCACCAGTGACATTCTAATTAAGCTGCTATTAGCCAGCTGTGCCAAAGCAGATACACAGTAATAAATGTAGCATAAAACACAGAAGTTAATGAAAGAAAATGGAAATGTTTACCTTCCTCATCATAGTTAGACATATCATCTGCTATCATTGTACTAAAGTCTAGAAGAAGGTTCCAGGTATCCTTAGGAATAGATCTTTTATGATGTTCCTGTTTGGAGGGTGGAAAATTTATATTTTAATGAAATAAATAAGACTCTTATAGACATTTGGTTTTACTGTCTTGGACACGTCCATAGCCCCAAAACAAGTTTCTCTTATACACATTATGGCGTGCAGTATCTGGGTCAAAATAGTCTATTTCATCTACTCCATAAATTTAAACACATTTAACCTTCCAACTTTTGAAATGCTGCAGTCCAGTTTATGTAAAGATTTTAACTTACCAACAAAAATTTGTTCCACAAGTCTAGAAATTTAAATCTTCCATTAAGTACTAAATTCCAGTAGGCAATGGCCATTTCTAAATCTGTAATATTAAAATATATTACTTTTAGAGATTACAGTTCAAACACAGCAACTCCACAGGTATCTAACACTAGGTGAACCATATATTCATAAAGGTGAAAAGATTAAGCTAATGTAAACATACTCATGGATCCATAAAGGCAACCAGAAACCAAGTTCCATGCAAGTATTTTGTAGATTTTAGTATCATCACTCAAATATAGAGTTGAAAATTGCCCATCTTAGTTTCTACAGTATCCAAAACTCAAAGATATTTCACGTCCTTTGCTAACAATCCTTTAGTTAAAATGTAGTGAAATATTTGTCTTAGAATGCTATTGATCTGAAAATCTGGAGAATTTTGTAGCAAGATCTGCTGTATTTTTTTTATATATAAAACACAATTTATACAAAGCTAGCATTTTAGGATTTCATTTTTGAAGCAACCTTGATACAGGTGCTAGTTTTGTAACGATTTTGGCAAGTGCTCATTTTATTAAGAAGGTTTCCTTTTGAAAAACTCTTTTTAAGTACTGCACAAGCAGATGGTTGATAGTCGGTTTGTTAGTCGTTGGTCTTTCTTCAGTTGGGTGAAGTTTTGAGGGGTGTTTTTGGTTGGTTTAGTGTGCATTTCTTGGGTTTGTTTCAGGTTTTGTTTTCCTTCCAAAGACTCCCATTAAGTTCTTGCTTGGTTTGAATCTGTTTCTCAGGAAAACACCCTTGAGGAAGGAGGACAGCTTAATGCCTTGTCAGGCAACTGTATGCTGCTGTCAGCAGCAGGTGCTGGGTGCTGTTGCAGTGCTGCAGTTAGAACAGACTGGTTAGTCCAGCATGTAGGGAGAGAGCAAGTGGCCCCCTGCTATCTGCCAAAGGCTAAACTGACATGCATTGACTCTTTATTAGTGGCATATGGCAATGTGTTAGCTGATCACAGAAAGCCATGTCTCTGAGTTCCAAATCTCTCCCTAGCGTTGTCTCCATTACCACGAGCTACCAAGGACCTCTGTACTGGACAGCAAAATGCTAACAGTGACCTTACAGAGTTCAGGATCCAGCATGGAGTACACACAGTGACCCCAAAATGCTTAGTTAAGTGACCTCCTCTCAAATTCTGCAGTATAGCAAAATGTCATTCAACAACAAACATCTTGTGAGAGCAGAGAGAAGCAGCACATAACTGCACCTCAGGAGAAAGGGAAAAAAAAAAAAAACAAAAACCTACGACCCAATAAAACCACTCCCTTCCCCCAGACAACAAAATCTTAGAGGTGCAATCAACTCCAAGCAAAACAAAGCAAGAACTCTGCATTGCTGGAGGGAAAACAGTGATGGGACCAAAGAACAAAATTTGTGGAGGATTTTCCAGCAGTTGCAAAGGGGTTTTGAGAAGCAGAGACATTTTATAGTTCTGTCACCACTCCTCAGTAAATAAGCTGTATGTGAAAATGACAACTTGTTCAAGAGTGTTAAGCTTAGGTATCACTCTTCGACAGAGGATTCAGATACAAAAAAAGTATGCACTTCAGCTTACAAGTGCAGTCTTCTAAACCTGATCAGATACAAACTTCAGATTAAGCTGATCTGATTTCCTCGAGGAAACAGATTAGAAAAGTAAGTTTTATTTACCTGGGATGCATTAATAGCAGGCACACATGAAAATGCATAGTTACCAATTCGCTGCATATTTACAGCAGTTTATACACAAACTGTGCACTTGGACACACTTGTAGGACCTGGGGATTATTCTTGTGGGTGACCAAACCCTTTGAAAAAAGGTCTCAGGAAGCAGCTACCTCAAATTCATTATGTAAGTCACAACATGTAAAAGCACGAAGGCCTTAGGACTAACTATGTGTTTTAAAAGAAGTTTTATGAAATCACACAAGATATCCTTTTAGAAAGGACGCTCAGAAAGGTCCTCATGGATCAAATATGAAAGTCAGAAAATATATGCTCCATTCTGAGTTTTGTCCAGAGAGATGCAAGAGAAGCAAACAGTGTTTGAGATGAACATCAGTCGAAAGGTATTCCCAAATGACATGTAAATATCACAAGAACTTAAGACATCCACAGCAGTAAGGAATTATGCAGAGGAAATGTGTTTCCAGAATTGTGCCTGAACTGCTACACAATGTTTGGAAGATTAAGCCAATATACATTAAAATCAATTTGCAAGTTCTTACAAGCAGCTACTTAGAAACTCCAAAATTAATTGCCTAACTAGGAGCACTTACTTTTCTGTCCTGAACTTCTCCCAATATTTTTTTGCTTCAGGGTTTACCAGAATTATTCTGCCCTATTGTAAATTCATGCCTAGAATTGTGTATTTACTGCAATCAAAAGGACTGGGAAGCATCCAGATTCTAAGACCAGTTCTACATCATTTCCAGACCCAAAGTCAAAAACACAAACGAAAATCTAACCAACTCTTATACTACATATATCCTATATGGAATTGAGAAAACTATACTTTGCTAGAGCATAACCTGGGTAAAGCAGCTTCTAGATGAATGAGAAATACAGCAAGGGACTTAGTTTTCTGTTTTTACTGAAGTCTGTTCTATCTGGGATGCCCAAGAAGATATGTTTTTTGGAGGGGAGGGGGAAGATATTCAGAAAAATAATGCAACTTTTCCTTATACCTTAGAAATATGGAGAAGAAAACAAGGAGGCAAATACTCCATCAAACAGTTCTGTTATTGTGAAGCTTTGAGAAAATTAATTAAAAATGATCGTGTAATTATGGTATCACTGTAATTTGTTATTTCACTTTTACCACCTTACAGAGATTCTGCAAAATATTCCTTTTGTAAAACTGTTTGAAGATTTTTGTTAAACGCTACAATGTTACAATAGGAACCATAAAAAACCCTCCAAACTAAATCCTGCAATCATTCACACTGCAGAACTGATTCCACATTGACATTCTCCATGACCTAACTTCTACCTTCTCACCATTCAGTAACTGTTGACATTTTCTTTATTGTAACAACCTAAAAAACAAAATGAATTAATAAGCTTCTGCTTATTTATTTTTAAATATTTTAAGTCAGAGGTCGATCCACATATAAAAGACAATAAAACCAGAGCAGAATGCTCATCTTTTCACAGCATAAGAATGCAAAGCTGGTCTGTGGCAGTCTGTTTAAGGCATTTCCATTGCTGAGAAAAATTAATTCACAAGTTGCCACAGAAGAATTTAGTGGCCATTCAATATTTTATTTCTTCTTAAGTTAACTCTTCTACTTTTGAGAAATTAACAGAGTCATAATGCACTGGTTATGGCTAATTTCTCAACTATACTGTATATAAATGAATATACATTCTGGTTAACTAATGCAATTTCTTGAAAGAAATTTTTGTTCTATTATTTTTGCTATTTTGACTAAAGATATCTACAGTTTGTTCAGCATGTTCCCAGAATCACAGAATGTTAGGAGCTGGAAGGGACCTCAAAAGATTCTTTTGTCCAACCCCCTTGCCAGCAGGATCACCTATATCAGATCACACTGGAACACATCCAGATGGGTCTTGAATATCTCCAGAGGAAGACTCCACAACTCCCCTGGGCAGCCTGTTTCATCAGAACTGCGGTGGTGTTCTGTCGTTATTTTCAATAACTGATTCTTGTATTTCACCTGCTGCACTAATCCAAAGCACAATCAACCAAAGTGCTCTGACATAATGAAAAAAAAGCAACAAAACATTCAGTGAGCTGTGGAAAAACCAATAAAGGCTGCAAAAAGGCACCTAGGCACCTATTACCAATGGCACAACAACAGGCATCCAGCCCACAATACAGAATTCCATTTGTACTCTTCCAACTCTATTTTGCCAAGACATTTGCAAGCATTTTAGATGTTATAACAGATTGTACCAGTGTGCTTACAGGGAAACCAGTTTTACAGCTTAAGTTCATCCTAAAAGTGAAAATTCAAGCAAGCTGTTCAGTGCTGCAAATTCTAAGTGGTATCACCATGCCTTTAACCTAAGAACATAATCCACTGTGCTTACTTAGGGTTGCATACAATTAGTAAAAGAGTAAACCCTCTCTCATTCAATTTTGTTGTCTGTATTAATGATGCAGATTTTTCTCTCAGATTGAACACCTTAAATTGACATCTGTCCTTCACAACAGAAATATGTTTCTATTCCTAAGGGTGGTTATCTTTCAGATTCATTGGATCACAATAATACTGCTTTAATCAGTCACTTCCCACATTTACAAACAAACAAACAATTCAGAATACATACCTAAACCTTTCTGTCCTGGATTCTTTGCAAAGTTGAAAGTAAATTGATAAAAATCCTTAAATCTTCCTGGCTCTTTCAATTCTTGTTCCATTTTAGGAATCTGGGCCTTCAGTTTTTCTATGCTGTCGCATCTGCATTTTAAAAAAGCATGTTCATTTGTGTATCATTCATTTTGCTACAAAATATGCATTATAACTTTAACAAGAACTTATACAATTTACACAGTACAATTATGAAAACAAAATTCAGGAAGTTTTTAATTAATCAGCACCTACACAACAATTTCATTTCTTTGTTGTCACCTCTTTTACGTTGATGCTTGCACAAACTACCTGATACATCAAATTCTAAAATCCATGAGATTTCAGACAAATGTGATGAAGACCACTACATTGTCACCAGGCAGAGAAAAGCCCAGGTATGCCAGACTGCATCTGGACATCCTTGTCTTACCTATCAGAGTAGCTCTATGGCAACTAACTGAAATCAGCCAGAGCAAGTGGCACTCAAATTTGCCTCCCTCTTCTTAGTCATTAAGCATCTGGCACACAGAAAGATATGGTTTTAGAAACAGACAAGCAACACTAGACTCTGAAAAGTCTCTGAAGCATTAAAAGGATGAGGTGATTGCAATTCCCCAAAACAGGGCTGTTTCAACATACATTCCAGTTTCTGGCACTGGATTGCAATGTCAGTGTCTAACACTTACTACACACTTACCCCAGCTCAGTCATTCCATCCATGAACTCCAGCTTTGAAAATTCACACTGTGTTGCAGCTCGGAATTTCCATGCAATGATGAGTACAGTAATGCTGGCTGGGTCAAGAGCTAAATCATCACAAAACTGCTGTATGCCATCTATACCAATTTTATTTTCATCTTGAGGATCTTTAAGATATAAAAGTAAGTATCAAGAAAAGCAGATTTCTGGAAGACCTCATTTATACAACAAGTGTATTTAAGATAGGCAAACATTTTAACAAAGCCATTTTGGGGATCAGCCCTTTTAAGTGGATATTTTGAAAACAAAATTAAATTAGTATTTTCAATGGTTAGGCTTTAACAATTGAGGCAGTTACTACAATAAAGCCTCCCACACAATGCAGATTATGTTATTTTCATTGAGAGACAAAAGCACCACAAACATTTGTTTTCTGTCTAATAATACACATGACATTCTGACTCATTCTGTACAGAGAACAGTGGTCCTTTTCCCACCAACACACTTAATTATTGGCATCTTTGGTAAGACTGTGATCTGTGCACCATTATAAACAATTCTGCAATGTCCATTTGCAAGCTGGACTGATAAAATATTCAAATCTGCCCATCAACTACTAAATCAGCATTAGTTTTATGCATTTTCTGGCATCACCAGCATGCATGAAATTGGACATGGTAACCTCCAAGAGGAAAGTTACGTTGCCCCATTACCGATTCCAAGTCAGCCAGGCACACTCCTCTTTCCGTGAAAGGAATCAACATCTGGTCTGGAAGTGAGATGCTCACATTTCAAGTGCACTAACAAAGATCTACTAACGTAAGCCAACAAAGACCTCAGGAAAATGGTATTTGGATTATATACACATGTGAAATCTGACAGAAAACGTAGCACTCAGATTTATTTCCTTTAAGTGCTAAAACGCAATTTGTTCTACTGTACTGAATCCATTTTACTATTTGTGGTAGGACATCATCAGTTCAACACCGACGATGTAACAGATGAAGAGACTTTTTCTTTTCTGTTTGGTTTTTAGCTACCTGATAATAAGCAGAAGGTGAATAAAAATAAGGTAAAATCCATCCTTAGAATGCAGCCTTCCAGGAGCAAATCCTGATATGCTTTCCCCAAAACAACACCCTAAACCCCATGTTAACCATTACAGTTACTCACTGCACACTCAACTCTACTTCCAGGCCCTACTCTCATAGAAACGTACATGTATTTAGAGCACACAAAGAAACCTACTTACATTCCTCTTCTAACTTGTTTTGTTAGTAAACACAAAAACAAATCTGAAAGACTGGGTTAAGATTTGCCAGCAGAGGAGCACAGTTGCAGTGCTACACTATAATTAAGAACATATACACGCAACTAGGAAATAAGCCTTAAAATTCAGGGTACTCACCTTTGTATCTGTTATATAACTGTTCTAACTTCTTTCTGTCCAATGATCCTTTAACACTCTCTCGTATATACAGTTCAGGATTTTGGAAAAAGTTGTCTGTTGCAACATCTAACTTCCAGTCATTTTGAGACAGACAGCTCACTGCTGTCTTTTCACTAGATTGTGTGAAGACCATAAACTGACGCACTTTATCCTTCTGTGATGATTTCAACTTGTTCTAGTAAAAAGCAGACAATACTGTAACTAGGTATGTTTAACTGGGGGGGGGGGGAGAAAAAAGGCACCAAACCATCAGTATTAGTAAGATATTTTTAAATCAATAACTTAAAATTTTTAAAATAATTTTTATTTAAAGTACCTTCATTCTACATACCAAATACCATACCAAACCTTTTAACAAAACTGAGTTAAATAATCACAAAAATCATGCTAGCAAAGCAATAGAAAATGGGTGTTCTTACTGCACCTTTGGAAAGAGAGCTGAAGGTCATAGCAAATTCATATACAGCTGTAAGTTGGGGACATAGTTTTATTTAAACCAATTGGTTTTTTAAAATGAACAAAACCCCCACATTCTCCTCTTAATAAAGGAGATGCAATGCTACACCTACAAAAAAAGAACAGTTGAGATGCCTAAATGGAGCCCATGGCTATCAAAATATTTGACAGACTGATTTAACAGATGCAACAGGACAGCTGGTTTAATCACCATCCCTGAAGGAGAGGCTGGCAGTCATTTAGCCCCAGCTGACCAAACTAACAGACATGCCAGCTAGTGCAGGGGAGACCATGCTGCCAGGAACAGGATCTCTCCATGTGCCTCCTGTGGCAGCGAGGCTCCAGGCTGGGTCATCCATTTCAGGGAGATAAACTCAAAAATAGCTTAAAAGGCTTTTATTTTTTTCTTCCATTTTCTTTTAGAGATTTTTTTTCACTTTGAACTCCACCTACATAAGTTGCAAAACATTCCTGTGAGGAGGCATTGTCTCCATTTCACAGGTGCAGCAACTGAAGGTTTAAAAAAAAAAAAAAAAAAGTAATTTTGCCAGAGGCAGGCAGGGGAGTGAATAGCCAAGGTGAGAGCTTGGAATTTCAGGCCTCTTACCCAGACTGAGAGACAGCCCTCTCTGCTCTAGTGCAAAACTGAATGGAGAACTTGCTGCCAGTAATTTATCAGCGTAGAGGGATACCCAAGGATATTTCAATGAGGAGAAGCACGCTCATTATTTCAAAGGTATTAGTGATGATGACAAGAAAGTAACCACACGCACAGCTCCTACACAAAATCCAAATTCAGGTCTACAGTTTATTCAATACATTCAAAGCAAAAAAGACTCCTAATGTTACAACATAGTTCTGACTTTTAAGTCAGGACTGGATTTCTTATGTGGTGTATATTTCATTTGTAGATTACTTTGCATTCCAATCAAAACTTCTATATTCTATTTTCCATGTGCAGGGCTCCTTCTCAGGGAATATGGGGGGGGAAAAAGGCCAAAGAAGTCTCTAAACCTAATAAACTCTCCTCAGCCAAAGAACAAACGGTTTTGGAGCAGCATGGGATCAAACTCTTCATTCCAAAGGACAATTAGTGTCCAATCACATTGTCATTAGAAAAAAAAAAGAACTAATGCTACAGAACACAAATTCACCAGCCCTAAAAGTCAAAATCAAAGTTTTCTGCTGCTTGTGGCAGTGAACATGAACACCATTATTTGTAATGGTAGTTAAGCTGTCAGCCTCAGTTACACATTTTTAAAAAACATATACGAGGGCATCACATTTGACTTAAACTGATATTATCCCACATAATATATTAAACAGATGAATATCCTTTAAGATTCTTTAAATAAATAAATAAACCCTCAAACCAAAACAATGCTCTTTATACACCACTTCGCTAAAGCCAAAACTTTAGTACAAGCTGCAGACTTAAACACTGATGTTAGTTAGGCTATACTACATTTAAAGTTACAACTGTCTTTTGAATATTAGATCTTCTGCTACAAACATGTTTCTGAAAGTCAGATCTTCATAAGTGGTTCCAGGTGAAAGTCAAGCCATTAGGGCAGGTTCTGCAAAGCCTTGTTGCTGACAATTTGTGCGTGCTTCGAGTTCACCAGCAGACATCCAGCACCCTACAACACTGAGCTCAAATTTCTACAAAAATCACTGACAAAGCCAGGTGGAACAACTTCCAGAAATTACTAATGGATTTTCACTCATTTTTACTGCTGCATCACCACAGACTCAGGGGCACTGTAGGGCAGTCACATTTGTGAACTTAGCTTTGCCCTTTTTTTTTTTCTGACAAAACTGATGCCTTTAATCATTAGGAGCTTTGTTTGGTTTGTTTAAACATGAACACATAAGTATGCATAGCCCTTTCTTAGTGAGTATTCTATAAAACCTTAAGTGGCTTTGGTCTGCCCTACTCCTACAAGAGTAAACTCTAAAAGCAATGACATACAACATAAAGTCAAGGAACAGGTTTACTTCAGGATGGATGCCCAAGCCCACAAATCATAGTGTTTTGTGTCTTATCACATAAAAGAAGGCAGTTTATCAGATGGAAAAAAAAAAAATCACATGAAAACTTCTATGCTTGGGACTAAGTGACAGTAACAATGTAAAACCTTTTTAAACAGTACATTGAATTTGTCAAGAGTCAAGCAGCTAATAGCACTCATCAATATAGCACTTGGTAATGCAGAAGCTGCAGTAAATCACACTGTTCAGACAATCTTTTTCTGCAATAACTCCATTTTTACTGGTCAAATATGTGTTTTTTTTTTAAGTGAAGAAATGCCAAAGCCCTTTCTTTATATTTGATGAATGTTTCCACAGAACCTTGCCAACATGGGGGAGACACTCTACATCCAAAGTGACTGGACAACTCTTTGAAGGCCTACTACAGGACAGCAAGAGATGAAATTACTGCTGAGTTTTTATTATCCTATTATAGCTCTTCTTTCATCACATTAAAAACCCACACTTCAAGCACTAGCAGGTTCCAAGCCTTCTGCACTTTTAAGGGCTATTTCTAGAAGCCAAGCTCTAACAGTCTATTATTGTTTTAAGTGTGCAATACAGAAGCCAGAGCACCCTACAACCTTTAATCCTCTAGTCATCAGGCAACAAATACCTTACACTGCAATTGCATGACCTGTAATGCAATGCAATCCATTTAAAATAGCCCAACTTTAACACAAGTTAAAAAGGAAGATAGAATTTTATTTAACAGATACTTGTCTTGATAAAATATACAAGTGAAAACCAATGGAAAATAAATTAAAAACAAATGCAACAGATTCTCTAGTAAGTCTTAACCCTTGGATAAAAGGAAAAAACCTTACTTTTAGAACAGAGAATAACTTCTCCAAATTAAAAGCTACACTATATGGATTCATAAAACTACAACAATTACATCATTGCAATGAGCATCTGGTGCTATAACATTGATTTTTAAATGAAAATTTGTGTCTCCCTATGAAGTACCAAATTTGATATTTCTATTTCATTAGCCCATCTTTGATGAGATACTTCAGTGAAAGCTTGAAAATTTAATTCAAACAAACACACACATAATCACACAAAAAAACCCAAACAACAAGCCAGACAAACAAAAGAAACAAAAAAGGCAACATGGGCTTTTTTCCCTAAATATTTTTTTTTTCTTGGCCTCAGAATGACATTCTCCCTGATTAGGGGAGTAAGCTTTCCCAATGTAGGGATAAAAAGTGCTAAAAATGATCTGCCAACTTGGACTTCATGGTGGTTTTCCCTTATCTTCCACATTCAACGTTTAGTCGCCTCAGATTCAAAGATCAGCTCTGCATACTGGTCATCAACATTTTCTGCAGAGCTGATAACCATATGAGGGTTCCACTCTCTTGAATAATGCCCATGAGAAACAGTAACAACCTTCATCCCTCACTGCCTGGAGCAGAGAGCTGAGGATTCCAACCAAAACCCTGCTCTTGGACCTTGCTCAAAGGTTATATGCAGCTGCCAGTTAGACAAGCAGTGCACAGTCAGTTGGAAGTATCACTGCCCAAAACTCTTTATGGTTCCCAAAGAACTAGTTCACTTTCTTTTCTACTCATCACTGCAGAGTAATGAATAACTGCTTTTCACCTTTCCCTTCCCAGCAACTGATTAGAGATGATCTGGTTCCTGCTAGTTTCACTGCTAACTAGAGGAATTTGAACACTGTGACATCTGGCTTTTACGCTAGCTGTACTTAAACTCGAGCAAGAGATCCAGCTGCAGGAAGCATCCTCACACTTTCAAAGGACCCCAGTGACATCAGTTCATACAGAGTGACTTCAGCCTGCACACAGAAGGGGTTTCACATGCAATAACCTCAGAGATCTTTACTGTCTGTTTCGTTGTACCTTTGTGTGAAACTAATGGTCAAGAGAATGCTGCTCCATTACAATGTTTGAATCATTCCACACTAGGCTGTATCCATTAAAAGAATGGATAAGACACCTGCACATAATCTTCTTTACTGCTTGTATGCAAAAAATACACAGTTAAAGTTTAGAAGGCAAAATCGTGGCCATTTTTTTAAAATAAGAAAACAGAAGTTAATCAAAACAATAGAAGCCTATGAACACACCGAATTAGATTTTAATCCACTAACTGTGATGGCATGCATACATACCACCAAAAAAAAAACTCGTAAAATTCAAGGTAAAGACAAAAACAATTAAAGCAAATAGCCACTGTTTCTGTGTAATGTAAACAAACACGCTCTGCAGCTGTATTTTATTTTCCACAACAGTTTCTTGAAAAGAGGGCACACTAAGTACAATTGCCAGTTCATTCTTAAGCTTCTGTTTCAAACTGTGAATCCACTCGTCTGCAGTGAAACAGAATAAAACTCCGAAACGTGAAAGGTCTGTTGAGATATAAAATCCAGGAGGGGGAAAAAAAAAAAAATCTAAGCAACATAAAATCAAAGTTGCTTTTTACACTCCTAATGTTCTTTTAGTGGATAAAATCATTTTAGCACTTGCACGTGGGCTGAAAGTCCTTTGTAGAATATATAGTTACTCAGAAGAACGAAGCAGTTGCAGTAGGGTTTTTTTAAGATAATTCATGTTAACTTTAGAGGTGAAGGAAGCACCAAAATTAAGCTCTTCCAATTAAAAAAGGACAAAATAAAGCTGTCAGTTGTTTATGACTCTTAGCTCTGGTCTGAAGCAGAAGCTCTATTCAGCCATTAGAAGCTGCATTCATACCTTATATTTGCATTGGCACCATGAAACATGAGTAAAATATCAAGAGCTACATAATAAATTTCACACCTTGTTCTCAGAGTAGTTCATATTCCTGAATAATGTTTTCATGGCTCTAGTTAAAAGTGATTTTACAGTGTAAGTTCAAAGGGTTCTCTAGCACACTAGGAAAGGAAACAAGATCATGCACCATCTTGTCTAGCACTCAGACTACTCCGTCCTAACGCCAAGAATCTGCAAGATTTACTATAGGAGAACCAAACCCCAAACCATTTAATATCAACAAACTGCTACAAGCATGAATACCCACCATACCAAACAGCCTTGCACAACAGCTTATTGAGTTAAACACCACATAACAATGTCATGAAGTACAATAACATTACAGAAGACGGCGTCAGACGTGAAATTCTTGTAACACTAAATTTTTATGACTTCCTGTCACCTGAGGTTTGCAGTAATAAATTACATATTTATCACCATAGAAATATTCCTCAGAGAACTCAAACTGGATAACGTAATAGTGTAAGTAGAGATCTAGTTAGCAATTAGTTCTGGATAAAGATATGGCTACTCACACGCTTGTCTTATTACACAAAGTCCTAGATTCATTAAGTCATTCAGAATAATACAGGTAAGTAGCTCTTCTCCTCAGAGAAGATGGCTTAGAGTGTAATGGACCAGTCTGCTGCTCTGTCTTGATTTACAGGCACACTACTTGTCCTTGTGATGAGATGAAGCAGTAATATACTAACAGATAAGGTGAAGGAGACCACTTCTATAGCTGCTGCTCAGCTCAAACGAAAGCATAAGAAAGGCAGATTGCTATCAGCGATCCAAGGAACGGTGCCAGGGTGGTGTACCTGAGCACTGGATAGAAAACACTTTTCAAGCTAGCTAAATGGCCACTGAGCATAACAGGCTGCTGTAATGGCCTCCCTTCCAGGTATCAGACAAAGACAGTTCAAAGCCTGGAAACCTTTGTCCTTAAACCACTGCCTGAGAGTCAATGCCAGAAATGCTCTTACTGGCAGTGCAATGTGAGTGAGCAGGAGCCAGGCCCCAGCTGCAGGAGCCTCTACTGTAGCATTTGCTGTGCTGGACAACCAACCCGGCCCCAAGAACCTGCCATAGCCACTGAAGTACTTGCCAGAGCAGTAGTGCATACAAGCAGGAAAATGGGATGTTGAATCCTGTGTTTCTGGATCGCCATCTTCAGATCTCTGTGAAGAAGTCTCCCTATTCTTTCCCTTATCTAAACAGGGGGCATATATCATGTATAATCACATAACCATTTCAGTTGGAAAAGACCTTTAAGATAATCAAATCCAACCGTCACCCTTACGCCACTGTGGCCATTAAGTGCCTACATATTTTTGGAACCCTTCCAGAGACAGTCATTCCATCACTTCCCTGGGTTGTCTATTCCAATGCTTGACCACTCTTTCAGCAACGAAACTTTTCCTAATATCCAACATAAACCTCCCCTAGATTTTGACATGCTAAAGGCATAGGTACAGAATCCTATACTGGGTGCCCGAAACAATTCAAACCTGTATTTACTTCTTACAAAAGCTGCAGCCTGTCATTTCGTCCCACTTCAGTGTCTATGTCATCCTTTCACCTGAGTGCTAGAGCACAACCTGGAAAAGAGTTGTTTGCATGGAGCCTAACAACTACGCTTGGGGCCATGACTATAGAGTATTCAGATACTCTCTCCAATCTAGTAACTCCCAAGCCATCAGTAGAGTTTTGTTCACAGGCTGCATCTGCTAGTTCTTCAGTTGAGCATTTCCAAGAAAACTAAGCAAGGAAGATTCTGCTGTTTCTCACAAAAAGCTATTCTCACAATAACGTGCCTCATTATTTATGTTACGCTGACACTTACTATGGTATTGTTCAATTTAAATTTCTAACCACTCAGCCAGCCAAGAACATATGTATGCACATATATGCATGTATATTTATTTTGCATACCTACACTAGATATACTGCGTGGCAGCCCTAGCTGATTTTTACGGAAAAAAGTCTTTTTATAAAGTTGTGTAATGTTACTGCCAAAGTGCTACTTCAAACAGTCCTGGAACTGCAGATTACACATCTACAGTCTGAGCTTCACCCAGAGTTTAGTTTTAACCACCCATAAAAAAAAAATTGAAGTGAAGATCCACTTAAAAGTATTCAAATAAAAATTATGCTAGTAACATAGTGATAAGTTTATGAGAGGTCTGCATAAAGCACCACTAATTTAAATCCTGAATACATTTTTATGCCAATATAACTCCATCAGTTAAAGGTGATTTTTTTTTTTAATATGCTTTTAACACTGCTTTCCAGAATAATATTAACCACGGGTATAAGATATCTATATACCAACATTTCTACACCAGCAGATCTTAGACTCCCTCCCACCCTTCCTAAAGCAATATAGCTGCTATGTAGAAGTACAGCTTCAAATTGTAGAGCTGTAGCTAAAGCTGTACAACTTTTGTATCGAGAAGGCCTGGAAGTATGACTACAAACATGTTGCCCTGGGTGCTTGCAACACTGTGCAAGAGACCAGTAAAGACTCTCCTCATTTAAGGCTAAAGAATGCCTTTTTCATTTGTTCAGGTGCACAAAAAAAGGGCAAATTTTGTTCCAACCAGTGCTGCGTCCCTCTAGAAGGGATAAAGTCAGCTGAACTCAGTGCACAGCAAATCCTCAGATATAAGGAAAAAAACCATCATGGAGAAAATGCCAGACAGATAGGTCCTCCTTTACAACACTTACATGAATAGGAGCCTTACCAAGACCAGATTTACTCCAACATAAGCCCAATTCATGAAAGATCAACATATCCAAGTTTCCCAGTGAACTGACGGCACTTAATTGGCCCTGAGCCGCCTGAAATCCCAACAAAAACTTCAAGTAGCCCCTGGTTTCTGGCAGCCCCCTGCACTCTCTCTAGTTACAGCTGCTGCTGACCCTGCACAGGGCACAGACCAAGCTGCCCACGGAACACCTCTGTTACGCCTGTCCCGTACAAAGGTGCCTGACCACTCATACAAAGTGCAAGACAGCACCTCCTCATCGTGAGGAGGCCAGACAGACCCCCGCGGGCCGAAGGCCTCTGT
Source organism: Indicator indicator (assembly GCF_027791375.1). Lineage (NCBI taxonomy): Eukaryota > Metazoa > Chordata > Aves > Piciformes > Indicatoridae > Indicator > Indicator indicator. The sequence goes on along the minus strand of NC_072022.1, from coordinate 20,940,281 downwards.
GGGATCTCAGCGTTCCCCACCTAGGCCCCGGCGCTCGCCCCTACACAAGAACAGCCTCCTGCCTGTCTGCCCCGCGGCCGGCGGCCCCGGCCAGCCGCACCACCCTTCACGGGCCCCACACACCATGCTCGGTAGGAGAACGGAGGAGCCCATGGCCCCAGGACATCACGCCTCGGATGGCGGGGGTCCCCGGGACTGGCCCTTTTGCCCCTCCCGGACACCCCAGCCTGCCACGACTAGGCCCCAGCTGCCCCTGCGGCGCCGCCGTGCCGGGCCGGCCCCGAGAGGCCGAGCCGGGCCACAAGGCGACCCGACAGGACACTCACCATGTTGAGGGCTGTGCAGGCCTCTTCCCTCCCGGCTCAGGCGGAGACTGAGGGCGGCGGCAGCGGCAACGGCTTCCTCCGGCGGCAGCAGCTCCCGGCTCCTCACGGGCCCTTCCGCCGCCTCCCGCTCATGCGCAGTGCGGCTCATCCCCCGCGCGGGGTGCCGACGCTGCGCGGCAGCGGCGCGACGGGCGGGAGCCTGCACCGGGGGCGGCTCCTATCCCGGCCGGGTTTCCCCGGGCGCGGCCGGCGACCGCAGCGCGGTGGTTGGGGCTGCGGCGCGAATGTCGTCCCACGCAGCCCAGGTCGGGGGAGCCGCATGGGGGTGCGGGGGGAGGACTCGGCCCGAGGGAGGGGAATGGTGCCCCGCTGTCCTCCGTGTTACTGCGGGTTGGGGCGAGACGAGGCGCTGCTGTGGGAGTTGCCAGGTGCGGTGGGGTCTTGCCGCCCTCTGAGGAGCGCGGGCCGCCCGCGGTTCTGCCCGATTTCTTCACACACCCCCTCTCCTTCACCCCATCTCCTTCTTACCCCGGGACCCGTGGTCACCCCGCGCCCGCTTTTCTGTCGGGAAAACTGAATGTTCTTAAATACCCCAATTGCGAACGCTTGGCGAGGGCTCGGTGTGAACACGTGCGGTGGAACAACCTTTCCCTGCTACGTCAGGCTCGCAGGGGTTCCGCGGTGCTTGTCGAGGGCAGGCAAGCGCGCAGAGAGGCGAGATGGAAAAAGCCCTTGGGCTTTTCAGGATGGATTCGCAAAGGAGGCAGAAGACTTTTCGCTGAGCAGCCACGGAAACCTGGGGAAGGTGAAGGCTCAGGGGAGCAGTTTTACAGGCATTTCCGTACGGGACCATTTCCACGCTTGTGAGGTTTTCCTGCTAGAGGTTGCGATCCCCTTTGGGGAGCTTTTGCTTCCCAGCAGGTGTCGACAAATCTGGCCTTTTCTACAATATTATAGACGTACTAGCAAAAGAACCTGTAAGGGTTAAATCACAGTTTGTAACAGTATCCCAGACAGTTGTTTTTTCCCATGAAAGCTTACTCTACCTACTGCAGACTTTTGGCAGCTGAGGTTTAGGAAAGCAGAACATTTTCTGGTAAAACTCACAGTGGTGGCAAACTAGTAGTTTGAAGGACAAAGGTTCAAGATCTGATTTTTGTTCTCTTATCTCCTGCTGAGCTGGGAGCTATTAAGAAAGCTTCTGTATTTGTTCTACATGACCGGTGTGACTGCACACACCACAAGGAAATTAAGACTTCAGAAAGCCATTCTTCGTGATGGATGTCCAGAGTTTATATATATGTTTTTTAGAGAAAGGGTTCTGGATCATGTCTCACTTTTGTTTCACTGAAAATCAGAGCTAAGCTTAGATGCAGTGTGAGGAGTTAAAGTGGTATTTGGAGAGGAGAATCAGGCTTGTCCTGTGAAGTGTCCAGTTGTGCTGGTGTTCTGAAACAGTAAAATTAAGAACTGTCTTGATATTAAGTATATATAAGTATGTATACTTGATATTAAGTATATCTAAGTCTTGAGACGCTAAATGCCTGGATACCTTGAATCCTGCTGAAAAGTATGGTTTTGAAATCGAGGACAGCTTCAGAGTGGTCAGTACAGAAAATCATGAACACTGCACCCAAGCTTAGTTCATATGAACCATGGCAGGAAGAGACAAAGCCAAAACTGAAAAAAATCTCTTTTCATAGAATTAGCTAACTGCCATGACAGTAACATGGCGTGACAGCCCTTCTGCAACCTGAAGACACAGTTTAGCCCTTATTGAGAAGTACTGCAACATGTAACAATAACCTGAGAGATTACCTTGAATCGAGTGGATTCCACAGGACAGAGATGGGATTTTTCAAGAGGCTTGTTCTTCCCTAATGTCTGAATTTCTGTAATGCAAGGTCTGTTGGGGCATGTGTTTGTGGGGCACACTGTGTTTGTGTTTAGCTTTACCTATTCTTTTTAAATGTTCTTCATAAAATTCTTTAACTTAATGTTGGAAAAGTATTTCTTTCATTTTGCTGCTTTTGTTCACTGAATAAAGTACTAAACATAAATCAGTTTTTAACTTTTTCTTGTTTAGGTCCTTACGAAAAAGATACTGAAGTCAGCATGGCTCTTATCAAATGAGTTTTAGATTAGATTAAATTAATAATAAATTAAGGCCTGGTGTTACAAGTATTTAAGAGCACGAAGAACTTCACATGCAAGAGTGTTCCTAAGCTTTAATAAGGTGCTGCTTACACCAGTAGACTCACAGGTGTTATCTAGAAGACCTGATTTTCATGCATTCCAATTATGTTTACAAATTACCAGCAGGTCTGGTGGAAATTCTTCTTAGTACATTAACATTCAGAATTTTTTTCTGCTGTACCCAGGACATTTAGACTCTGCTTCCAGCTTTGCCTGACTTGTGATTTGCTCTCTTGAACTTACTAAATTGCTCTATATTATGAACTCCTGCTGTGTAAGGTATACAGGGACTTCTTAGCAAGGTAGATAAAAATGGATGATTCAGTGATATTCAAGTGAAATATAAAAAAAATATGAAATGTAGGTGAATGCTGTTCCTAGAGTGTGTTTTGTGATAGATTGGCTTTTTTGCAGTTTAAGTTCAGTTACAAAGTGAAACTATACCTGAGAAACGAACAGATTCCTAGTGCCATTAAAGTTGTAAGCCTAGTGCCACTGATTTTAGTGGGATGCTCTTCATTTATGATTTCCAGAGTGCTTCCACAGGTATGTCTGAACTGCCAGAGCTCTTGGCTACTGTGCCCAGGCTATGTGGTGCCTCAGCCTGAGCCAGTTTGATTAGACAGTCAAAGTTATCTTCTCTGTACATGGTACACTGCAGTAGGCATATCCTGCACAGCACACACTTCAGGATGCAGTCAGATTGCCCCAATTCCACTCATGCCCATATGCCTACTGGCTGGCTGTGCATCTGCAGATGCAGATCTGCACTTTAGTGATCTATGTGCCATCTGAATCTCACACCATTTCTAAGCAAAAAAGGATGCTTTGTAAAGAAAGATGCACCATGAGGCTGCCAAAAAGTATAACTAGATATTTAGAGTAAGTTGACTAAGCTTGTTCCATGTTAAGTTTTGCTGAGCTCCATCCAGGATGGCACACCAAGTCAGACCAGCCCTAAACAGCTTTGCTATTTGTAAATGTGAGGCAGACAGGCAGTGATTAGGACTAGAAGGAAATGCCCATCGTGCAATCTGCACGCAGCATAATCACGGTGGCCACAGTAACATGATGACTTACATAATTTATGGTAAGTATGACACACTTGCCTTGTTTTGTTGTGTGAGCCAATGCTGTTTTATTATCTCATGTTGTGGCAAACCCTAAGAGAACCAGTCCGAGATTTTTTTTTTTTTAAACCAAGTGTGTCAAATCTATAGTTCTGAATGTAACGTTGATCTGGTTCACACTGACTTGAGCTCTTTTATGAGCAGAGAATCAAGTCTCATGTTAAGTCAGTGCAGAATCCATTCAGTGTAATTTCCTTGGTGAGAACTTCCACTTACAGCATTTTCTGAGGAAGAGGCCCAAAGCTTTATGAAGGATAGCAATAATCTGGAACAGCTTGGCCCAGAAATGTCTTTCTGACCCTACATCTTTTTGTCAGCAATTTTATGCTCTAGAAAGTGAAACCATTAATTCATCTTACACTGATAGAATAGCCATAAAGTGGTTATGACTATGGTCCTTTGCCTGCAAACACTAACCACACTTAACAGAGAACCAAGTCCTATGAACTATCCTGCACAAGAAGATTTAATTCCACTCTAAAGGCATGAAATTCCTTAGCATCCACAGCAAACCCAGTGGTCTACTCCTATCCTACTGTTCAGCTGAGGAGACTGGAATGTTTGTAACAGCCCACAATAGTTTGTTGTGTTTTTTTTTTTTCCTGCATAGAAAGCAGCACAGAGGAAGTAAGCAATCTCAATCTTCCTGTAGGTGCCTAAGCAATTGAACCTGCAAATTGACACATCACCAACATCTGAAGATGGCTGTTAATAGGTTGCAGGGAAGGGTGTTCACCTTACATTAAATTATAAATCCTTCCTTCATTAGACAAGAGGTTAACAAGTTACTACACCCAGTCTAAGGCACTGTTAGAAGCTGGGTTTTACATGACAGTATCTCTGGGAGGGCGCACGACAGGTTTACATGACAAAGTCAGGTCAGTGAGTTTTAGAAAGTTTGAACATTTGTCATGTACTTAACTTATACCCTGGCGGGCCTGAATAAACTGAGACTTTCCAGGACACCTAATGGACAACACTTAGGTGTTTTTTGGAACTCAGAAGTACTGAGATACATACACTAAAATCATGGCACTTTAAATAATATGAATGAAGAAATGAGAGAACAGTAAGAACTGAGATACCTAGTTAATATTTATGAGCTATGGTTTAGTTCAGAACTCCTGTAAACAAAGAATGATCTCTGTGGACAGAATGACTGGAAATATCCCAAGCTATAAAGCAGACAGTGCAATCATGGCTGTGACTTCATGGTTAAAACCTACACCTTTGAACTGTAAGCAGCTTTCCATTCTCATCACAAAGAATTATGGGTGATTTCAAGAACCTAGGAGACTATTATTTCCCTATCACAGCAATTTTTTTTCTGCATGGGCCACTTTTAACTTGTTCACTGTAATAAAAAGAAGCCATTCCAATTCAGAGCACATAACTTTCTATTTATAAAACAGTAATTTCAGTTACATGTACAGGAGGCAAAGCCTTTTGCTTTGAGATAAAGGAGTCTGTAAAAGTAATGCAGACATACACAGGAAGAGTAATAAGATGACTCTCACTTCCCATCATACATGTCACACATCTAGCCTTTCCCACTCCTCACACTGTCATAACAGCAAACTGGTTTTGGGGAGCATGGTCACACAACCCAGCCAATATTAATTTTCTCATACTGTAGTGGCAAATTGTAACCTCTGTGGCTACCTATCAGCATCAATACAGTGGGGCAGACTTCAAGGAAAACATGCATTAGCCACATCTGTATATAACAGTTCTGGTTTTAAATTGGGTTATTCTAGTTACTTTTTTCTTTTTTTTTTTCTTTCCTAGTTTTACAACTTTAGAGAGCTATGTCTTATGTTTCTGAGATGCTTAGCACAGGGCACTGAACACATAGAGTCTTTAGCTGCAGTTGTCACATCAGAGTTTGCTTGTGCCAGTGCACACTGGTGAGTCAGTAAACCAGTACAGCCCAGAGTAAAATGTCTTTTTCCTTTTCAGAGAAGCAAAAGAGGGATGCAGCTCTCAGCAGTAGTCTTTTAAGCCAGACACTTTGGAGCTTTGCTGGCTCTAGTATCCTAACATCTCCTGCTTTCCCTACTTTTTAAATGAGTAGATTAGCTGCCATTCACAGGGACCAATTACCATTTCAAGAGCAACTTCTCTGCACCAGAACTACGGAAAACAGATTAAAGCTAAAAGCATCTACCATTATAATTTCAAAACCCAGTAGGGCTCTGGACATGTGTTTTACCTTCTTATTACTGCTATAATAAAAACAAAATAATTAAAAAGGGGTATTCAACCAGAACACCCATGTTTATTTTAATATAATCAACAGGTTTAAGCTAACAAATGTTTCACATATTGCATTGCTTTTAGATCCCAGACTCTCGTCTCTCAAGAAATACAATCAGTCCACATAAAAGTAAATGCCAAAGCTTCAATTATTAATTCCTGTAATACTGATTTTTACTAAGACATTCAGTAGTGTATTACTTTTCAAATGAATTCCTATACAGAAGCCTATGTCCCAGCATGAAAGATACAAGTGATATTTCACCTGTGAAGAATTAAAAAAAAAAAAGCAGCTATCATTTGGAACATAACTGTACAGTTAGAAATATTTGTTAAAAACACCTTGTGTGAAAGCTGTAAATTCAAACCTTAATCCACTGCTACTGACTGTTCATTAAACATTCTACACAGCATTACTGAGCTTTTTACAAACAGAATAGATATAACAGAGCCAAATAATTCCTCAGCTGACTGAACAGGAGAATAATCATGCACAGAAATGAATATACTTGTGGTAAGTGCACTGGTTGATAAGCCCTTTAAAATAAGTTCAAGTTGCTTTAATAATAGTACTGTGTTCATGGACTAAGTTTTAAAGATCCTGCCAAAACACCTGAGTGTGCATTTTTCAATCATCATGAAGACAGAAGCTAGGACTTCCTGGTAACTAGGTAGTACAACCATTACAACAAAGGATTCAATACACCTTGGAAACTTTAGTTCACTAGTAGAGATCTGTTACTGTATAAAGAGTAAAAACATAACCTTGCAAGTAAAAATAGTCTACATCTGAAATTAAAATTTTACCTGCCAGCATGGAAAATAATTATTTATAAACCACCATGTCCACAAATTTTACAGTGTTTTGATTACCATCAGCCTCATTAAATAGGAGAAAACACAGCCAAGTATCTACTAAGTGACTTGCCTGAAGTCACAGTGGGTGAGTCAGTGGCTGAATTAAGAATACAGTCCTGCTCTCCTGCTTTCCACTTCCCTTGTCCTAATAGCTGATTCAGCATGAATTCAGGCTCCACACAACAGTTCTTCACCGGCTGTGTAAGAGTGCAAGACAGACAGAGATCCCCAGAGGTGGATCATTAATGAAGGACTGTCACTTTGGTATGGTAACACCCACACCACCAAGCAGAATGTTAGACAGATGATATAACAAGCTGACCAGAAAGATCACCAAGAGTGTCTGATCCTGTCTCAGAGAAGTCATAGTCTGGGACACTAACACCCTTGTTCTCTCCTGTAGATTATCAAATGCGGCCGAACTACCTACCCTAAGACCCAGCCCACTCTCTCCCCTGGCAGCAAGAACAGATCATTACAATCAGAATCAGTTCAGGTGCACTATTTCTGTAATATTTATGACTCTTGTATCAGCACTATTTGAAAAGCTATATTGATAATGACAACCTGGCAGAGATTATCCTTCTAGCTAGAATAGTAAAAAATTGCATTTTAAACAATGGTAATTTTTTTTTCTTTCTTACCACTACCACTAATTCTTCTACTAACAGTTGAATTACAGCTATGTTGCTATCATAGGGGTCTTATCAATTCTCATTTTTAATGAAAAAATTTGTAATAAACAGAACATTTCTGAATGTTTTGTAAATTAAAGTGCTGGGTTACAGGAACAAGCTATCTTTAATAATTCTTTGTGCATTTCTAAGTTCAATTAAATCACATTGCAGCAAAACACTTCAAGCATGAAAATTCTCAGTGACTACTACAAGAGGTTTTATTCTGAAATAAACAACATCATGGCTATTTGAAAAACCAATCTCAGTAGAAACCTATAGAGAAAAGACCTAACAGCTAATTTTCAGAAGTGAGGGAAAACTGAAGCTGGTAAAATTATTTGTCTCCCTTCATTCCTAAGGGAGGAAGACATTTTGTCAGCTTCCAAGGAACATGTTTTGCTGGCTGGCTGAAGCAAGCAGTACAGACTGAGTGGCCAGAGAACCTCATGCTGTGAGTTTGAATGTTTTCCTGCTGATTCAGTGTAGCAAAGTAGGTCTAGAAACGCAGCAGTATCAGGCAGAAAGAAAAAAAAATAAATGCCAAGCTGCAGTGTCTCTTCAGGACTGAGTTCATGTTTCTCTGTGTAGAATCCATTTTTAGATAAAACGAGTCACTGAACTTACCTGCAGTGAAACCCATTATGACTGTCTGGATTACTGCCTCCTAAATGTGATCTGCGGGTTGTGTTCTGTCAGATATCAGATGATGATACATGAACAGCTGGTTAAAACCCTCCAAGGCATAAACACAACCAAGCAAGAAAGGAATGAAATGGAGAAAAGTGAAAACAAACATTCAAAATTACATATAGATTTTATTTGGCAGTAAATAAAAATCGCCGTGGCAACATTCTACAAGAGGATCACTGGAGTGTAATTTTTTTCATTAGGTGGCCATCAGATTACAAGGAAAACTGAACATTATTACAGTGTGCTTTCAATATACAGACCATTCAGAACCATTCCTCCTTTTACAGTTTTTGTCTGCATTGCAGGCAAGGCTGCACAGTTATAGAATCAGATCAGAGAATTCCCCGTGACATCGTACAAGATTTCAGCTAAGTATAAGAATCTATTTACAGAGATGCAGCTTCAAGTTGGGGTTAACTCCAGCATCTCTGTTTGTTCCTTTCTGTATTACAAACCATACTTTTCTCTTAAATAAGTATATCAAAAGTTCATATGACAAGCAGAACTTCACCAAAATGTGAAAAGAATCTGCAAGTTTGGAACAACTAAAATGTTGTTTGTTTTTTTTTTTTAAATTTTTCCTGTCTCTCTGAGATACTTTTTAAAACAAATTAAAATACATTTATGGCAAAAGATGTGTATGCTGCATCTGAGCAGTGTTTTCTTTGCATATCAAAAAAAACCCTACCAATTTTCCCTCCTGCAACACTGCAGATACAAAAAAAAAAACCAAACCACACACCTAACTATTATTCATAGTAATATTTTATGTTGTTATAAAGACTTTGGAATACCTCATTCCAGCCAATAAGTAACATACGAGAACAAGAACAATGGGGGGGGGAAATAAATGAGGACTTTGAAGTTAGTATTTTATTTTGGCACACTTCTTAAGTATTAAATAAGCTTATCATCCTTCTGTGCTACTATTTCATGTTTAAAGATCAAATGGTATTTTTGGAAAGCAGTTACGTTCCAACTTTGATTAGTGTAGCAAATGCTAATAGGCATTTGAAAAATGCTTTGTATCCAATATTTCAAGGTATATTAAAATAATTTTTGAAATGCAAATTTTCACTACTCACTGAGGTAAATGGGGGAAAAAATGCACCAAAAATGACCGAGAGGGATCCTGAGTTAAGAAACAACACTAAATTCCTTATTCAGGCAAAAAAATAAGCCATAAACAGGAATTTCGCTGGAGAAATGAATTCAGGAAACAATTGTCACCTCTCAGATTTCCTTCAAATGAATGCTTTCACATCTCAGGGAAAAAAAGGCAGCTGTGAATGCAAAAGCAGGCAGGAGAACCCCAGCTGTGGATAACTTACAGTCTTCTGAACCTCTCCCATCCAGTCTAATGCCTTTTCACTGGCAAACATAGCCACTGAACAACAATCACATAGGTCCACAAGCTATATATATGATCACGGTATACTGATATCCAAATTTCAGTAAAGTCAGCATAATTTACAGTCAGATTATGCAAGAAGTGCAGAGGAAACCAATCCCCCAATCTATTATACAAAATGATTTGCTGAAAATATGAAGAAATCTTCTCCTGAGAAAAAAAAAAAAATCAGTAAAGTAGAAAAAATAAAATGCATCTTCCATGAATTTACTTTGACTCGGCCTCTTCATCCACAAATTCAACTAGTGGAGCATGTCTATTGGCCTGGGCACCTTCTTGGAAATTCACCTTTTTTATCACTCCTGCCTTTGGAGCCCTTATGGTATGCTGCATAGAAACAGATCAATAGTGAACCAGCAGAGTACCACTTTTATTCTCCTTCACTCTCTCTCTCTAGCAAATGCTAGTATTACTCTTTGGTGCAGCTAGAACAGAACACACTTCCTCTAACACATGTATTTATTTTAAACCTACCTTTAAATTGTTACCCTTTTCCAAGTTCTATTTTCTCAGCAATATTTATTTTGACAGGTATACAGGGGACAAAAATGCTGTATGATGTTCTGTTTTGAAGCATGAACAGCTGAATGTTATTTCACTAATACTTTTTGTTATCATAAAAAATGCAGGCAGAAATAATAGAGTTTTAGCCCAAAATGTTAATTGTATGGCAGATCTGTTCCCTTGAGAGGAATTTGCAGATTTACTAAAGATATTTCTGTTTGCTAGCCAGGAGGGGTCTTTATTGAACAGATATTTGGAAAAATATTCCAGGCACAAATACAGGCTGGGCAAATGAATGGTTTGAGAGCAGCCCTGTGGAAAAGGACTTGGGGGTATTAGTGGATGGAAAACTGAATATGAGCCAGCAATGTGCACTCGCAGACCAGAAAGCAAATCATATCCTGGGCTGCAGCAAGAGAAGTGTGGTCAGGAGGTTGAGGGAGGTGATTCTGCCCCTGTTACACTCTCCTGAGACCCCACCTGAATTACTGTGTTCAGCTCTGGGACCCCCAGCATAAGCAAGATATGGACCTGCTCGAGTAGAAGCAGAGGAGGGCCATGAGGAGCCAGGAGACTGGAGCAGCTCCCCCAAGACAGGCTGAGAGAGTTGGGGTCATTCAGCCTGGAAAAGAGAAGGCTCCAAGTAGACCTTATAGGGGGCCTACAGGAAAGTGAGGAGGGACACTTTATCAGGGAGTATAGTGACAGGACAAGGGGTAACAAACAGGGACAGGACAGGGGTTTCAAACTGAAAAGAGGAGAGAGATTTAGGTTAGATTTAAGGAAGAAATTTGTTACTGTGAGGCTAGTGAAACTCTGGAACAGGCTGCTCACAGAAATTGTAGATGTCCCCTCCCTGAAGGTTGGAGGGGCTTTGAGCAGCCTGGTCTAGTGGAAGGTGTCCCTTTTTATAGCAGGGGGGCTGGAACTAGATGATCTTTAAGATCCCTTCCAACCCAAGACAGCTACTACTGGTAGTGAAGGAACAGCATGTTTATATAATACCAACCCCCAAACTAGTCTACTTGTTATTATATCAGGATAAATCCTCACATCTCAGCAAGAGTTCATTTAAATAATAATTTCCTTTTTACATTTTACATTTTATATTTCAATAGCACTGCAAAATAAAGAGAACAAGTATGATAATGTCAGTGTGGTATCAGCTGGAGAAGCAAAAACATCTAGTATCCAACTGCAAAGAATTTTGGGTTTAAATTTTTAGTGCACAATTGTATTTGATGTGAAATTTATAAAAGGGTAGATAAAAGAAAAGCAAATTGGCTCAACCATGTTAATTCTGCTAGCACAAACTGAAGTTTAAAATAAACTAATAGCCAAACCAAACCAGTTCAGGCTACAGGAATTATAGTTCAAGCAGTGTAAGCCATAATGTGACAAGATATAATGGCCAAAATGCTGGAACGCTGAATGCCACGTGGACAATTACAGAAAAGAATCTTTAGTGTAACCCTGGCAAACGTTTAAGTAAAAATAAAACGATTATATAAAAAGATAAGAAACCTGGTATAGTTACAAGATTACCATTAGCTACATTTCTGCATGAAATCAATGCAGATATTGCACATGCTGATGTCACAGCAGGCAAGACAAGTTCTATCTAGACAATTTTCTGCTAGAGACGTGAAAGGAGGGGCAAAGGGGAGAGGAGGATTGACAAAGCTAACCAAACGAATGTTCAAACATCTGCAGAACACCACAGATTATATAACCATAATTTGTTAATAACAGCAAATATAATCCTCTAAAATCTAGTCAGACACTTGTTTTACAGCATCTGTCAGCTGCACTCTGCAGCATACTTCAATAAAGCAAAGAAAAATATTCAATTCTGAGCAGATTTTTATTTTCTCAGTAATTAAAACCTTTTGTATGTCACTTACCTCCATTTTCATTGCTATCATAACCATTAAAGGGTCTCCAGTCTGAACCTTATCCCCTGCTTTCACAAACACCTACAATCCAAGAGACAATTGGAAAAATGTCATACATGTCCCTACCAGTAAAAATCATCAACTGGGTCTTGAGTAGCACAATCCACTGAGTGATTGTGGGTTTGCAAAACAGCCTGATACTATCTTTATTATGGTTGAATTTGGTATCTGAGTTCTCTAGATAATACTAAAGGGAAGTCAGAGGTTATTGAACCTCTGGGGACACAGTCTCAAGTTGTGCCAGGGGAGGTATAAGGCTGGATATTAGGAGGAAGTCCTTCACAGAGAAAGTGCTTTGCCATTGGAATGGGCTGCCTAGGGAGGTGGTGGAGTCGCCATCCCTAGAGATGTCCAAGAAAAGACCGGATGAGGCACTGAGTGCCATGGTCAAGTTGATTGGATAAGGTTGGGTGATCGGTTGGACTGGATGATCTTGGAGGTCTCTTCCAACCTGGTTGATTCTATTCTGTGATTCTATGAAAGAGGTTCAGTAACTAAGCTAAGGGGATGACCAGGAAGCCATTCAGGTATCAGAGAACTGCTACAAGAGACAATGTAAATTCTACCGTTTCTGGACTTAAGAACTTCTATTTTGAAAGAGAAAGTGGAGAACCTCCTCCCAGAGTGTTTAAAACAAAATCCAAGGAGAATCTTGCAGGAACCACCTGTTTTTTCTGCAATAACTGATTTAGATTGTTCATTCAGTATGTGAGAGATCCATGTTCAAAGTACTTCACCCTCTGAAAGGGTTCATGCCTTTTTACTGCTGGCAGAATCCTTTAACTACTAAAACTGCCCTGGAAATCTTTTCTGTGGAAACTTTATTACCGTACAGAGAAATACCCAAGAGTTGCTGAGCTAAAGAAACAAAAAACAGAACAGCAAAACAGACAGCTTAACCAAAAAAAACCCAAACAACAAACAAACAAAACCCACAAAAAAACCCAAAAGCATTTCTGAATTTTTTTGTTTTGTCAAGTGCATATAGCATCTTTTTTTGGTTAGATGAAATGGATCAGTCTGTAATACTTCAGAGAACTTTGACTCAGGAAGTAATGAAGATGAAGAAAAAGTTATTTCATAGTAAAATTGGTTAAATATTCAGATCTTCCAGAGAGAGAGCTCAAAAGGAAAAAACAAACAAAAAAACTATGAGCCTGAAAAACTCTTGTGTGGTTGATGAACTCAGAGTAAACCCATCCTGAGAGAAGTCACACAGCACTGACATTTCTGGCCCAGATTCCATCCTGGCAGCAGAGAAGCAAGCACCATTTCTGGAAGAGTGAACTTGCATGTATTCTGGAGAGTTCATTTCCCACCCCAGTTACCTTTTCAACTGTGCCTGTCATGGGTGCCACAGCACCACTTTGTGTTCCCACTGAACTCACTGCAGACAAGTACTTGGGTACAGGAAGGCCAATCTGAGCGCTACCTTCCTACAAAAATAAAATCACTGACGTGAGTTAACAGCATCAAATGAGTCTGCTAGTAGGCATGCTAATGTACAGGGAAAGAACAGACCCAGCTTCAGTCAAATTGGTCAGCTGGTTAGGCTGGCAAACTGCTGGACTCAGGACAGCAAAGGGACTATCAGCATGCTTGACTACTTTGCCAGTGTCTGAGTCCTTAAAAGCCACACCTGCTGCTGCCAAGGATCAGCAAGGAAGGAACTACCCCTGTGAAAAAGAGGCTCCACGCAGACCATTTGTTCCCAGCACCAGCACAGAAGGTTTCAGCAAATGAGCAAGGGCTGTTTGCCCAGGGGGTAGGCAGGTTGCTGCAACAAGGCAGACATGACAGTGTCATTGCCAAGCATCATCACTGTGAACATTGCACAATTCACAATAAAATGGATTCAGTGCTAAGCTTAGCAAAAAATTCTCACCATTATATATAATCCCCTGATTCTGACCTGCCACCCAGAGTTTTCCCAAAGACCAATTCTCCCTCATGTCCTAAACTCCTGTGATTTCTTCTAGCTCCCCCCACCTCAGACTCCACTCTGATACCAGCTTTGCCATTTCAGCATGAGTTATTTTGTCTTCATCACTGATGCAGCAAAGTTTTCACTGCAATCTGCTGGAAGTCTTACAGGGCTCAGAGCTAGAGGTTAATTATTGAAACTAATATATAATAATTTACGTATTTAGATGACATTTTGAGTTATTTTAAGGCCCTTTATCTTTTTAACTGCAAGTAAAAAATTACCAGCCTAATCATGCAAATTAGGGTACCTCCTCTTTCAAATGCCATTATTCATGCATTGCAAATAATGCCATGGTAACACATAATTCCATTTTTTTAATATTACCTGAAGTTACCCTTCCTCAGACCAATATCAGTTTCTTTTTTACCATTTAATATTTAAACACACTGAAATAGAAATATCAGTTACAAGCCCTTGTAAATAACTAAGAGTCTGAAGTAATGGCTACTGTTCCATGAAAAACTTAGATATTTGACCATTTTAATATTTTGTGTTCCCCCTCCCAAACCATCATTTTCAACTCTGATTCACCTAATTGTATTTTATCTTTCCAAAAGCAATTTCCTCACTCACCATAAGCAACTAACTTCTAATTATAGCAATAAACCCAACAGGTATCAAAACATTATGGGCCAATGTAAGAACTCAAAATCATTATTCTTTTTCACATTCTCTTGCAGCTTCTACTGTTCATTTACATGGATAAAAGTCTGAAATTTTATACTTTTGGTAACAAAGAAAGGAACTTTACCAGAAAGAAGAGGTAAATGGTGTTGTCCAAAATGACCAATTTGGACTTACACACTGTTCCATTTACTGAAGACCTCAAGCAAAATGAATCACCCTCCTTGATGATCTCTCCAGAAACCAGGAACGTTTTATCTTGAATCTGAAAGTTAAATGCTGTTATAAGCACAAAGCCTAACCCTGCATGAATTTTGATAGGACAAAGCAAAAATCAGTATTTGGAGTAAACACTCATAGTCTGTGATTCTTCACAGATAATTCTGGAATTAACAAAAAATAATCATGTTATGTATCTTTTATTTCTCAATTAACAGAAGGTATTTTGTATCCAGTGCAATCATCTCAGAAGACTAATATCATGTCCAAGGACAATTTTTATCACAAACTAGGCAACAGCACTCAGAAAAATACAAAGCTATACTATTTCTCAGGAAAAACAAACTCAGAATATTCTGTTTAGTGTTGCCAGTATTTTTAATTTGTCCTAGCATCTTGACTTTCCTCAAAATGAAAAATCCACACTATTCACCTCACAAGTTTCCACAATGCTTTCCAAAAGCCAAGTAACTTCTTCACTCTCAGAAGCTTGTGATACAAAAAATACAATATATTCAATTAAACCTACAAAGAAGCAGAATAGAGCAGTAATCAAGTCAATTAGACACCAAAACTGCAAAAGAAAGGTCATTTATTTGTAGGTAAACCTGTCATCTATGTCAATGGAAACTGCACCTCTGCCACAACTTCAGAGTATAAAGACAGTAGGAGAATATAAACGAAAGCATGTTACATTTTGCTATCTTTTTAGCTGCAAGTCTAACAGCAGTGAGCAAAGAATCAGAGACTTGCTCATCTTTCAGGATGTTATGAGCAAAGATAAAGTTCAGTCTTCACTTATACAGCTGTATACTGTTTTTCCATGGAATTAAGAGCTTACAACACGCATTGAAGGGATACTGCTGATCTTGATATCAATCCCTGACTGAAAAAAAAAACAAAGTCCTTTGCTTGATCAGTATCCTGAGCATGGGAGCACCTCGGGCAGCACTGTGAGTGCTTGCCATTTCCATGGCACAGCAACCTGCTCTAGTTGTCTGGCCTCTAGACAGGTTTTGTAGCACTCCAGGGGCACTGTCCTCCTCCCCATTCTGCTTCTCCATCATTTATCTCCAGCTTCTGCCCATTTCCATCTCAAGCTCCATTCTTCCTTCTTCCCTGTTAGTCTATATTCTCCCCAGTTGCACTTCCCTTCCTAACTATTTTTTGCTGACATTACTTATATAAACCTGAAGCATAAAAGCTGTCCTGCATTACAATGCACTCAGGATAACCTGGGTATTACTTGGGGGATGTGGATTATCTCGATATTGCTACCAGTAGAAATAAGGGTTTATCAGTTTGAGACATCATTATACACATGAAAGCACAATCATTTTCTCACCATTTTTCTGCTACAGTCATCTCTATACAGACTACACTGTTCATTAATACTGATTTATTCTCTGCTTTTCTGAGTATTTGGAACAAGCTGGACTACAGAGAGACTGAATTCTTGACCATGGAACCATTTTGGGTGCCAAACTTGAGATTAAACCCCTTCAACTCCAGGTGATACAAGATGGATGTTCAACACTCAGCAAAACACAACCCCCATAAACCACACAATTAAGAGACTATCAACACACACACACTCAAAAATCTAGCTTTAAAGCATCTTGAGTTGTATCCTTTAGGATCTCTCTGGATTAGACAGACAAAGAATTCAATTCTCTCATCCTTCAGTTATTTAACCAGAAGATTTACTATGCTAATCATTCCTCATCTCATTTAGCAATCACTTTCCAATTTCCATCTTAAAAAAACCCCAAGTACCATAAAGCAGATAATGATGTGGAAAGCATTTCTTCATCCCACAGGAGATCCATCTTGTGCACAGAATAAAGCAGGAGTCCCATGGAAGAAATGTCTTTTTAAACACCAATTTAAATCTAACTCTCAATGTTTAAAAAAGACAAATTTAAGGAAGGGAAATATAAAAAGTAAGATCTTCAAATGCTAAAAAAAAAAAAAACCAAATGCTTTTCTTAGCCATATTTTTAGAAGCATTTTAGTAGTTCTTCTACACCAGTCCAGCCTCCAGCAAAGACAATTTCAGGCCAAAATAGCAGTCTACAACAATCGCTGCAAGCAAACGAAAAATGGAATCCTGCATTGGTAATTACCAAGCAACTTTAATAACAGTTAATAGCAAGAGAAGTCTACAGGAAACTGATTCTTCTTTTATTGAATTAAATATATGAAAAATATGGACTTGTACCTGCATGCTGTAGGACCCTTCTTGATTGTAACTTACAGCCATATCCACAACTGTTCAATAAAACAAAGATGTATATGTCAGTAGATTTAATTATAGGACCTAGAGACAAGTGGCATATAACCAATATTTAGTCTATCTCTTTTGCTCAAAAAAAGAAACCTACCAACACTATGAAAAGGACAAGTATTTTCAGATCACCTTGGTACATACTGAAGACTTCATACTGAATTCTAGACAGTTTGTTTTTCAGTGATGAACACCTAAAGTTAGGCTCTGAAATCTCTACTAAGCTACCTGCACAGAGAACAGAGTTTTGATGAGGAAAAAGTGATGAACACTTTCACACCAAAGGGAAATTTAAAAAAGCCAGCCAATAACACTCAGCTGTGCTAAAATCTCAACCTTGTTAATTTTAAATTATGAACATCCCTAGTGTCCTTTGAATTTGGTTTCTATCTCCTCAAAAATCTATCAGTGTGCATAATTCATGTGAATTCCCTGCTTAAACTGCATAAAACTCATACTGCTCCTTAGCTTGAATTTTCAAGCACCAGTTGAATTTTATTCATCAAGTACTTCCTCGTCTTCTACACACACACACATTTTATTAACTTACTGTTTTCCCCATCGAGCAGAGACAATTTTCTAGTGTAAGATATATTTATTCTTCTACCAGTGCTGGATGCAAATGGTGAGAATTTATCTAAAACACAAAACACACAGAAATGTTACTTTCATTCTACTTTGGCAAAACACAACACTTGGAACTTACACCATAAAATCATTGTCCTACTATTACTACCATCATATATCAGCACTACACGTAAAAGGTTGGGAAACTACTATAATAGACAAGGATGATCCCTCACTCAAGCTTCAACACTGCATAAACTGATGCTATGTAGCCCACAGAAAACATGACACTAACAACAGCACTTAGTAAGAAGGATATTAACTGCTTTCCATGAACACATCCTTGAACAGGACAAGAAAGCATGGGAATTAAATTGCAACACAGCACATTCAGATTAGCCTTTAGGTAAAGGTTCCAACTGCAAATTGCCAGGGAAGACTGAGGGGGTTCTATTATTTGGTGGTTTTGAGAACAAATCAGTTACACAGCTATCAGATATTGCCCGACTAGTTCATCTCTTGAGGCCAGGGAATAGTGTATGAGATCTTTTCCATGTTTCCAGGAGAGTTAAAGTGGAGAAGGAAAGCAAATTACAAGGTTGTTAGTAGCGTATTAGATTTCTATGAAGTTAACAGGAATCACATATCCCAGTAATAGAGCCATTAACCATGCAAGAACTCAAGACTATTCAGCTCCCAGAGTCCTGTTCATTCCATTAAACCCTACTGCCTCTCCCAAACCCAGCAGAGTCAATTTTATCTCTGAAGACCTTGGAACAACTGTAGGAATATTAGTGACAGACATTCAGTGTTTATGCTTGTACAAAACAGAGTACACAGTGACATAGATCACGAATCCCAAGGTCTTTCAGACGGTGCCTATCTGCCATGTTGTGGAAGTAGTCTGTACATTACAGTGGTGATCTATTCATTATCTGTCCTTTAACAAAGGTTACAGTCTGCTCTGTGTGTAAATATCTGACAGATGCCAGAAAGCAGAACCCTGAGCAGGCACAAAGTAAGGCAAAAAGCATGCAAATTAAATAATTGTACATGAGGTCACAGCACTGTCTCATCCAGTCACAAGTAAAACAAAACAAAAGAAGAATGATCCTTACCATCTGACTGATCTCTAAAAGCATCTGTTAGCATTTTCTCTTTCAGTATGAGTCCTAGAGCTGCCTGGCACATAACTTCGTGTGGGGTTGCCTTTTTGGTTGGAAACAGGTCATCATGGTGTTCAGGAATGAAATTAGTGTGCACATTTCCAGCCTGAAACTGTGGGTGTCCTGACAGGCTCAGCAAGAAATCAATATTAGTACTTAGTCCTACAATCTATAAAGAAAAAGAAGATTGCCAAATTGAAATGAAGTTATGAATGGATGCACAGCTTTGTGTTCCACTTATACAGAGATGAACCTTTCTTCAGAGAGCACCACCAAAACATGAAGTTTGCCATTAAATCAGGTGGTCTGTTTTATAAACAATGAAACCACTGCCTTTAAAAACAAAACACAACAAAACAAGACTATCTTTCTTGGAAGCAATCTGGTTTCAATAAAGCTACCTTTGTCCACTGTGGAGTCAAAGAAAGTTTCCCAGCAATAGTAAGGGGAGGTAATTTAGGAAAAAAACCTACTGTTTCAAAAAAACTTTTTAAAAAAAAATCATGCTCTGAGTACTCAAAAGAACATTCTGAATACGAGAAGTGCCTCTTATTAACAATTAGTTACAACACTTTGGATATTACATATTTGATCTTTAAATTGTAGCAAATGGGAACACTGACTTTTACAAATTTACTAGACTATCTATGCTTTTACTATAAAATTGCTAAGCAAACAACATGAAAATAGAAATAATTATTTTAGAGAATTCAGTGAAACTGGGAACTATATTGTGCTGTCAACATTTACTAACAGACTGCTAAGAAAATTCTGATAAATCCAAAGGGAATTCTTTTTTCTCTTTCACTTCTTCATTTTAGCTAAACAATAGTGGGCCAAACATTTTCAGTACCTCAATCAGGTTTATGTTGTTGATTTAAAAGTGTAAATTAGTTCTGCATAAAATTCTTTGTTATTCAGTTAAGTCAAGCTCCCTGAATTCTGTTTTTGATAATAGATACAATACCTGCAGTTTTTATAAGGGAAAAAGAAACAGTAGCATGAAAAATTCTCCATCCTTCTTTACCATGTGTATGGTCTAAAACTGTAATTGTTTTTATAAATTAGAAATTACAAGCAAACACCACTGGATATAAAATTCCACCTACAAATTCCTTTAAGTTTGAGAAAGCTCAAACTGCAATTGAGAATGTTGTTTAGCCTTACTCTTCTACAAAGTCCCAGCTGTATTCATTAAACTAAAGATACTGCAAACTGAATTTATGTGTAAAATTGGACTTTACACATCTCTCTACTCATTCCACCAATGAAAAAAGTATGCAAATCATGAAAAAATATAGCTTCTGCAAACAAATAATGAATCTGAAATGATAGTAGCAATGCAGCTGCCCATTAGAAACTATTTTTGTATTACTGTTGTATTTGATCTAGATTTTGTTAGCTCGAGATATTCACAAAGTTACCTGAAGATCCTAGATCATACTGGGTTCCTTCTACTTACATTATATTGATGCAAACTGTATCTCAACTTTCTCAATGCTGCTTGACGATCCTCAGCCCAAACAACAAGCTTTGCAATCATTGGATCATAATGAACAGAAACCTCATCACCTAAAATAGATTAAAAATATGCTGTAACACTAAAACAAGTATTTCTGAAAGCTGGTTATGCATAGTGCTGCCAGACAAAGTTTTTTAGGCCAAAGAGGGAAATGCTTAGAAAGAAAAGCTTTTGATGTTAAACATTTCTGATTATACCACTGCCTTCAGTTTTACCTTGTCTGACTCCAGTTTCTATCCTGGTAAATCTGTCAGGTGGTGGGGTGGATAAGTGCAACAATGGCCCAGCTCCTGGCATAAAGTTATTATTAGGGTCTTCAGCATATATTCTAGCTTCAAATGCATGGCCCTGGAGCAGAATCTCTTCCTGCATTAGAGGAATCTTCTCTCCTGCGGCAACCTGAAACCAATAGGGTTTGGGTTTTTTTAATGTTACATCAACATTGTGGAATGCCATCATGTGAAATATTAAATATCTTTCTTCCAAACATGAACAACCAGTAACCACATTAAAAAAAGCACAAGGAGAAAGAAGTAATAGGTCACAGAAGGCTAATTTTGAAGTTACTCCTTCCTTTTCACTGGGAGTGACCAGTCAAAGGATTTTGAATTATTATTGTGTAAAGTGGCCTCCTAATATTTCACACAGCTAAACTGACATGGAAGCAGTCCAGTTCTTTTCTATTGGTTATGACAAAAAATAATTGAATATTTAAGTTAAAACCTAGTCAACTAAGACAAGATTTTATTAGAGAAAAATTGCTCCAAAAGCAGGTGATAAAATGGATTACTGGCAGCCTGCACTACTGGCATACGCTGTTAATTCTTCTGGGATACTATGGGACCTGTACATTCAATGGACTCTTTCTCATAGGAGATATCTAACTATTTAAGAACCTTTAATGGGGAAGGAAGCATTGCTTCATTGCTCAAAAGAAATCACACTACAAATACAGAAATGCCAACAAACACTAGTAACACACTAGTTTGAGACTGAAAAAACCACAGCTTTTAGGAGCAAAATAACATGAAGCCATAGTTATGCAGAGGAGACTCTTCAGCAGGAAGCTAAGTAATTTCCTATGTAATTCCTATGTAATCTACATGAGAAAATGTGAGTTCCTGTAAAAAAATTTGTAGCAATATTTCATCTTCTTTTGAAGTATCAGGGGCTTTCCATACTTTGCTTTCTGCCACCAAACTACGGATTTCAGCAGACCCAGCAGAATATAATTGAGTCTTCAAAGAAAGAGTAGCACCATACAGCTTCACAAAAATAACATCTCCAAGAACTGATAGGCATATTTTATCTATTGACTTAAGCCACATGCCAAGACCACTGGACCTTTCCACATTTTCTCTTTATCCCTCTTCTGGTACTGTTTGATCCCTGCTCCCACTCAAATATCAAATGTTCACTTTCTGCTCCCAGATCAGGAAGTCAAAAGTTCCTCCTTTCTGCATCAGAATTTGCCATTCAATTTTCCTTCTGGTTACACTAAACACTCCCCTACCTTATCATAATTAAGAAAAATGCCTGCTGCTGTCCATACTTCTGGATTTATCCAACCAGAATTGTTTTTCATTTCCAGTTCCCTAAGGTCCGAAACTTCCTGTTATCATTCAAACGTATGAGTAATCTCTCTGCAAATTGGGTGTGTGAGGAAATAGTCTCTTTCCAGCCCACACAACTATACCTTTATTTTAGAATGTGACTATACTTGTTGTAACACCAGACACATTTTTGGGAAGAGTCTTCCTCCTACAGCCTGATCCAAGAAAGATTTTTAGCCCAGAGATACTTTTGAACTACAGTTATAAACATTTTCAGCATAGAAAGGGGAAGATAGGACCTTACTCCTCCCATTTTGCACATTTTCTATAACTTCTCCAAATATATTTTAAATAAATGGTTTTTATCGACACAACTGGAAGAAGACTGTTGGAATTCAGAGCATCTACACAATGCTCTACAATCAAACACATGAGATACTTCTTCAGGGCAAGGGAAACTCTACCCTATTAGCTGAACAGAGAGGAGGGTCTGAATACCCAGCCTGGTCACTCTCAGGCAGTATCAAAGAGCACCACCCACCAGACAAGAGGAACTCTGCACATGAAATCAATGCACACTTACCCTAAGCTGCCATTCCACCAAGTCTGTTCCAGTGATCATCTCTGTAACTGGGTGCTCTACTTGGAGTCTGGTATTCATCTCCATGAAGTAAAAATTATGTTGGGAGTCCATAATAAATTCCACTGTTCCTAAAGTATTTAATAAAAGGGCATTTCACCAAAACAAGGTTTTGTCAGCATAGACACCTAGGACAATTAACTAATTTATGCCAAGCCAAGACTATTATTTCTAAATCAGATATACTGAATTTCATTACATTATATTAAAAAAAATATTAAAGGGTCAGAGGGTGAGATCTGAAAACAGAAGGTTTGTTTCCTTGCACATTTACATATCCTACACTGTTTAGCAGCCATTATCTCTAGAGCATGAGCTGCATTCTGACAGAGCTATAAATAGCACATCCAGACTCACTGAGGTATTGTCTGTATATATGAGAGTGCAATTATTTTTTAAAAGAAAGCAGCAAGGAAAGAAAGTCAGACATCATTTTAACAGATTATTTTTCATCTGGGAAATAGTGTGGACTTTACAGACAAGGAGCTGTGTTTTCCTTTTAAAAGCTTTACTGTTTGAATGTGTAGTTCTTTGCATGCTGAAAAAACTCCTATTTCCCCCTTGCTCTTCTGAAACTTAGTAACATTCATAACGCTCACTTTCCTGTAACAATCCGGTTGATTGAATTGTCTGCTCTGATTTTTTTTATTCTTCAGCTGTCATTCATTCTGACCTCAGACCAGGTATACTAATTTACATTTGTAATTACATCAGAAATAACTCAAATGACTTTCTTTAAACCACAAAAAAAAAAAAAAAAAAAAAACCCTGAAGGATGTGTGTCATACTCTAAAAAGAATCAAATGCCATTTGCCTCGTGATTTAAGGAGTCTCATTAAACTAAAAGCATACTTCTGGAACAGCCCTACCTTCGCAGGCTTACCTGCTCCCACATAATTCACTGCTTTAGCTGCTTTGACAGCAGCTTCTCCCAGCCTCTTTCGAACCTCTGGATTAATTCCTGGCTGGAAGTAATTATAAAAGATTATAAATTATTGTGAATTTTGGTGATATTAAACTCTGAATTTTTTGCAGCATTTAGCAACAGTAGTGAAATCCTTATCAACGTTATATTTGAAGTCTATGTAATTTTCCCCTTAGAATCAATTTCCTAAAGAAACTATTTTGTTTTTTAATTAGAACATTTTCTGCAGCAAAATTAAAGCAGGTACTGAGAATTACAAATAAAATACTACCCACTAAACAAATTCAATGGAGTTTAGTAATTACTTTTAAAATATGTCAGTTCATTAAAAAAATTATTTTAAGAACTTTCTGCTTACCCCTGGTGCCTCTTCAATGATCTTCTGATGTCTCCTTTGCACACTGCAGTCTCTTTCAAACAAATACACTGCATTGCCATGCTGGTCACCAAATACTTGGACCTCAACATGCCTGTTACATGGTAATAAATATTTCAATATATTTCAATAAAGTCACAATCCTGCAACTGACTTCCCCCAGACTTTGAATATGTACACAGTCCTGTACACTTCAATAAGATTTCTTATATACTTAAGTGTCTGCCCTCAAATCATCAAATATTTAAAAATTAGGCTGCTGCTATCATGCACAACTTCAACTGGTTTACACTTTCTGAATCTCCTAAATGGAAGAAGATTCTAAACACCAGCTAGTGTAGTGAAACCTTGTGTATGTAGCAGGATAAAGACATCTACAGGCTGATATCTCTTTACTATTTGAGAACAATGACTTCCCTCACAATTTACCAACTCACAAGAGGCAGAAGCCCTGGCAAAGAAATAACTATTTGGTCTAAATTAATGCCTGCCATTCTGCAAATAAGACACACAAAACCAATTTTCATCCTGTTACTTAGAAGAGTTATGTTTAACAAGCACAAATAAACATGAGTGTTTATATTGACACATTTCTCTCTCACCTTGGATTATCTACAAATTTCTCAATCAGCATCGCATCATCATTGAAAGACTTCTTTGCTTCTCTCCTAGCTGATTCTAGTTGGTCCAGAAACTCCTTTTCTGAGTGAGCAATTCTCATGCCCTAAAATAAAGGGAAAAAGTGTATCTAGACGTCTAAAAATAAGGTACACAACAAAAATCCTTATTGCACACAAACAGCAAAAAACTAAGGACAGCAGTCTTCCCTTCTTTCTTAAACTGGCAAAATTGTGTATTGGCTTCCAGCAAGTTAATCCTACTAAGTCCCAGTGAAAGTGCAAAAAATAGGTATTACCATTCCATTGATATGGATAAGTACAACATTGAATTTTCTTCTTAAATATCATAGAAACTTCCCAAGGTTGGCAGAGAAAACCTGATTTAATTACAAAATACATGCAGCTAATTTAGATAATTAGAATTCTCTGCCATGTCATTTTAATAGAAATTTATTTCAGAGTGAAATCAGATTTAGACAAGGAATTCACCACAGATTAAAAAACATCTAGACACCGAATACTTAAATAGTATTTCCAATCACTTCTTACACAGTATTTAGAACTATTAGCAAAATTGTAACAGAAACTATCAAAGTAATAAAGTCATTTATTTTCACACCAGCAAATTCAAGGGACAAATTTCTGCTTATGCCAGTTACTAGAGATACATTCACATAAACTAAACTCTTCCAGTTTATACCAGCTACTTGTTTTGTGCCTGACTGCACAACAAAAGGAAATGAGATTTCAAAGTGCTAGCATGGACATTAATAACAATTTTTAACAGAAAGTAGTTTTCCATTTTCTGTTCAGATTTCTTTTATAATACTCAGTTACAGATACTGAGACCTGACAACTTTACACCATGTGACTTTTACCTTTCCTCCACCTCCTCGAACAGCTTTAATCATTACTGGATATCCTATTCTCTTGGCATGTTCCTTTAGACACTCATCTGATTGATCTTCTCCATGATAACCTTCAACAACAGGAACGCCAGCAGCAGACATTATAGCTTTAGAAGTGCTTTGACAGAATAGTTTTATGTTTAGAATAATAATAATATTTTTTTCTCACTTTAAGCTCCAAACTTGTACAGGTTCCCAATGTTAATTCTGCTCACAACAGTAGTTCCACTGACCTCAACAGCACAACTTACAGAAGTGGGTTACATACTAATGGATTGTAACTACATCCTCCCAAACCTAACGTTTTCAAATTACACACAACACTGTATCCTGCCCAAACAGTACTTAAAGTTGTGCAGAGGCAAATTTCTTTTCATGACACAGGCTGGATTCACACCACACATAAAACACTTGGGCATGACAACTATAACTTCAAATATGCATGCAAAACTAGTTAAATTACAGAGGAAATTTACTCTCATATTAGGAAGTGACAAAATAATTAATTCTCTCAAATTTGTATTACACAGCTCATGTCTCAGTAATAAGTTTATTTTCATAGCCTGGAAACATTCCTTTGATTTAAGTAACTAAGAATAAGATCCTTTGTGAGAAATAAAACTTATCACACCCTTTTCTATGGGCCTCAATAACCCCTGCTGATATAGTGTGTCTTTTCTACTGTTCTTCTGACCAATATACAAGACATCCAGTCTGACTACTGAACTCTTTTAACTATGTAACACTGCAATGTCCCAATTCTGGAAAAGCAGAATCAGTTAGGTATTTAGTTACCAAGATCCTAATAACTAAACAGTCTTCACTGTTTGTATGTCTGCAAGAATCCCACCAACTATAAACCTGGAGCTTGTTTCTTTGAAGAAAAGCCATAAAAGACAATGAAAACTGACAGGATAAACCTATTACAGAGCAAGTAACCATTTGTTAAGAAAATTAGCTTTGCCAAACTGTAAATTGCATAACCAAGAAACAAATCAGAAACAGATACCTCTTAATACCCATATCTCTGATAGCAGATGAAGGTGGACCTATGAAGATGATTCCCTCTTGCTTGCACAGCTCTGCAAACTCTGTGTTTTCTGAGAGGAAACCATAACCTGGATGAATAGCCTGAAATAGAATAATGTTACTAGCCTATTTTTATAGCAGTTTAGCTTAGAAAACCCTGAAACTTCAGTAGAGTGCTAAGGAAACACAAGATGGAAATACCATGGCTAAAAATAAAGGAGTATGGAAATAATGTAAGATTTAAGGTCATGATCTACTTTACCTGTGCTGCTGAGATCTTTGCCACCTGCATTATTTTCTCCATGGCCAAGTAGCTCTGCTGTGAGGGTGCTGGACCAATGCAGTATGCTTCATCTGCCTGTTATAGAAAAAAATATGTAACACAGACGGTTTACCAGATAATAAATAGGTAATTATATTGTTTATTGGACTGCTAGCATGCAACAGAGACAAGGCAAACTTGGAAGTAACTCTAAAGAGGTGAAAATCAACTGTATTAGCATATGCAGCTGATTTCAATTAATAACCAATCTAATTATATTAATAATATATTAATAATCTAAATTCAATTAATGAATACTGATGTGAATGGAAGTAATCACGATGTTAATGAATATACTTCACCATTGCTACATGCATGGAATTTCTGTCTGCTTCACTATAGACTGCTACAGACTTCACGCCCATTTTCTTTGCCGTTCGCATCACTCTGCATGCAATTTCTCCTCGGTTTGCAACGAGAATCTTCCCTATGTTGTGACCTCCTGTTTAAAAGGATGCAGCAAAATAAGCAACTTTAGAAACAAATATATCCTGAAAAACATTCCTGGAAGTAAAGCAATTCTAAAATTCAGGTTTCTTTTTCATCACTTATAGTGATTACGCATTTCTTCCAATAATGAATAAAACTGTATTTCATCCAACGGTATTTTTATTTAGTCTTGGAATTTCTTCCTGAGAATCCTTATGCAGAAGTATACTTTAAGTCTTTTTAAGTGACTTGTGTCTTTTTTTTTTCTTTCTGAAGTGTCAAACAAGCTTCTATTAAGCCTTGTGACAGCTGTTATGAAAAAATATAAGGTCAGCACAGGTAGAGACCTCACAGGCATAACTAAATAGCTTAAAACTAATTAATAAAACAAAAACATATCTCTGAATTCTGAAATGCATCTTTTCAGACATCATGACAACAGGGCCAGTTTAAATCATCTTGGTAAGTATTTTTTACTTTCCTTCACATATAGTTAAATTACGCCTAACAAAAAAAGTATTCTCACAGGCTTTGCAATGTCTCTATCAGAAAATGACTTAGATGAAGACATCACAACAATTGTTTTCATTGAGTATACAGACAAGATTATTCAAAA
The DNA here is from genome assembly GCF_027791375.1 of Indicator indicator. Taxonomy (NCBI): domain Eukaryota; kingdom Metazoa; phylum Chordata; class Aves; order Piciformes; family Indicatoridae; genus Indicator; species Indicator indicator. The sequence continues at coordinate 20,912,488 of NC_072022.1, read as the reverse complement.
TGTTGTTTGAGCACACACAATGAATTGTGTTAAATAAACTACAGCCTACTGTTCTCAAAAACTATAGAAATATTGAATATGCTTAAAGACTAAGTTTTTCAGCAACTAATCACAGAATCACAGAATGTTAGGGCTTGGACGGTACCTGGAAAGATCATCAAGTCCAATGCCCTGCCAGAGCAGGATCACCTAGAGCAGGTTGCAAAACCACTCAAATCACACAAGCAATTACATCCAGTAACTAAAGTAGTTAAATCCCATACCTACTGTTGAGGCCTGTTTCACAAATCTTTGTACTTGGTTCCATTGCCTGTACAATTATAAACACACACAGAAGTGTTACAAAAGTGTAAGTGGTGACCAAGCTACTTTTATTTTCAGGTGAGAGGACAGCACCAACACAACTCTGAAGTTTCTGACTGAACTATTTACACAGAAACATATTCAAATATAACAAGGAACGTTGTACAAATGTCAGCAGATCTCTTTTCACCTAGACACAACAGAAATTAACCTCCTTGCTTTTTTTATCAGCATTCAAATGGAAATAGTCAACTTTTTTTAAACCCAAAAACCAAAACAAAACCAACCCCCCCCCTCTTTTAGTGGGCAGATCAGCCAGCATCTAGTGCTTATTACAGAGAAGACAACTCGAAGTATTTGGGAAGAAGGCATTAACCACCACAAAACAGAAAAACTTGAAAAGAAAATACAAGTTGTTTGTACAGAAAAAAGAACGTGAAATATAACAGAAAAGCAGAGCTATGAAAAATTTCAGAAATCAACTTAAATTTCAAACACGTAATGCTAAAGAAATCGATGAAGGCTAAGTGGCTGGAAGAAACTGTAAACTCTGGGACTGCTCATAAACCACCTCTGGAGCCTTGGATCGAGTCCAGATGCTATCAGACAAAAAGACAAGAGACATCCTTGACTTCACTTAACCAGAAGTTCAGTTCCAAGAGTGAGAGAGGAAATGAGTGCATTTGATATACTTCTAATGAACAGCTGTCATGGTCACCAGCTCCTTCTGCACAGCATCACAGACAACCGAGGGGTGGCTACAGCAGGTGGCCAGTGATGGTTGGCAAACCCCAAGCACTCGGCACATTTCCACGGATTTCACGCCAACTGCCAGAACCATGCCTGAAACTGGGTGCTGCTTTTCTTGCTCTCTCCACAGAGGCGCCCGGGGTACCTGTACCCCCTACACGTGCCACACTCGGCACAGAGCAGCGGCCCGGCCGGGCCCAGCCCACTCACTCCTCCCGAGGCACAAAGCCCCTTCTCCTTTCCCCCTTCCTCTCTCGGGAGGCCTGGTTCCAGGCTTCGCTTTGGGAAGCCTTCCTTCGCGCCAGGCCCGACAAGCCGCTGCCGGCTTCCCCTCGGGCACGGTCCCTGCATCCCCGCTCCTATCAGGCCCCATTAAAACCGCCACAGCGCGGAGAGAGGAAGTAGGCGAGGAGTGCGTCGGCCACCCCCCGGGCAAGGCGCAGAGGCAGCGCCCATCGTGCCGAAGCGCCGCGGGGCCCGGCACGCCCTGTCCCGCCTCCCCACTCCCGGCACTCACTGACGCCTCAGCGCCCAGAGGCAGCACCAGCCCCGCTTGACCGCCAGCACCAGCGCCATGATGGCGAACGCGGGGGCCGGCGGGACGGAGGGTGTGCGCGCCACCCCGACCGCGAGTGGCTGCCGCGGCAGGGACGTGTGAGGCGGGTCCCGGCGAGGAGGAGCCGCCGGGCGCTGAGCGGCTGGGGATAGAGTTCAGGGCGGCGGGAGGTCGTGGGGCAAGATACGCGTGGGTGATGGTGTGCTCACTCCCGAGAGGGAGTGAAATGGCCGGCTGGTAGGAGCAGAGCCGGGAGAAAGAGTCATTAAAATAACAAATCAACTACAATTCGTGAAAATGTGATGTGCGCTGCAGAAGGACGCCTGGCTGCGTCTCTGGAAGCACTGCCTCTTGAGTCGACCAACGGGAATGACATTCAGGGTTTTAATTGAGCAAAGGCACGAAGCTTGAGGGTTGCTGGGAAGAGCATAGGGATCCCCAAATGCCACAAGATACCGGTGCGCGGGCCGGACTTCTCGGGCCAGAACTATCGCGTGGATGGAGGAGGCTCAGATGATTGTGGGATCAGGTCCCAGGCTCTCATGAGCAGAAAGCAGGCACCACTCGCTCAGGAATCTCATGTTTGCTGGTTCCCCGTGTGGGGCCTTGCTACCTCCTTGCACGGCTCCTGCTCAGTGCCTGAGCTCGTAAGGTGAGGAGTTGGAGCTGACCTCATGTCATATCTGGCCATTATTACTTTCCATGTAGAGCTGGATCTCATAATGCAGCAAGAAAAGGAGAGTGAATCCTCGAGGTTACCACATTTGCCTCAGTCACACTCACTGAACCCAAGTTAACAGTAATGAGGTTCAGATAAGCTTTGATACCGACAGACTACAATAAAGCATTTCTAAAGCAGTATTTAACTTTGACCATGATTTTAATATTAATTGAAATTAAAAGTAAAGATTAAAAGTAAATTGTTGAGTGAAGCTTCCACGTATCCATTTTCCACGTGAAGCTGTCCTCTTTTTCACTCACTTAATTCTTCAGCAACACGATGTGCTGACAGCGTAGATCCTACTTTTGTCATTTGAAACCCAGATTTGAAAGCAAATCAGTGTGTTCAGTTTTTCTCTAAACACAAGAGGGCAGCGTTTTGTGTAGTTTACCACTGACCGTCGGGAAGAGCTACAGATGTTGTGCAACATACAAATCAGAAGTAGAAGGGGAGGTCAGGCTTTGAACAGTACAACTAATGGAAGCTGCAAACTCATTCATATTACAGGTCTACTGTTGGTGAAGGCATCTGGCAAGCACGGCTTAAGGCTTGGAAAGTCAAGTGAGATCTCCAGAGTGTATACACAGATGATTGAAAGTGCAATGTAATAAATCTGAAATACAGAAAATAATAACTTCCTCTCCTGCACCAGTAATATGCTTAATGTAGATAAGAGAGGCACTCTAATGTACTGCGTAGTTTTGAGCTGGTAACATTTTAAATACCATTGTAGAAGCCTAGCATTTTGAAAGATGCTTTAGATTAGTAATTTGACTACTTTTCTCTTTTTTTTTTTCCCATGAGCAGATTGTGAACACAATTGATTTGAAATTTTAACTAATTTTCCTTGAGAAGATAAAAAAATATGGCAACATGAGTGAGACTGGATGCATGAATCATATTCTCCAGAAATTTGTGGGTTATAGGAAAGCCCCAGGAAAGCTGAGGTCCAAAGCCAAGATCTGTGTCTAATATGCACTGATTTTCTGACTCAGATTGAAACTTCCCTTTTTATTAACAGACATTTATATTTGTTTTGCATGTAGGAAGTACAACCTACTCCTTTTTAAAATTTTGAAGGAAGTTAAGTAAGAAATCAAGCCAACTATATTATAATTTAATAAAGTACTTGAAAGCTACCAACTTCACAGGCAATAAGACTTGCAGAAAAAGGGAAGTGCAAGTTGTGTGGCATTTTGTGGCTAGCTGGGAAAGCCCAAGAGTGTCAGTGTTGCTGTTGTTGCTAAAATTCAGATATGCATAACCTTTTATGGTTGGTATGCAGTGGCCACCATTATGGATGTGAGAATGACACAATCTCCTAGTGTCCTGTCACTGGCAGTTGATGTGACAAACAGCAAAGTCACCACAAAATCAAAGCGACATATAACTGTAGACTGGCGTGGGTTGGGAAGAGCCTTTGAAAATCATGTAGTCCAGTTCCCCATCTTCTGGGTAATTCCCTTGACCAACACAGAAGCTGTCAAGTTCTGAAGTTTTTGTGTGGTGTTTCCCAAGATGTTTATTTCCTCTAGTTCCCATAATTGGACACCAAAAGGATACATTCTCCTCAAAAGATTCTTGTCATAATTCATAAGACCATTGTCTGTGAAAGCAGTTTAAACATGAAGTAACAGGCATCCACCACATATGCTGTGAGTTTTGATCTGTGGGGTTTTTTTTTTGGATCAATAAGAAACAAAAAGAGAACTGGTCATATAAAGAGAAGCAGTGAATTCAGATACTCTGGAAGTTCTGAAAGATTAGCAGAAAACTGCATCATATTTGCAATTTTTTAATTTTTTTTTAATAATGCTGATGAAACAAATGTAACAATGGCAGATGATGTGCCTGAGCCACAGAAGAAATAATGATCAAGGTTATGGTTAGGATATAAGCACATCTGTATCTATGGCTTGTGTCTGGAGCCAGTAGGACCCTGCCTGTTTGTTCATTTGCATTTTAAAGTTTAGGGTGAACAGCACTTGAGAGATAAAATAAATGCACAGCAATGCACACTTTCAATGACTAAATACAACCTTTATTGTAGAAACACGAATAATAGAAAAATAATATCTTCTCATAGCAGATTATTTTTAGCAACCATATATTATAGCAAGCTAGAAGTGATCAACCAAACCATTTTCATACACTCAAGATGCTAATCTACCTCTCCCTTCTTCAACCAGAATTAACAACTGGGTTTTAATTTGGACAAAAAGAACTGAAAAAAATATTAAATCTTGATTTACAAATTCCTTGAAGTTTTGGCTAAGTATGGCTTCCTCAGGGTCATGGGATGCTCTTGTGTCATTGCTGGGTGTGCAAGAGAACCTAGTGAGTGGTCTGGGGTGAGAACTGCAGCAGAGCAGAGTATCAGGGAGCTATAAGGAAGTGCTCACTTGCTAATTTCTATGAGTGACACCATTATATCTGGAGTAGCACATGCTTGCATGCAAGTTAAGTGTAGCATTGCTGATGAGATGCATCATGACATCACGGTCAATACCTTCTGGTTCAGGGATGGGTTGATCAGAGTCCACAGCTGGGGGGAAAAGTGAGCTGAGGCTGCTGAGACTGATTTTCGTAGTCACTCTGGGATCCAGCTGCAACCTTGTCCCTTCCCATAGCAGACTGTGCTCTTAGAATCGTAGAATCAAGCAGGCTGGAAAAGACCTTCAAGGTCATTGAGTCCAACTGTTACCTTAGTACTGTCAAGTCCACTACTAAATCATATCTTCCCTCAGCTCTCTGGGTACATAGAATCATCAGTCAGTAAGAACAGTTTTCTTTTCTCATGTTGACATCAAATTTAAAAGACTAAATAGTAGCATAAAGAGATTTTTTAGTACATAATATAACACAAAAATGCTCTATCCATATCAGTAGAAGTAACATAACACACTGTACAGGTCATGCAATACAACAGTCCAAAGAACATGTGAAAAAGGACTCAGTTTTTTAGTGAGACAGCTGCCTATTGATCACTAGTCAGAATGGCTCAGGGTCAGATCATGTGTGGTGTTTGTTGTTAAAATACCCACATGTTAAGGTTTGGGATAGTAACATCACTATTGCACTAAGCTCATTTTCAAATAGAAGTTCATTCATATATTTCCCTTTCCTACTGGGCATCTCATCAATTCTCGTGATTTAAAAACAAAATAAAAAGTAAATGCTTTAATCGAGTATCAAAAATCTGCTTTCTAAAGAGCACTAATAAGTATTAACTAGCCCTGAGATCTAAAGGAATCCTATTATGCCAATGAACAATGCCACTGACCTCAGTAGGCTGCTTGTTCAGTTAGCAGGGAGGAAAGAAGGAAGAAGGGTGAGAATAAGCTAGATAATGTTCATTAAGCAGTGGTAGGAGTGCTGGAGCCTTTACAAAACAACTGGTGAAATACTCAGGTTTCAAGCTGAGTATTCAGCTGAATGCAGTTCAACTCACTGTGTCTGCTCTAAAAGTTTGAGAATTTGGTGTTCTATTTCATGTGCCACTTTACCTTATATTCAACTGCCTCCCTTTCCCTCAGCTGGTTCTGACTTCTGGCGTGTCTCTTCATGTGCAAAAGTGCTCTAAAATTGTCTTTAGCTTTCTTATTTATTGGTTCATTTAGACTCAAAGGGGATATTTCTGGAGGCTGTTAATTACTTCCACAACTATGTTAATTAGGGAACAGTATGATTGCACTTTGCTCTTGACACAGGCCAGCATCTTCTGGTAAATTCATGGAATGGAAGGATTTATTCTCTTTATTAATTTAACTAAGTAAACTCTCAATGGTTAAATACTAGCAAAATATCAAAACTTTTTTAAAATACTTAAGTATTTTTAAAATACTTAAACTTATGATATTACTATCAGTTTTACCCAGTGAAAAATTCAGTGAGGTTCCATCACCATTAGTAGTTCCTTGGGATTTAGGCCATCGTTAATGGAAATCAAATTATCTCCCAGCATTTCTATTTTGTTTAGATCCAGATTAAACTAACAAGGAGATTTTTGCAGATTACTTCAGTCTTTCTTTTTTTTCAGTGGATGCCATTTCACAATCCTTTTCCAGGCAAAACTTTAGTGGTAAAATGTAAACCATTACCATAACTCCTAAGGGGGTTCTCTTTTGCAAGTGTATTTATACGTAGTTTTCTATCATTTTGACATCATTTGCAACAGTAGACAGTGTGTGATGTGTACATCTGTACATCTCTGCATCTGTTTAGCTTTTTCAGTCTTTTGTGACAAGGAGATTTTCCTTGTTACAACAAAGAACATTAGCTGAACTTGATCTTGAAACCAATTACTACTTTCCTGCCTTCATCATTGGCTTAGCAGGAAATAGATTATGGAGTGTATCAATTAGTGTGCTTTAAAGCAATTCCAAATCATTTCCATGTGAAAGTCCAGCTGCTCAGCTGTAAGCTCACTGCAGAGCATTTACTTTTGGGCAGAGAGCGTCCAAGGCCTGAGCAAACTTTTGTGTCTCGATGAGCTGGAACATACAGGATCAGTGGACTTCCATTTGCTTATGGGCCTTGTGCAGGTCTGCTGCATTTGTGTCCACTTAATCCCTGGCATTTTCAGTAAGTGTGGTATCTTCCCGGATTAAGAGATCACAGTGATGCCATCTCAGTTAAGGGACAGTTAAGTTCAGAGGTGGTCACTGTAACAGGTCCATGTCTGAATAGGAAGTGGGTGATTCATGAGCTCTCACAAGATCACAAAATAGTGAGGTCTTTGAATTTATCAAGCAAATTCATCTATTTTCCCATCTATTGTACTGCTGCCCTTAGCATCAGCCAACATGTCACAGTGCTTTTGTCTGCCAAAGGGATGCTGTGCCATTGATGGGTGGGGTGGCTTGGCCTGGTACAGCTCATGGATGGAGTTACCATCCCCAAACACCTGCCCAGTTCTGCTGCACAGACGTCTCAGCTGTTTGTCAGTTGTGCAGTTTGCAGCAGGATAAACTTATACCAATATCAGATCACTCCAATGTGCTGGCTTTGTGAGGCTGCAGTTCAAGAATTATTGGCAAGAAGCTCAGACATCTTTAGCAGCAGGGCTGAAACAGGCAATGACAAGTGACCATTTTGGCACATACTGGTCAGGCAGACCCTGTTATGACCTCAGCTGGGTAATCTAAAAACTCTTATTTGCATATGCAGTTACTGGAGACTGGAACATGTGTTACCAATACTGCCTCCAGAGTGAGAGTCACATATTACTCCTGTGTCCTTGTGAAGAGCTTAGTAGGGAAAAACAAGAACAAACAAAAAAAATGAATCCACCAGGTCTGGTGAGAACTTCCTTGTGAATGGCAGTCACCCTTAGACTTGTCCTGAGATTTCAGCATACACAGTGTTCCCACAGGGCTTTGACTGAGCTCAGATTTAACAGGGTTGTCTAGCTGTGGACCTCTGGTTTATTTACTTGAAGGTCCTATTACTGAGTTCATCTGTTTTCATAAATCTAAATGCTATCTTTAAAAACTTGATGGATACTCTGGAGGGTACTGATAATGCTTACTTTAAGCTATTTTTAGGCATCTGACTTAAGTGGTGTGAACTGCCTCCTTTGTTGACAATAGAAAGAATCTAGGCTCCTCATTTTGGTCCTCCAGACTACATCTAAATTAGGTGCTAAGAATAGCCAAAAGTAGATAGTGTGAGGTCTCTTCTTCACATCTTAAAGAAATCCCTTCTAAAAATATCTATTAGCTTTTAAAGCATGGTGTCATCCCACTTAAAAAGGTGGCCTCAGGGCCTTGAGGTTACCAAATAGAAGCTAAAACTCTGTAACTCCTCTGCTTGCTACACACACTTGGAAGTTCAAGGGCACCTCAGATACGCTCATATCCTCTGTGTGGCTTTCTTCGGGAAATCAGGAAAGTGGCAAACACAATGACAAACAATCCCAGGATACTCAGGCCCACTGCAATGGGAGCTGCTCTGCTGCTTTTATCAGGAAAACATTCTTCTTCTGAAAATAAAAGGAGATCAGAGAGTGTGTTATAGCAGATCACCATAATCCTAGACTATACATTCCAGGAAAGTTAGCAAATACAAGCTAGAAGTTCTCAAAACATTGGCTTCTTTTTCCTTTTTCCTAAGTTATTCCATTTTCATCTGTGGTGAATCTCATGTCAAGAAAACAATATTTACCCCTTTCAAAATATCTGCATGCTTCGTTGGAGAATGACTCTGCTCTTTCATGTCCACAGCAATTGTTTTACCATCAAGACCAGTACATACACACAGCAGGAGGCTTTCTTACTGCTAGCAGATGTGGAGCATCACACTATGAAGTGCAAGTCTAAAAACGAAGAGTAATACACACCCTGCATGGACAAAAACTGCTCCTGTGTAGCATCTAATTGCTTCCACCCAGTAAAAAGGATGAGGCTAGTGAAGGGACCCCATAGTGCACCACATCATTAGTGCAGAAAAGCTCCTAGTTAACTTAGTATTTCCTAAGAAAAATCAAATCCTAATTGTTCTCTGTGTTGAATTCAGAATATTTGTTGATAATTGTGGCTTACTCGGAACATCAAGAGATTGGACTTAGTCCAGGAGGTTGCTTAGCAGTATCATTGTAGTTTTATTGTACATGTGATGATATCAGAAAAGCTTTTGACATAAGTAATGCCTTTTAAGAACCATCCAAAAATATATTCTCCCCAAACATACCTCTTCAGTATAGAGGGGACAAATCCTGACTTTCTGTGTCCTTGCCCAAATAAATATTCAAGTCATCCTCTGATTATCTGCAAAGTTATGACTTAAAAATGAACTTCCAGGCTGGGGCAAAATGGCAGCTTTCCTATGAATAAAGTGTACTAGCTGGGTCACTGGCATAAATGGAATATTTACCTAAATAACAATGGCAGGATCAGTCTCCAATTCACACTACAACAAGTGCAGTCCTAGGAGTGAAGGCAAGGTCTGGGAATGGTCAGTAATGTGTTATCCCAGAACGGGATCAGACCTACATCTTCCATTCAGTCTATAGGAATGGTCCTTCCTTGGTCTCCAGAGTGTCAAGCACAATGCTTTGAGTGGCACCAAGTAGCAAACTATCCTCTAAGCAGGTTCAGCTAAACCCCAAAGTGTATATCAGCTTAGCAGGGAATCCAGTTTATACCTAGGGTAGGAGGGAGATCAAACACCCTCTATCCCTTTCACTTCCTGTGGCTTTTCCAAGGCAGATTTTTTCAGCACTCTAGATAAAAGCCTCTGTTATTACCTAATTCTGATGATTGTGCTGGCACAGATTGTAGCTTAGCTTGGGTTTTTCCTCAGTGGGAATCTTTACACCAACAGTGGGCAGTTAGCCCAGGGAGCATGCGGAGTGCATGACGTCATGTCACAGCTCCAGAGCCTCCACACAGCTCTCTCCAAAATCTAGTCCTCTTCTCTGACCCAAATGGTGATTTCATGTGGTGCAGTACCACAAAGCCAAAGCCATCAGCAGTCTGCTAGACACTGCCTTTTAAAGGCTTTGTCTGGTTAATTCAGCCTGCTGTTAGGGAAGTGAGTATTTGCATTTGGGTATTGTAGAAACCTGAGATGTTTGAATTGGCCATTTTGCTTTGACAAAACCTTGGACTATGGACTCTAGAAATTGGGTTTGATATACTGAAGCGCAGTCCAGAAGACACTTTATAGCTTTCCAGACTTAAACAGGGCAAGCTGTTGATGTAACTGCTGCAGTCTGTACAAAATTGTAAGGAACTCAAAAGTGACAATCGTTAATGCTGCCTTTGTCTTCCCTTTTTAAAGACAAGCAACAGAAGTGAAACCACCAGCCCTGAGACACCCGAGGGGAGGAGTTTGGTGGTGTGTGCAGAGCCATTGCTCCACTGGGGGTTTTGTCTTTCAAAGATCTGCATACACAGCAGAGGTACATAGGAGTTTCATAACTATTTCATGGCCACTGGGGAATTATTTCAGAGGCAGCCCCTTGATTAAGAGCAAAACTAATTTAATTTTGTATATGCTATTGATTATCAGAGATTTGCCTGGCCTATATGTGGGGGTGGGGTAAGGAAATTGGTTTTTAACTGTCTCTGATAGAGGTGAGGCCATACCAAAACCCCATAATTGAACTCACTTATTGTACATATTTGAATGAAAACGTGGGGACCAGATGGGATCCCATGAGGTGTTCCAATTCAGTGTTATCCCATAAAAAAAATCTTCATGAGGATGAGAGCTCAGATTGGATTCCCAGTGTGGCTTTTAAGAACTTAAAGAAAAGAATGAGGGAAAAAGAAGTCTGTGTGTTAAAAAAGCCTGAAATGTTGTTTCCCTTTAAAATCCTTTTAAAATAAGAAAGGCAGCCAAAATGGCTCAGACAGAGCTAAACTGCATAAAAAGTGAGATCTGAAGTAAAAAGAGAAGCGACGATATTTTGTAAGCACACAGAAAGTCAAATGTCAGAAGAAGGGAATGTTTTGTTAGTGCATCTGAAGGGCTGAAGAGTTAAGAAGCCTGTCTGTCCACCTGAGTTCTTGTATGGAAATCACAGAAATATGAAGTTGTACAATTTGAAAGAGACCACAAGGTCTCATCTAGTCCAACTCTCTGCTTTTTGTAGAAGCTTTTTTCATACATCTCATAAGAAGCAGAAGAGTAGACTGTGAGGGTGCCCATACTGTGGAACACAGGAGTTTCCTAGTACACCCAGCAGGCCTGGATCCTACAGCCTGGCCAGGTCCAGGCTGCATCACTGGACATGAAACAAGGACGACAACATCTCATTTCCCTGTGGAAGGAACTCTGGGGGTGGGTGCAGGGAAGAAGTTATGATGAGCCCAAATACATTCTGTCAGTGTGGGCAGTCTGGAGACCAAGGGAGTCAGTACTGGCCTGTCTGAATTTTACTAAATGATGTGGTTGCCTCTTTGTGGCTGTACTCAAGAGAAGACAAACTGCAGAGCTGAGCATCACATTTAATTCTGAATCTGGGAGCATGCCGGTTGTGCTTCTCCTCAGGAGGACATTTTGTCATGTCTAGACCCAGCTGCTCTGACAGTATCATCCTGCATTGACAAATATCCCTTATTAGCTGGCAGTTTTGCTGCTGCAGCTGTGGGACTTTGTGAGTGTCAAGAGCCTCTCAAAATAGCTAAAATCTGACTGTATTGAGAACAGTGACCTTGAACTGAATTGTACATACTGGGGGGAGGGAAGGGAGTGTTGGGCAATGCAACAGTTGTGAGCAGACCTCTACTTGCTCTGAGAGAAAACGGGTGAAGAGTAAAACTGTGGCTATAAATATGAACATTTTTAACGAGAAAGTGAAACCAAGTACTGAATATGCAGGAGGAAAAGATACTTTTCCACCTTCCATAGATGTGTTGAAGATGATTTGGGAAAGGGTGAGAATAGAGCAGTGGGCAGGTTACATTAATTTGGGAAATATCACAAAGTTGTGATTGTGCCAGAGGTGTAACGGGACCGCTGCATGGGTAGAGTTGTCATCTAGCAGATTTTATCTATCAGGCTAGCAGAGATCTCAGAAGGGTGGAAAAGATATCCTTCTACTTACCTTTTCCAAATTGGTTGCTGACCATATCAAATGCCTGCAGCTGCATATTAACAAAGAGCAGCTGGAAATTCTTCTCCAAGCTGAAGATCTGCTTGCTGGTACACTTAAAGGAATTCCCCAGCTTTGTTGGAAACAGCTTTTTCTCTATGGCTGCATAGTAAAGCATACCTGGAGGCCATAAACAGAGATAGATGAGACTCCACACTAACTTTTGGAATCAACATATTTCTGAGGATTGCTGATGCTTTGGCAGAGCAGCAGTCACAGATGTGACTCAAGTATGGACATGGCTAAAATTTCAGGTGCCTCTTCAAATCACATTTTAACAGCCTCAGTGTGCAAGAGGGGGTTAGGATTCTTACAAGAGCAGATAACTATCTAGATCTCCATCATGGCTATTTCCATACAAAAGAGAGAGGCCATCTCTAGCATAGGAACTGGACATATCTAGTCTATGTTGCTTATGTATTAAACAGGTTTCTAAACATATTTCAGTGCCACAGTACTTTGCAGAACATATGGCTGAAGTCCAAAGCATGAAAAGATCTTGAAAGCAGATAGATCAGTATAAGACAAAATCCTCTAACATCACCAAATCCATTACTGTATGTCAAACACCTGCAAGCACAACAGTGCAGCGTGCTCTTGGTCCTCCTCAGGCAAAATCTCTGAGCTTCCAAAAAGCTCAGTGCACACACCTGGTCAAGCTCCTGATCTGGTTTTCGTCTTTCAAGGACGGAAGTCAATCCAAATATTTATGAGTAACAAATGTAGAAGTGACATAATATGGTCATTGGCCTGTCAGAGATTTGATACAGTGGGAAGAATTTGTGCAAAATTAATGTCAGAGGAAATCTTAAGCAATGGCTCAGAATTTTTCTCTCTGACTTAAATGATGTTCTCTTAGCATTTCTTGGGAGGTAGCTTCTGGGGCAGCTCCTGAAGGTTCAAATTACAAGAATCAGGGTACACAAGACAAAGAAAATCCAATCACCTAAGAAGAGCATGGACAAGGTCTAAGATTCCAGGATGATTTGAAGAACTTCAGCCTGGATCCAAGTCATTATTTTTGCCAACCCAAAATGTTAGGCATGTCTTCTCTCCATATTGGTGTATTTGAAATCTAGACCCAGCTCTGCATTTCTCTGATTCAGATACTGGATTCATTAAGTTTGATTAATCAAACTGCAAAGGTGCATGCAACTGAATGAGTCACAGCATTTTTGTGTGTTTGCAGGTAAAAGCACTGAGGACTGTTTTGTATCTTAAATTTGGGATTGAATTAATCTCTATTCTGACAGAGGTGGGGCAGGGAAAGTTTGTGATGACAAAAGGAAATTTGAACAATTCTGATAAAACTGCAGTTCAGTCCCTTCTCTTGAATGACATTTTGAAAGCAGGATAAAACACAGAATTTGCAAAATCTAGTGTTTTAAAGACATGAAAGCCCAGAACAGTTTGATAGGAAAATAAGTGTAAAATTCACTGACCTTCAGAAGATAACTGCAAGCTTGTCCCAATTTTACTGACATAGTATGATGGAGCTTGCTGAAAAATAAGATATCTCTTTACTTGCAATACCTCCTCTTTTTGTTTTACTTGTAATACTTCCTCTTATTTGTGAAAAACAATACAGTTCACCACAGCACAATGGTCACAAAGAATCTCCCAAAGAAACACATTTTAAAGCACCTCCTCCAAGATCCAAGACCCACCTTGCTTGGATGTATTTTTTTTTCTTTGCCAAGTGATTGCACCTAATGGCCAAGAGGCTGGTGTAATGCAGCAGTGGCAACTACAGCACCACTGCAGTTCTGCTCAGTTCCATGAAGTTGGACCATGCAGCTGCTCAAGCTAGACATTTGTGTGATAGCTCTGGTGATCAAAAGTAGGAGGAAGTCAAGCAGACAGCATACACTGCACAAATTAACAGGCACGTGATAAGGCTGTGTTATCTTTTATTTGCCCATCCTTCTTTTATTCAGTGTCCCTACAATGCTCTCCTGAGTAATCCTTCACAGAACTAATCCATGCTGACCCCCAGCCTGATTGCTTGCAGGACCTAAGCCTACAGCTTTCAGAGTAGCCAGGAGGCTCAGTGCACTGTAGCCATAGCTGCCCTTCAGGTGAGCAAACTGCAGAAAGCAGCAGTGCTGCTGTGTTCATCATTGGTTTGAACTGGGAAAGGACAGCAACAAGCTGAGAGCTGGGAGCTCCTTACATGCTAGCACCACTCATTTTCTGTTTTGCCTGCCAACAGCAGTCTCTGCAAATGAGGAAACGGCAGCCTGGCTGTGTAGGGTAGAAATAAGTGTACTTTCCACCCTGCTGACACTGTTAGCTCTTGCTGGCCTTTCTTTCATATGCTTGCAGACTGCTGACATGGAAAGCACCTGGTACAATTGCACAGAGCAAAATTTCCAGCTAAGTGTCCTGCCTGCACGTGCCTTAAACTCCTGGTGCAACCTGAACGCTGTCCTCCCCTAGACACTCACAAGGTGACAGCTAACCCTAGGAGGTTTCCCCTGGTAGCAGTGTTGGAGTACAATGTAAGTCTTTATGTAGCAGCCCCACCACTCATTTTAATTCCAGCTGTGAGCACACGTGGAACTGGTGAATGCAACTGGTAGGTAGGTGGCAGGAGACATGACTGTCTCTCGTGGACCCAGTTTTAACATGCAATTTGAAACCTGGTAGGATGGATTGGGAAAGTTTAAGAAAGAAATACACCACAGAAGAAGCTCTCAGCATTATTCCTACTTAAAGACGTAAATAGGTCAAATAGTATCTTTTTTTTTTTTTCCTTTTTTTGGCAGCAGCATTATGTTCTGTTGAGCCACAGTTCCTAACTTTGCTTGGGGAAAACACCTGCTCCTACTTCACATCTTGTGGGCCGGTTACAAAACTTCCTTTTTTCAAGTTTTTTTGTAAAAGGCAGCTGGCAGCGGTGAGCTCTGAGCCAGCTGCTCACCTCCTGTTAACCCACACCAGCACCACAGCCCTGGGGCCTGATCCAGCTCCTCGTTCACCCGTGAACATCAGAAGTGCCACCACTGGAGCACTCTTGGTTCAAAGCAGTTAGAGAGGCCGTGGGGGCCAAACATGAAAAAAGGCAGCAAAAGGATTTATTATTAACTTGAATTTCAAAGAAGTCTAAGCCAAGCCCTGCTATGCTCTTGAGGCTTATCTTTAAGTGAAGGGTGGGTTGTCTAATGCTGTGCCAACAACCACCTTTTCTCAGGGCAAGACAGGTCAAGTGCCTCCTGCAGGTTCACATCACTCTCCTTAGCGCTGTGGCTTTCGTGGGTACTCGAATCACCAGACTTTTTCCAAGGATCCTTGTAACACAGAAAATGTTCCCTTTCTTGCAGGAAGCATAGGTTTAAAGCAAACACTCACCATCTGAAATGATCCTTTGTTTTACAACAGCTCCTGCATTTTTAACCTCACTTTCCTTCTGTAGGTTTTAAAAAGCTCTGCAGAATTACAGAATGGTAGGGGGTGGAAGGGACCTCTGGAAGTCATCAAGTTCAACTAAAAATCCAGGTGGTTTTTTTAATCAAAATTCTTTTTCTGCTCAAGCATGCATGAATCAGGTTTGGTATAAGATATCACCTCAACATGAGGAGAAACTTCTTTACAGTGAGGGTGATGTAGCACTGGAACAGGCTGCCCAGGGGGGTTGTGGAGTCTCATTTTCTGGAGACTTTCAAAACCCAGCTGGATGCATTCCTGTGTAGGCTACCCTAGGTGAACCTGCTTTGGCAGGGGGGTTGGACTCAGTGATCTCTGGAGGTCCCTTCCAACCTCTAATGTACTGTGTACTGTACTGTGGTACTGGGATAACTTGCTGTTGCCTCTTGGACCTTCTGTGGAAATGACTGATTTACCGTTTGTACTTTTATTAATTGTCGCTAATTTGAGCTTGGAACCAGGCTGTAAGATTGACATTTTGGCTTGGTTAATTGAAGGACACAGAGCAGCAGCAATGGTCAGATGCAGCTCTGAGCTGCTGTGGAGCTCCAGGACATGCCTTAATGCGTGTTACACTCACCCAGAGTCTGACAGGATCCAAACTGTGCTATGTTCCTCCCTGATCATTAATGGCTTTATGCACAGTTATTATCTTCTGTCCCTAGCCCTGCTGGCATCACCAGCCAGCCCTTATTAGCTCTCAGATAAATAGTACTGCATGCTGCCTCCCAAAATGTGTCAGCTGTCTGGGAAGCAAGAGGGTGGCTGCACTCAGCAGTTTTCTCCTGTGGCTAGAATATTCTTGGTGGTTTATGGCAAAGCCTCATCCACATACAATGTGCTCCCAGGGGGCAACATGGCACCAACAGACAAAAAGAAAGCTCATTTTCCCACCATGTAAGCAGGGCCTCTCTCTAGCCCAAGTTTCTGTGTGTACTTATAAGTCTCTCCTGCGTGGTGCATTTTAAGGGTACTTATCTACAATTTTATTGTAGTTTGCTTGTTTGGAATTTTCCACTGAGAAATGAGACGAAATCAGGCCCCTTCAGCTGCAAATGTGCTGCACCTCCTGGGCACTTACAGCTGCACAGGTTGCCCTTGGATATAACAACCACAGCTGGCTGCTGGCTGGGCAGTTGTGATGCTTGGCATTTACAGGAAGCAAATAGCTAACCTCACCTGCACTCAGGTGGTCTCTGAGACACCATTTTGTAAGAGCAATTTGGTAGTGAGTCAGAGCTCCAGTGATGTAGCACTGGAACAGGCTGCCCAGAGAGGCTGTGGAGTTGTCTTCTCTGGAGACTTTCAAAACCCACCTGGATGCATTCCTGTGTGGCCTGCCCTAGATGATCCTGCTTTGTCAGGGAGGTTGGACTCAGTCTCTAGAGGTCCCTTCCAACTCCTAATATTCTCTGGTTCTTGGGAAGGACAGGAGTAGAATCATAGAATCAGTCAGGGTTGGAAGGGACCACAAGGAAGGGACCAGTTCCAACCCCCTGGACACCTCACACTACATCAGGCTGGCCAGAGCCTCATCCAGCCTGGCTGCAAACACCTCCAGGGATGGGACCTCAACCACCTCCCTGGACAACCCATTCCAGGCTCTCACCACTCATGGTGAAGAACTTCTTCCTCACATCCAGCCTGAATCTCCCCACTTCCAGCTTTATTCCATTCCCCCTAGTCCTATCACTCCCTGATATCCTAAAAAGTCCCTCCCCAGCTTTCTTGTAGGCCCCCTTCAGATACTGAAAAGCCACAATAAGGTCACCTCAGAGCCTTTTCTTCTCCAGACTGAACAGCCTTAACTCTTTCAGTCTCTCCTCATAGGAGAGGTGCTCCAGCCCTCTGCTCATCCTGGTGGCCCTTCTCTGGACACATTCCAGCATGTCCATATCCCTCTTGTAATAGGGGAGTAGTAGTGCCTTATGCACAAGTAGAAAACTAAGACAGAGGTGGTTAAAATGCCTTTTCCTACAGCACAAACTGGATCAAAGGCAGCCTAAGTTTCAGTTCCCCAGTCCTAAACACCTCTTTTCTTTCAGTGCAACAATTACCTTTACAAAGGTGAAGTTTACAAATCCTCCACTGAAGGTTATGTTCAGCTCAGACTCCACCATCCCACAGCTTCCAGATGTCAGTGTTCTGTTGGGGTTGACAACCACATACTCCATCCGCTTCTGTGGAGAGAAGAGACATTGCAGGGCTGCTGCTGAACAGATAGGAAACTTAATATGAAACACACAGAGATTTGTAACTGTTCTCTTGTTTGTTTGCTGTTCTGTTGTTGCTTGTACCACATGCCAGTGGTTGCAGCAGCCTAATTGCTCTCTGCCAGGGTTGTTCCCCACTCGTAAACCATAAAGCACTCATCTGACACATCACTGACCTGTTAAGCTGGCAGAAAAATAATTGTTTTCTGCTCATTCCGTGAACTGATACAATTCAGATGAGGACCAGTGCTAATTTTGTAAGCGGAAGCAGTGTGAATGTGTGCCTGAAGGTAGAGGAAAGATTAAGACAGAGGCAGGCACTAACTGGTCTGGCTTCAACATGTGTTGCTCTTCGTAACACCCCAGCCTCCTCATTATGTCCTGCACAGTTCATTTCTAGTGTCTACCAGCCCACACTGTAGTCTGAAAAGAGAACTCTGCAGCCCTGAATACACTTTGGCTCCTTCAGTCTCATCTTAAACACAACTTACTTTTGTACATCTCCCTGTGGTCTGGTGAGGTTGAGAATCATGCTTCTAGCCTGGCTTCCACCAGGATGGGGGATGAAAACTGCTTTTAGCAAAATTAGATACTCATCCTGTGTTTGAAATATTCATATCTCAAACAAGAATATTTGGATTTGTAATGAGTCTGGCTTGAGGCATATGAACTCAAGAGCCTGAAGATGTAACCACATATATTGTATTAATGGAGGCTATGAAACCCAAAGTCTTAAGGACATAACCACCATTTTGGGGTTTATAAAGTCTTTTGCCTGATCATTCACAGTGGATAACTGTGAGGAGAGGGTACCAGCTCCCCAGGTCTCCTGCTCTCATCCAGCCTGGCTGTTCCTGTGATCCTAAAATCTCCTTGTGTCAGAACATCAAGACAACCCACCACTGAATCCAAGTCTGTGAACTGACAATTTCCTGCTTTCATTACATCTCTCAATGTCAATTCCTTCACTGAAGTGAGTTCTGATTTATACTAGTCACCCATTCTGGGAAACACAAATAACACTGAAGGCTCATCTCCCCCTGCCAGTATGCTACCATACAGACATGAGTGAAATAAGAAAGCACCAGTATGTCCAACTGGCATCATCATGCAGGCCAGAGTAGAGCAGCTGAGATGCTGTGGCACAGAAAAGGCCTGGGACTGGTAGCACACCACTTATTCTTATCATGCAAGCCAGCTTCTGAAAGTTGCTTTGAAAGAAGAGTAAATTCCAGCTGACAAAGAAACAGTCATCACAAAGCTCAGCCTCGTAGTGCTTTCACCTCACCTTCTGTGTATTTTGAGCCATCAGCTGCAAGCCCACAACCACTTTGACGCAGGTGCTGGTTCCATTGGTTACGACGTACGTGCCGGTGGGGATGGGAGCGGGCTGGGGCGCGGGAGCGGGGCTCGGAGTCGTCGTGGCCGACGGGATGGTGGTTTGAGTCCCGGGATGAATGGGGGTTGTGTCGGGCATGGCTGTGGTTGTTGGGCCTTTAGGTGCTGTTGTTTGATTTCCTGAGCCTGTGGTGGGCTTTACAGTTTGCATAGAGATGGCTGTAGTAGTTATGGCAGCAGCTGTCATTTGTGTGTTTGGTGTCGTGTTGTTTGTGGTTGTGTTTATGGCTGCTGCTGTCATTTTGGTGCTTAGGTGTGTTGTGGCTTGCTTGGTTGAGGACAAGGGGTATATGGTTGTGTTCTTCACTGTAGGTGTCACTGTTTCCATTGCCTGATTTGTAGCCTCACCATCTGCTGATGTTGTGGATACCACTGTAGAGTTCTGTTTGGTCACTTGTGTGGTGGTTCCTCCTGCCTTGGATGTTGTGTGATGACCTGGTGCTGTTGTTACCTGGTGCTGGTCTGTTGTCTGCACAGTTGTTCTATGGCTTATGGGTGTTGTTTCAAGAGAGCCTGTGCTGTTAAAATGAACTGTGGTGCCTTGACTGGATGAAGAATGATAAAAGGAAAGTGGCTGAGCAGAAGTAGCTGTGTGGTGGAAGGGTGTGGTTTCTGGAGACACTTCAACCCCCAGGGCCACTTCAGCAAAGCAGGAGGAAAATGCTGCAAAGAAACAAATAAGTCAGTATATAAGCCTTTACTTTTAACATTCCTGTTGATAGCCACAACATAACTGCAGTGAGTTTGTTACCAGTATGATTTTAATCTGGTTTTATTTTTTGTTTGGCTCCTGTCATTATAGGAGAGTGGAAGCAGACAGAATCACAGAATCATAGAATGGTTTGAGCTCATCTCGTTCCAACCCCTACCACTAGACCAGGCTGCTCAGGGCCTTATCCCATCTGGTCTTGAACATCTCCAGGGAGGGGGCATCCACAACCTGTGAGGGCACAGCCATGCTGCTAAACCTATTGGTTTGTCTTCTCAAAAAGCATTTGTCTACATGAGCTCCCATGGATGGGTAAGGATTGCTCTCTGGCTTCAACTAATGGTCTTGGCTCTTCTTGGATGGCTGTTGGAGGTAGTTTGGTAGCTCTGCTGTGCAAAGGGGAAGATGGCCTATGAGGTGCCTGACCTACTCTCCAGCTAAGACCTGCAGGACTTCACCGTGATGCCCACAGCATTGCCTCTTGTAGAGCTCGACAAAGGAGCTACCTGCACAGCTCCTGCCACCACAGCCCTTTTGGCAGCTCTGCCAACAAAAGGCATCACAGAACAATGAAGAATTGCAGTTCTGCATCCCTCTCTTAGTCTCCTTTGGTTTTTCCCTATACAACCAGCTCAAAACTTCATACAACCAACGTTTTGCTGAAAGGATGCATGTCCCCTGGTATGTACTTTCCTGGAGCAAGCAGCTGCAATCTCTTCATTTCACCTCAGCTTCAAAGTTGTGTGAATGCTGTGGGCACACATTTCTGCCCTGCAGGCCTCCATGCATGAAACACTCCAGGCCAAACCTCTCAGAAAAGGGTCAAGGCAGCTCTCAGATAACTGCAGGTGCTGGGCTGGGCCTGGAGCTCCCATTGTCATGCTTTAGTGACAAGTTTCAGTCAATGCCAGAAAAGGAATGTCACTGCTCTGCTGCTAGAAATTACAGTGGGAAGTGGAGCACTTTGTGCCATGAACTGGCTGTGGCACTTCTCAGTCTGCTGTCATCCTTGTAATGAGGTGAGTGAAAAAAACCTCTTGCTGTGGATTTTTCACCTTCTTGTCTAACCACATATTCATGCTGCTCAGCTGCAGAGCAGGTTTGTTCTGCTTTATTCTGCCCAGAAGAGATGCTCATGTTTAGCTGACTGATTTTGTGTGGACACAAAAACCTGACCCAGCTCCTACAATTACTGAAAAAAAAACAACCTCCCTGTCCAGCTCTGGTGTCTTTGGTTTGAGTCCTTGAGGAACTGGGAAAGCACCAAGATTTTCTGAGAGGCTTCAGTACTGTCATAGGTTCCCTCCAACACAGGAGCAGCTTCTGAAACCTCCAACCCATTAGACCTTTTTACCCTGAACTCTAATTACATTTAATTCCATATCTGCAGAGAAAGACTTGACTTTGTGTCATGAATAAAACATCATAACATCATTCCTTATTAAAGCAATGATCAAAAATGGATAAGGAGCTGAGGAAATAAGTTCTTTCTGTTCAAAAAGCTCTGTGCTGACCACTGGGTTATTAGTGTTCCTTCTCTCAGTCTGATCTTGCCCTCCTTTTATGTATCTGTTTTGGGGCTACTCCAGCAGACTCTGGCTATGAAGGGAGTGTGGGAAAGTAGAGCAGCTACAGCAGAAGATAATTGTCAAGTCCCTGGGCCATCTCCCAGCTCATTGCACTGGGAGAGGGATGGGGGTTGTTAACCCCATGATCCCTGTGTGCTTATGGCAAAATATACCACAGAAATCACCAGCCAGCTCAAACCTTTAGCCATTACATGGGTTAAACCACATTCTGTCCATCTTCACCTGGCAGATTTTGTACTGCTGCAGGGGTTGAGGGATGACTTAACATGCTGAGACACATCCTTGACCAGGCTGGCTCCACAGAGTTTCACAGAGCAGCATTAAAGATAGAACAGTGACTTCGTTGCTGAGATAAGCCCTGGGCTGCCTTCTCCAAGCTCACCTACATCACCCTGGCTTTCCTCATCATGTGCTGCATCTTGTCATGCAGACAAATGACTCAAGTAATGCTTCCTTAGTTTTGCTTCTGCTTGTCTCACTTGAGACCTTCAGTCAGTTCTGCTGGTCTGAAAGTTATTTTTAATTAAGAAAACACACCCCAACAGTCCGCTTCTTGCACTACTTTGAGCTGACTCTATCATGCAGAGTTTGTCACCACAGAGTGCAGTGGAACATACACAAGAAAACACCAAGCTAAGTCTGTACCAACTGCAATTAAATGTAGCTATTTGTAAGCAGTAGGACTTTAGTAAAGCCACTCTTAGTGTTAGCAACAAAACTATTGAAAGTCTTCAGTCTGCTAGGTGCTGTCCTGACAGAGAAGAAACAAAACTAGCATGGTCTACCTCGTTTTTCTGATAGAAATGATGAAGGATGTTACTCACCACAGGTGAAGGTCAGCAAGATGAAGTGCTGCATGCTCCCCTCCATGGCCAGCACAGCTGCAGGTTTGAGGTGCGTCTCGCCCTGCAGCCAGCAGAAAGGAAATCGAAGGTTTCCTGGGGACTGAAAAGTTTGACTTGATGCAGGGAGTGCTCAGTCACATGGCTGGAAAGGAGGTGGAGAGAAGGGGAGAGACCAATGCTTCTTGTCTGTGAACTACTGCAGAAGGAAATAAACGATGATTAGGAAAGAAAGTGAAAACAGAAAGAACTACTGGGGGGGAGGACAGGCTCTCTGCAGCTGAGGCCTGGGGCTCTGAAGGCCACATGAAGCTGCACAAATCTCTCTCTGGTTTTGGTGAGCTGGTGCAGACTGCAGCTGCACCACAGTGGAGGGTTACAACCTGTAAAATCAGTACTTTGGAAAGTACTTTCTTTAGGGCTAAACTCTTTCTTTTATGTTAAGGAACAGAAGAAGAGATGTGATCTTGAGCTATCTCTGCAGAGCACCTGCTAAAAGTGAGATGGGGCTGAGCAAAGCCCCAGCTTGCTCTGGTCCCAGCTGGAGACCATCAGCAGCCTTTGCTGTCTGATTCAGTTCTGCTCAAAGGACTGAGCTTGTGGAAGGAGGATCTTCTGGGCTGGCTCACTACTAGTGTTGAATCTAAACACCCTCCTCAGCAAGCAGCAATGCCTCACCTATGTCACGTGAAGTGGCTCTTGCAGAGCACACCAAGCTGGAGCAAGATGGACAAGTCCTGGCAAGTGTAACTGCACGCTAGAGATCCGCAACAGGAGAGCGTTGCTGCTGCTCATGTGTGGCTGGGTTTCCAACCCTGGGCCTTTGCCATGGAGCTTGCTTGGGGAACAACACAAGCACCACACTGGGATCTGGCATGGTCCTAATAATCCTTCATTTTCTTGTACCAGTATTGCACTGCAGTAACATGATGGGGCCAATGACTTGAGGACTCAGGTGAGGTGCACCAGCCTTTTCTTTGAAGAAATCTGGATGCCAGCAGAAATGAGTTCAAATTCATTTTGCTCTCTCTTATTGCATTGTGTTTCTACAATCTCATTTGTACCTGCTTGTCCACAGCATCCATTTGGGTCAATTAGTGCTCCCCAATAAACCCCTGGTAGCCAAAGTGCAAATATCTTGGGGCCAGCTATAATAAAGTTCTCCTACAACTCCTTTACCTTGCATATGCAAATCAGAGCTGGCTGTGTGAATCCTCACACTCTGCAAAGAGTCCCAAGGGTTCAGGAATATGACTGAGTGAGGCAGGTAAAGGGGGAAAAAAAAAAAACAACAAAACAAACCCTTTGGTGATGTGTGATATTGGCCAGATGTGTGGATTTTTCCCAGCTGTGATGATGTGCCTTGCTTTTATGGATACTCATTCATTATCTTGTTGCTTCACAGAGAGACAACCACCACAACATTCTGTGCTAGTTATAATTTTTATAAATTTCAAACAGTGTGGTTCTACACAGGTCAGAATGGCCTAATTACAGGAAGTTCATTTGCACACTTTTTTTTTTTCCTTTTTCTTGTAATAAATCCATACATTCTGTCTTGACTGGAAAAGAAGCACAGGTAATTCTGTGCTCTTCCCCAGTCTGATTATCTCTCATCAGTCACAATATACAAATACATCATTATCAACACCATGGAAAATATGTAAGAAAAACAAACTGTACCAATTCTCAGCTGGGGAGAGGAAATCTTAGCAGCTATTTCAGCTCCAGCTGCAAGAAGAAATAAACGATTTGGCTCTTTTTTCTTATTCTTATATATTTCTAATCATACATATATTTGAAGTCAGGCTTTGAGTATTTCTGGAAAGGAAGCCCATGGCTTCTCATACCCATTCCTGTTTGAAATCTCAAGAGTCTAAGAAAATTATGGATAATAAAATGGCTTTTCATCACATACACAACCAGAATGTAAGACACACACACAGCTTTGTTGTCACTGGCAAGAAAAGCCAGTGGTCAGACGTGGTTTGGCTGCAGACAGTGACCACTGGTCTGATTCTCTACCCAGTGGGGTTAGACATGGAGAAGGATAGGACCAGGCCAAATTACATTTTAGCCTGGCAAGACTTATGTAGCCTGGCAGCTGCCTGTCTGTTTGTCGTTGGTGCCAGTAAGGAAGGAGTCTGTCACCCAGCTACATGCAGCTGAGCAGAGGGTAGAGTTCTGAGGATGTGAAGTTACTGCAGATTTCACAGAAGGTGGCAGCAGAACAAAGGGAGGAGACCCAAGCCAAAACGTCCTGCTGGAGGGCTGGTCTCACTAGTCTGGACCTGGAGAGAACAGCCAGGGAAGTGGCATAGATTTGCTGGACAAGCAGCAAGGGCACAATGCTCAACCACGAGTGCTGCTACAGCATAGGTTTACCTTGGACCTTTCTGTTCTACAACTGAAACTTAATGGCAACCATTACTTTTAAATTACTTTCTGGTCACTACTTCATCTCCAAACAACACTGAGATTAAATCCCTGTTTCAGAACTATGATTTTTAGGTCCATCTACCTGAAAATGATGGTGTCAAACATCCACACAGAGTTACCTTAACATACACACTAGTCTTGCTGAACATTACCAAATCATATCCTAGATTGTATATGGAGAGCCATGCCCTTGATTATCACCTTCTTTGACAGAAATACTCTAATTAAAAGACTATCCTATCTACTATTAAAATAAAATTTAAAAAGCCAAAACACAAACCAAAACCCAACAAAGTCATTTAACCCAAATTTGTCTTGTCAGCAAAGACAAAAGGCTACTTCTTCCTGGCTTCTCTCAGATTTGTCAGCAGCCTGTTCTGTCACTGAACTTTATTCTTCCAAAAAAGCAAACCCAGCAGTGGGACACTGTCTCACTGACATTTGCACCACAGGCATCAACCAAGCAAAGCACTGGAACAGGCTGCCGAGAGAGGTTGGGATGTCTCCTTCTCTTGAGACATTCAAAAACCTGCCTGGATGCAAGACAACCTGCTGTAGGTGAACTTGCTCTATCAGGGAGGTTGGACTAGGTGATCTTCAGAGGTCCCTTCCAACCCCTACCATTCTGTGACTCTCTGAAAGGGCCCCAGTTATTCCTGGCAGCAGCTGCAGTGGTTGCAGTACAGTCTGAGTTTGGGACATGGAGACAGAAGCAGGAAGCTGCCTTTGGCTTGCCAGCACTGCAGGAAGGTTGAAGACAGTGGCTGTGGGCTCCCTGCTTAGGTTCAGTAGCGTCTGAGGATAGCTGTGATACAATCAGCTCCCAAAGACCACTCAGACCAGAGTGCTGCACCACTGCTGCACACAGTCATGGGGAAGTGATTTACATCTTCAAGATATTCATGGTGCAGGAGTAACTTAAACTTTGGTCCAACAGAATAAAGCATGAGATTTTGCACACCAAAAAAACCCAATAAGTTGTTTTCAAAAGTAAAGCAGGAGGTGAATTGTTATCATCCAGCCCATACCTTTGTACTTGCCATGACAAGATGGTGAACTGGAAGAGAGGAGACACTTCTGCAGTGATCCTCTTCCCTGCTCCAGCTCTAGACTGGGCCACAGGATGCCACCACTGAAACTCATGGAAGGCACAGCAGGACATAAGGGATTGGATGCTTTGCTCTCCCCTAGAGGGTCCCTGACTTGAGAAATTCAGCATCTCCCATTTTACAGGATGATATGGGGGCAGCAGGGGATACAGGACTAGCACACAGTCACCCTGCACACAGCAGAGGTAGGAAATGGACTGAAATTGAAATACCTGATTTTCCCATCTTCAGTTAAACCAGAGACTTCCTACAGCCATTTCACCATTAGAGTGAATGAGATTCCTCCAAAGAAACTCCAAAGTGAAGCTTTGCATTTTTCCATCTGTCAGCAATGTCACAACTCCTTGTTTTGGCAGTCTCATATGCCCAGGGTAACCCTTCCCCATCTCTTTCTCAGACACACACACACAAAGCTTACTCTATTTATTAATGTGCAATCAAAGCTTCCTACTCCTTTCCTCTCCTATGTTTGGGCCAGGAGTAGACAGAAGCACTGTTATCAGGCGTGCAAAAATTACTGAAGGTAACAAAGAAAGAAAAATGAAATTATCTTAGGGGAATTGCAAATATAATTGCACTACAGGAAAACATCACTGCCTATTTGCTTAGGGGACTACAAGGAATCAGTTCTTCCCTCAAGATGCTCACAACTACAGCAGACTTAGAGGATTCATGCTCCTGAAAGCCTACATGTCATTTTTAAGGTAAATGACCAGCATAAACCAGACAAGCTCTTATTTCTATAGGACCAAATTATTTTCCAAAAGGTACAGAACAATCAGGTCCTTTAACCAAGAATGGAAAATATTTAGAGAGATTTTAGATATCGAGGGTTAGAATATGACACCACAGTGCAACTCAGAATTAACCAATAAGCCTTCAAAGGCAACCAAAATCTGAATAAGCCTTTACCTCTTACAAGGCTTTTTCCTGAATTGGACTATCCATCTGCTTCACAGCTATCCTGACTTACACAATTATTTACAATGCCAGCCTCCACTGAGACACAAAAGAAAAACATTCAGGTCCCTGCAAAGATGACAGCAGATATGGTACAGACTCCTACTATTTTGCTCAGAGGCTCAATTATTAAAGAGTGGGTTTGGGGTTTGCTTCATCTCCATTTTCAGTGCTTATGTCCCCTTGGTTATTTACATAGAGCACCACTAGTCTCAAGGGTTAAACAAAAGAATCCCTAGTAGTGAAAGCCAAGCACTCACTCTTGAGCTTCCAGGGTCATTTTTACCAGGCTCATCTTTACTTGTCTGCAACCCTTAGTCAATACTTTACTAAAGTATTAGCAGCTTTTGTGGGACCTAAGACCCAATTACCATCAAAATGCCTTCATGCCTTATCAGCTGCTCTAAATGAGCTAATGGCTTGTATAGCAATAAGAACATCTGTAATCACTTTGTGTTGTACACTACATCCTTCTGTGGCAGAGATTTGGTACAGACCTTCAATCCAAAGTCCTGCAAAGAAGTAGTTAACAACACTACTTTATCCACTCATTGGAGCATCTAATGCTCACTGCCTATTTGCAATGTGTATTCCAAATGGGGGATGAAATGCATCTACTCCATAGCCTAGCACACAAAGAAAGCATGCAGTCTACTCCAACAAATGACATGAAATGGCATTCAGTTGAATTCTCGGCACCAAATGCAAAGGATTGTGATCCAGCAACCACAGACTGCAGAGGGGCAGGGGAATGACTTATATTGTAAAAAGAGTTCAAAATGCTCTTTGTCACAGTAGCTGTCACACGTCTTTGCTTCCCTGCTAAGCCCTGCACCTCCATCTCATAACGAGGAGTTGCCACCTGCATCATTCCATCATAACACTGTATGCAGCAGGTCGTTCACTGCACCATGGCAAGAAATAGTCACATCTTTGCTGTGTGAAACCTCTCTGATGGTCCATGTCAGAAGTTTCCTTTCCACAGCCACCTTAAAAGATGTTTTTGGTGTTAACCATCAGCCAAAAAAAAAAAAAAAACCAAAAAAAAAAAGGGCACACTTGTGATGCATCAGCTGGAATTAAGGAGGATGGGGAAGGCACAGCCAGAGGCAAACAAATGGAAAAACCTCCAGGTGACCCCACGGTAGAGCAAGAGCTCATAACCAGGCATGTGTCCCTCTGCAGTAACTCAGTGTTCAAGCAAAGTTGTCAAAAGGTGCGTGCATAGTAACTCCAGCTCTGCTGTCGACCTAATTTAGGCCACATCTTCTGAAACAGTTTGATAACCAATGAGAGAAGTAGTTTCCTCCTCTAATACTGAAGGTGGATTTTGATGCTTTCTGGATGTTTTGATGCTTCTTTCAAGTTTGTTTTTCCCAGCTTGCCAGGTGGACAGCACAGTTCTCATCTGTTCATGCTGACAAAGTTTTAGTGAATTATGAACCTCAGAGCTTGTGAGAAAGGCAACTTTGATCTAGTGTCCACCCAAAATAGACAGAGATGGATGAGGTCTTGAGGAAGGCTCGTCCTGCTGTTCATCTGCCAGCCTTCTGTTCTGCTGGGAAGCTTTTGGCCACCTCACTCTCCTTGGTGTCTGACTCTACTGAGGCTGTACTGCAGGAATCGTTGTACGTGTCTGAAAAGGAGGACATGGGCATTGTTATACAACACATCTAAAGGATTTCCCATCTATAGTCTTCAAAGTTCATGGTTAAAAGCCTGAAATAAAATAAAAAAATAAACAATCACAATTCTACTGCTCCCCTAATTCCTTCACCAAAGGCAAGGGAAGCCCTTTTGGCATATAAATGACTGTAATGTGTGTGTGGCTTTATTTTTCTTTTGAAGTGTTAGGCATGCCAAAGAAATGAGAGCCACAGTTAGGCACTGAGGGTGAAGACAGAACTGACCTGCTGTGGAGCTGAAGGAGCAGCAATTACCAAACTCTCTTTAAGCCACAGAACAGAATCCTGGTTAACTTTCAGAAATGTTTTTCTACTCTTTAAAAAACTGACCAAAAATTAAATAAACTCAAAAGAAACCACTATCTCGGGATAAAACGGTGGTAGCTCCCTACTGCAGCCCCCCAGGGAACAGCTGTGCCACATTTTGGTTTCTTCTGTTACCAGAAGAAAAGCAGGACACTTTTTGGTATATTATATTTAAGGATGAGTAAAAGTTCATCTGAAATTATAAACCTTTGATCTGCAGAGTTGCTGTGATTCATCTTTTCCAGCGCAACCTGTTTGTGTGTTAGGTCAGAACCAAAGCTGAAGAAAGGATAGCTTTTAGTGCTGATTTGGCTGAAATCTTGCCAGAGCAGCCCTTTCTCCAGCTTTGGAGCCAGCAGTGAAGTATAATGTTAATGTTTTCAAACCTAAACCAGAACCACAGCCTTGATGCTGATCTTAATCCAGACACTACCTGTGTCAGGACGAAAGCTCTCCTGCTGTTACAACACACACCCTGCCTTATGACACTCTTGGGTTAACATTAAAGCAGCCAGCCCAGCTCCTGGTAGCCACAGGAGTTTCGTGGGAGTTTCAAGTTCTGCCCATGAGGAGGAAAACAATTAAACCATGCCAAAGTAAGCTGCTGTGCCTAAGTAGCTCTGACACTCATAGCACCAAATTTCAGGCTAGCTCAGCTGCCTCAACAGTGACCACAGCACAGACACTTAGGCTAAGTACTTTAATACAGAAAGTGCAGTGTTTCTCACATCCTTTTTCAGTATAAATAAAACAATAACATTAAATTAAATGCCAGTCGCACATTTTCTGTATTACCTGTATTGCTGTTCTTAATTATGTTGTTACTGTCCCCCTCTGCTGGCTGCAATATACTGGAAGGAACCCAGTCACTTTTCTCAGAGACCAGTTTCTTCACTAACCTGAAATTCAGAGAACAGTCAATGAATTCCCTATGCCCCCCCTCCTTAGGCTGTGTTTCTTAGAAATGTGCATTGGCCAGCTATTTCCTAAATGAATGAAGGAGGCAGAGGACCCAGGGCAGTCCTACAGGTAGCTGGTGATGAAATTTCAGCCATCTCAGATGGTTACCTGGAAGCAAGAGAGAAGGAATCAGTGGCCTTGGCCTGTGTTTGAGACACTGAGCCAAACTCAGAGCTGAAGAAAATGAATCTTTTGTATTGTCCATCCATCCTGCTGTAAATACCATCCAGAGTAAATGGTTTTAGTTCACTTTCCACCTACTTCACACTATGGGACTTGCTGCCATCTCAGCTGCATGCCAGTTCTGATTGAATGGTCTGACTGCATAGGCACCACAAGCAGATCAAATCCTCTTCCTCTAAATTACCCGTGGAAGGACAGTTTAGATGTACAGGCAGGTCTGTTTCTAACACTCACTTATCAGCAAGAGAAGAAACACAATGAAATGTATGTGAGCTCAAGGGTGTCAGGTTCATTCCACTTTGTCAATCATCCCTTACATCCATATGAAGTCTCTGGGGCTAAAAATATTCTCTGGTTCTCTGCTGTAGCTAGGTGGGAGGCATGGGGATTTTATTGATCCATTCTATGGGAAGGTGCTGCCTTTGATGTTGTCCTCCTGGCTAGAAGGTGTCAAAAGCCCAAATATTCCCCCTCATTTCCTTTATGCAGACTTCTGTCCTTTTAAGCCTCATGTCAGTAGCATCTGGGATGAAATTAACCAAACCAGGTGGAATCAAGCAAAGCTGCTTGTATGTTCATGCTTCCCACTGCCTCTTTCACTGTGGTCAGTGAAGGGAGGAGATCTGGATTGCTTTTGAAGAGCTTTGACATTCTTGACATCTTGCTCTGCTGTACTTACCATTGACCATTCTCTCCTTCCTGCACGAACTGCACTAAATCTCCATCCTCAAGTGTAAAAGAGTCTGGGAAACAGCTGTCAAAGCTGCCTTCTACCCGAAAAAGATTGGTCCCCTAAAATGAATGGAAAATGCATCAAAATTAGAATCACTATGAATGACAAGAACACTGTGTGAGAGAGAAGTTTAGTTAAATGTCAAATCAGGTATTTCAAGATGTCAGAGATTTCTTCTGTGGAGAATTGTGTCACTTTTTATTCCTTTTATCATGCCCAGGTTTAATATTATTCAAAGTTAGGGCGGAACTCTGCTTTAGCATTAACTGCCCAGCCATTATTCTGAGAGAGAAATTGGATTTGTGACAGCAGGTTAGGTTATCTGGAAGAGTAAGAAATTACTTTTTAAAAGGCTCAGAGTTTTCCCTCGCTTTTGTAACAGGTAAAGCTTCAGTTTACAGGTAAGGGTGGCCTTTCATGGTCCTGATCCCAACCAACAAAATAGGCTTGGAATAATCTCCCAACACCCAAGATCGATTTCCCACACATCCATGGGTTTAAGGCTGGTATGAACCCAAACTTTGCAGGTTAAATTGTAATCTTTGGAGAAGAAGAGGTTGCACTGGGAAAGGACAGTAGAATTACAGGAATTACATTGTTAGGGTTGGTCTCTTCCTCCAAGTCAGAAGAGTTGGAGAGTTCATCTGTGCTGGAGGGGATGGCTTCGAAATCTTCAAATGTGTCTAGAGATGGCATTTGCCTGCTGGGCCAACCTTTTCAAAGAAGATAAACCAAAAAGAGTTAGCCATCAGTCACTAGCCTCTTTCAGACTCAAGTCTCTTAAAAATAGTGGGAAGAGAACCTGTGTTCCACTTACTGAGTTGCTTGTACCTTTTTACAGCTTGTTCCCTTATTTTGCCATTAAAAAAATACATTGTCACTAAAAACCATGTACCACTTGCTGTCCTGTGTAGGAGGGCAGATTTTGTGGCCCCAGTGTGCATGCCCATCAATACCTCAAGTGTTTAGCATTGCTAAATCTCTTCAGTTCAGGAGGTACAAGAAGCACAGACCAGGAATATTTCTGCAGAGAGAGCTTTGCAGCAAAGGGTAACTTTTGCTGACATGATTTTCAGAAAGCCATGCTCATTCAGTTTCCAGCTTACCTTCACATCTTTATCTACAAACTGAAGTCCAAAGCCATTGAATTTTGGTTGACTTCTTATCTCCATCTCACCCCAAGGAGATATTACCACCTGAGCAATTTTCAAAACTACACCCTGGAGCAGGCTGGAAGTATGGGGAAGGGACAGAGTAAACAACAAGGCACAAAGACAACCACACTTGGGTGCTAGGTAGAGAAGATCTCAGAGTCATAGAATTGTTTCAGTTGGAAAAGACTTCTCAGACCATGAGTCCAACCATGATCCTAAGACCACTATCTTGTTACTATTTCTGCTGTTAGCAGTCTTATTGAATGTTTTGCACCTAAAACCACCCAGCTCAGTGAAAGGGACTTAATGAGAGATTTCCAGCCCAAGCACAACAACCAGTCTCTTTACCTACAAAGGCATTCCCAGAGGATGTGTCATAAGGAAATTCAGACTGAGATTTATTAAGACCTGTCTGCATGAGGCTTTCATGATGGAAAAATAACTCAGCCTTTCTGGTACAGATGGCAATCATGATCTGCACTTTCCTTCACACTTGATGCCTGTCCCTTTTCTCACAGTGATGACTACAGTCCAGCTAGGAGGAAACAGACCTTGCATCTGCCAAGGGATTTTGCAGCCCTCACAGATCCAAGCTGAACGGAGTCAATCAAATCACCATATGCCTGCCTGCTCACGCAGTGGGTTTACACATAACCCAGCATTCACAACCCACAGCAAAACCTGGCCTGGGACAACACAAAATCCAAGCCAGGCAGTTCAGGGAATAAACAGGAAAAGGGATACAATCTGGGAGAATTTTTTTTTTTTTTTAACTGACTTATTTAATCCCTCCCTATGCACATCCTCCCTGCCACAGGTTGGTGCAACATGTGGCCTGCAGCCCCTTCTCCTTCATTTTAGGCAAGGACTGTGACTGCTATGAGCAACAAGAGAGACAATGACCTTTTTCCACCAGAGCAGTGGCTCCAGTTATAAGCTTACAGGACTAGTTGGGTCATCCATACTTTTTAAGGTGTAATCTAGCTTCTGAAGCAGCATTCATATCCTGGGTCATGAGTGTCCCTGCCAAGGTCTACACCAACTGAGTTTAGAGACGGAAGAGCATTTCAGTGACGGACCATGCAGCACAGAGAACTGAACCTTATATTCTGGATCAGCTGAATCGCACCAGGAAAGGTTTAGCAACTGTCTAAATGACAAGAACACACTGCTGCTTCAAATTGCTACAACAAATTTAGTTCAGATTCACATGCTGGGCTACAAACACCAAAAGAAAAAAGATGTCACCTCTAGACAGTAAGCTTCAGCATCCAAGGCAGAAACCTAAACAGCAAAGATTCCTTACAGATTCATGCAACAGCCTTCCTCTCCCATGCAAATTGCTATTCTGATTTCAGAGACTAAGGAATAGCCTAAGTTCTACATACTCAATTTTGAGCTATAAACTAACACAGATCACATTCTGAGTTCTCTGATATCAATTAAAAGAATTATTTTCAGCTCTGCCTGACCTGCAGGAAACCAGAATCTGGGACATTGTTTCTATACCTGCTAGTGCCCCAAGTTTGTTCTCTCGTGGGATATAACATTCGTGAAAAGAAAAACCTCTCTTGAAGTTAAAGTATCATAAAGTCATATTACAGAATCACAGAATCAATAAGGTTGAAAAAGACCTCAAGGATCATCAAAGTCATATAACACTCTCAAACTGAGATATTTGAATTTTGTTTACCTGTCTGTGAAGCAGATCTAGGTACGGGTCTCGTGGTGGAACTGGTATTACATTTAGCCTGGGCCAATATGGTGTTCTCAAAAGCATCTGTGACAGGAAGTACAAGTTGTATCTTCAAGGTGAAATAGTGACCAGACAGCCAGTACAAAGTGAATTCCTGTATCACTTCTGCAACTGGCAGTCTCTTTAACAAATGGGTGGCCTGGAGTCCCACCATTATAAAACAGGAGACACACAACTGGCACGGATGAGTGAAAAGGCAGCAACACTACATAGAAAAACTGTAAGACTGAGGACAGAGAACAGCCAAATGAATCCAACAATTGTGTTAATTAAGGAAAATGATTGCTGGGTGAACAGTGCAGTGTTGTATTTCGCTGCAGCTTCCTTAACACATTTTTAATGTGTTTTACTTGCAGCATTTCAAATCATTCTGTAGGTGATGGTACATGGTTTTGATGCTTGTCCATATACCAGTGAAAGGAGACCAGGGAGACACTTCTTCCCACCCAGAATTGAATGAGTTCACTCTTGTCAAATGCAACATCATTTTGTGCTGGAAGTTTTTCTCTAAGTATATCAAATCCTTTGTGTTTTTAACTCTATCAGAGCCCTGGCAATAGCAGCAAAATCTTCTGGTAAAGGAATAATAGTAAAATTATCATAACAAAGGGATAATGTTTGTTGTTTCCTACTTAAAGAAGCTGAGACTGCTGAAGGATGTTGAGCAGTAGGATCATGTTTATAACCAGTGAGGATCAACTCAGCTCTAACCTACAAATACTGCACTAAGTACCCCTGCAGCCTCATGCCCTGCTGAGATCAGGGGTGTCTGTCAGTGGGGAAAGTGAGGTATAGAGACCACAGTTTGGGAAACTCTGGTCCTGCATGCCAGGATGATTCTAAACATAGTGCCAAGGATAGTCACCCTTGCAAAAGGAAATGCTCTGGAAATAGCAAAACCAATATATCCCTTCTGTTGGCTCTTAATTCTTTCTTCCAACCTCTCTATTCCAATCTCATCTTCTGCTGGGAGTTACATAGGAGATATTTCTGATATGTCACTGATTCCATCACTGATGTGGACACCTGCCCTTTCTACCAAGGTTTTGTGCAGAGCAACACAATCCCAAGAGGAATCCTCAGCCAACACCTCTCTTCTGTCTTTCAGAGGGAATACCTGATCCTTTGTGCCCTACCAGGCAACATGCTCTGAATACTCACGTAAAGGGGAAAGCTGCCAATGGAAGCTGCTGATCTTCCAGTGGCTGGGGATTAATTTACCAGTTTAACTCTTTGGGTTTGTTATTATCAGTAATTGATGTATCTGCCGTAGCAAATAGGTAGGAATTCTGCTTGGCTGAAATGAAACACTGCACTTTGAATGGATATTAATGCACAGTCCAGCCTCTTCTGTACTCCTCATGCACATGGCTCCTGCTCCTCTTATCAGGCATAGAAACTAACAAGGGAAAAGGGATGCAAGCGGCCAGACTGCAGGTGAAGGTGAAAAGCAGCCCCTTGGCTCCCTGCTGCTGCACTCTATGGGTGAGGTAGAAGCCAGGCAGAAAACCCAGATCCGGGTCACAGTCTACAGCATTTCTTCCCAAAACAGGCAGAGAATTTGAGGCACATCCTTAAGTGAAAGCTAATAAATATAACATGAGTGCAGGGGACAGGCAAGGAGGTGACAAGCTGTGTTTATCACAGCTGAACCAACAAACTGACACCAAACCCTTAATGGACTCCAGTGTTGTCTGCCAGCGGTGATGGGATGTGAATTCAGTGAATAATATCAAAAGATTGCCAAACAGGTTTTTATGCAAGATGAAAAGACTCATACCTTCAAACCCCAGGGGAGTTGGATCACTCTTTATTTCGTGTCTCTTGACTTTAACAGCAGGAACAAGGGGACCTGTGTGAAGTTGGCAGAGTCACAAGGCTGTAAGTACTGTTAAAAGAGAAACTTGCTTTCCCATTACCTGAAAATGCTGCCTGCCTAATACTTGCCCTTTCACCAGAAGAATGACCAAGCCCTAAATTCTAGGTGGTGAAGATAAACACTTCAGTGATGTGGATAGGAAACACACCTCTTTTTGCCAGAGACGTTAACACGTCATAAATGTGTCTGCTTCAAATCAGGCTTCCCAGATCTTTCCTCTCACTCTTGTCCAGGAGATGGCACTCACAGTCTCGCTGGTAGCCCTCAGGCTGGCAGGGAGGAGCCCGTGAGAGCCAACACTTGTGCCCCAAGTAAGGGCATCCATCACAGGCCCACATACAGTGCTTCTCCTGTGTTCTGCCACCATATGTGGAGGACTGGTGATGTGACAGAGCTGAACTGTTAGCAGTGAGGATCATCACACAGCAGTGTACAGTAGCCTTGGATGTAATGACCTGAACAACCTGGCAAGACCTGCATTTGGCTGATGCTGAGACACAACTCAGGCTTCAGTTCTTTTGTCATCTGAATTATTATCTTAAAGCAGATGCTGTAAATAGAACACAGACTTAAAAGCACTGCTTTTGTTTCCTAGCTTTTAAAATCACTACAAAAGTAGTATTTGCAGCATTCCAAGAAATTGCCAAGAGCCTTGTGGTGGACAGGATATTTTGATATGAAACTGTAAACGTGTTTGAATTCCACTGTAATTCACAGATGCTTTCTTTGATAAACCCCACTAAAGAACAACCCTTGGTTGCCCATTCTCTCTCTACATGTGTGCTTCTTTCTGTTCTCCAGCTTCAGAATTAAATATTAGGGGGAAAAAAAAAATCAGTCTTCTTATAACTTAGTAATTGATCATGTATTTCTGAAGTTGTTGCCAAGGACAGAAAGCTGTAAGAACTTCTCCTGTGCTATACCTATCATTTCCATATGGTGATGTTTTAATATTATGGTCTAAAGAGGTTGGCAAAGAAAATTTTGTAAGTAGTGGTAGTGTTACACCCTTCCTCTGCCAAAAAATCCTACCACACTCTCATTTCATGACAGCCTCGTTGCACAGTCAAGGATATGGTCCATATCCTTCACAGCTATTTAGAGTGCAGTAAATGCAACCTTCTTCCTGACAAATATATAGGAAAGACTTTTGTACAAATGAATCCAGCCATATTTCCTTCTACTTTGGTCTGTGAATTGCCCTGCAAATTTTGAACTTTCAAATCAGTTGTTCCACTTCATTCCAGGAACTCCTAAAAGACAGTAAATTCAGGTGTCGATGTAAGCCCATGCAGTCTGTTCTCAAAAGTAGCTCTGACATGTACCATAGGTACTTACAATTCCTTCACTGCTTGTCAAAACAGTCAGCTTGCCCAAATGCATGGGTTGCTTTGCAGTTTAACTGTAGGCACTAGTGCAGTAACTTAAAGTAAATTCTGTAAAAGTGCCTTTTCTCAGAGTAATTACAGCTCAAAAATAAAACTGCTTAAGTTCCCACACAAACCACACGGATTTTGGTGCATTCTGGGCACCTTGCTCCCTTACATATGTCTGAAAATTTCCTTGCAGGCATAATTTCTAATTATTACTGTGATTATGTTTAAAACTGCCATCCATTTTTGGCTTTCTTGTAACCTGACGTCTGCTATGCAGTGAGGAGATTCTCTCTTTCTTGAAAGCAAAAATTCTAAACAGCTTTAAGGAAATGGAGAAATAATTTCTTCTGAATTTCAGTCAATTCAAACCAGGGAGAAGCTGGAAACTTCATCCCACATCAGACTACATTTAATCCAGTTTCCATGGAAACCAGCACCAGTCTTTGAAGTCTATTATGGAGAAACTAAGAAAAGTCACTATATATGCTGGCAGCACACCTTGATATCCATTCAGAACGTCTCACCCTGCCTCCCTGAATGTGTTCTACTGGTTCTGACTCTTCTACTATAACTTGCTGCATTTACAAAAATCGACCCTGATGTACTTGCTCTGTGAACAGCATTTGGCAGTAAATGTGTCAGTCAGCAGGAAGGGAGAAGGGTAGCTAAGCAAGCAGCATGACAGTACCTTTGGTCACAGCAGAAGCATTAACTGTGGTGCTGATGGAGGAGGCTAGGGAAAAGCGGCGGGTAACTTCTCTGTCCTTAGATTCTGGATCTGGGAGAACAGATAGATGCAAAGCAGGGCAGGATTAGAGGTTAATAAGCACTGAGGGTAAAAGGTGTCCAAAGCAAAGCAGCAGCTGGAAAAGGATAAATAAAAGGTAGGGTCCTCCTCTACCATAGCCAGGAAAAATGCCCGCAATAAAGTGAAAAGCACGACAAGACTTTATATGAACATATTTTCAAAGCAATTCCAATGGCACCAGGTTTTCTACTTCAGAAAGGTGATTTATGCCAATTAATCCTTTAGCAACAAACTAGTGTCTAAGTACAGCTACAAAACACAGAGAGATGAGCATGATGGTCAGAATGGCGTGTGTCTA
This sequence comes from Indicator indicator, assembly GCF_027791375.1. NCBI lineage: Eukaryota > Metazoa > Chordata > Aves > Piciformes > Indicatoridae > Indicator > Indicator indicator. Next base: position 20,874,734 of record NC_072022.1, on the reverse strand, counting down.
CAGATGAGGTTTGGACTGGTTTAGACACCGAACTGCTTGTTCTGTGATACACTGAAAAAAATCAACACATTTGTCATTTCTAGAACTTAACTGTGTGAATGCCTGGAACCATTCTCTGAGCCCTCATCCTTACCAGTGCAAATCAGCTTGGCCATGAGATGTAAGCAGCAATTTTTACTCAAACTATTAAATGAACAGGTCAGAGGTATGAGTGTGCTAACAGTTGACTAGCTTCAGAGAGCACATGATTTTTCAAAACACACTGAGGTCATTTTGCAGCTCTTCAGAGATGGTGTCTACACATCTACAAGCTGAACAGCACGCTTTGTGCACCTACCAGCTAATACAGCACCACTTGGGAGAAGAATTTGCTTGCTTACAAATATTTCAGGATTATTTTTTTTGTCTCTCCTGCTGAAAACACTCTAACCACTTGTGCTGAATTAAGCGAGGGAGTACTTCCATTGAGACATTATTAAAGCTATTCATATACTTCATATCTCAGTTTCAGTAAGATACTTAAATAGTTGTTTATATTTTCACTGAAGATTCTCCCAGGATAGGTGAAGAGTCATTTCACACATGTTGCACATGCTTATATACTTTGCTGAATCTTAGCTCAGATGCTGCTAGATGGTGCCTGTGATTAGGAGGGATTTTTCTGTTCCAGTTGTCTCCTTTCTCTTACCATGTCTATCTTCTTTTCTCTGTCTCTCTCATGGTATTTTTTTTCCCCTGGTTAACTGACATACAGTATTGAAGTAAAAATAAATTCCAGGTGATTTTATATTTCAAGTTTAAATACCCTGTGCAGAATTACACTACTGAGAAGATTTCCTTGCCAAGGGTATTAAAATTCTCTTTCCCATTCCTCATCTTCACCTTTCCTTATTTTAACACCCAGTCACACAACATTTCTCTTCACTTTGGTTTTTTCCATATTTCTACCAAGTAAATGTCATATTCAGTATATGTTTCCAGTGGAGCAGAAATTAGCGTGACAGGTTGAGCTACAATTCCCATAATGTTTTATTATGGCAAAACATCAGGAAACCTTATTAACTCCTTAAAATCTCAGAGCAATTTTAACTGTAGATTTGCTACTGTAAAAAGACTCTAAATTCTGTATGTGCCTATGGACTTCTTTAGCAATTTACTCAGAAAAGCACATATATTCAAGTACATCCTTATATACACCTCCTGAAAGGCTGAAGAAGAATGAGAGGTTGAACTCTGTTCTCAGTGATGGTTACAATGGAACACTCCACGTTCAGGTTGCTGTAACTGCCCTTACTAAAATGCAAAGAAAAATTCACTGTATAATTACAGTATCAGGCTACATTTACACCATATCATGCAGCTCTTAAAGACCTGTGCCAAACCCAAGGAATATGAGCTTGGCTCAGCAAACCAGGACAGCTGACACTGACCCAAGGGTGGTGGGAGACACAGAGTGCTATGAGTATAGACATTCACACACTCTGATGCTCATTCTCGTGTGATTGCCATGGAGGACTCTGCATTGACAGAGTGAAGGATGCAAAGTTTCTCCAGCAGACATCAGCATTTCCTTGACCAGAACACTGAGGTGCTTATATATGTTTTCTACTCCACCATATCCATCCTGGGCAGACAGCAATGCTTTGAGCATCCATGCTCCACTGCTAGTTGATATCCATCAGGCAACCTTGTTTCCTCCCTACTTTGCATTGTTATTCATTATTTCAACCTTCCCTTTTGTGTGTTCTGGGCATGAACAGACCACAGTGGGTCTGAACCAAAGCATGCTCAGCTCAACATGCCTTCTCCTGCCACAGTCAGTAATGAATCCTTAGATAAAGGGGTGAAGAGCAGAACAAGCTTATTGCAGTAATTTTCCTGTTAACTTCTCACAGCTTCCCATCTTCCTTAACAGCCAGTCCACCCAGTGCTAACATGGCTGTGAGTTGTCACTGCCTGCAGAAAGGACCACTCTGCCTATTTGCCAGCTGGTTTCCTCCAGTCCAGGACCGGATTAGTAACTGAACAGCACGACAAAGTTCAGTGAGACATTGTGTAACAGAGGTGTCTCACAGGAATCTCAAGTAACCAGACGCAAGCTGAGTGCCTAGAGCTTGGAGGTTATGAACTCCTCTGAACTGTGCTTTGCTGTCCAGAACACTGAATACAACCTCAGACATTTCACGGGACAAGAAAAATTTGGATAAAAGAGCAAAAGAGGCCCAACCCCAAACTGCAGATCCAAACTTGCCTGAATGACAGCATTTCTGAAACCTGTGTTTTCTAACTGATTTCCCCAAGTCACAGGATGTGTTCACCTTAGATCTTACTACCAAGTGCAGCCTTATCCTTGCAGCCAGAATCTTACAGCTGTGCTGGCTCTTATTGTATTCTCATCTATTTTATAACACTGTAATTTGATGGTTTTTTATGTCTCCTTTTATTCTTTCATCTTGCTTGTGCCTCCCTTGATGCTCCCACTTTCTGTCACTGCACACTAGCCCCTTGTCTCAGAGAAGAAATATCACTTATCAGAACAGGAGAAAAGCCATATAATAACAATAAAAAGAGTAATTACATCGTCTTTTCAGAAACTGATTGCAACTCAATTCTATTTAATTTCTATGCACATTTCTTTTTCTTTTAGTCCGTTCCTTGTACAGCCATCACAGGAACACACAATGCTTTCTACTCATGGATATCAGGTGTCACCTAAACATTTACACACACTCAGAACACACCATTTTGCAGCTTAATATAACATAATTAAGTAGAAATGTCAACAAACCCCAGATCTGCTGAATTTCAGTTCCCCAGCGCAATCCCTAAGCCATAGCTAAGCAACAGTTGAAAACCCAAAGAGATTCAATTGATGAACAATTTACCACATGAAAACCTCATGTAGAACAGCACAGAAACGAAACTCTTCCCTTCAAGCCAGTAAACTGCTGAAAGAAGTTAGGTTTGTTGTTTAAAATGAATTCACACTTTGGGCCCTGAAAGAACCTGGAAATAAACGTTATTTGCACTGTGCACCAGTAAAATACCTAACACCAGTCAACTCAAAGGTTGCCTTGCCAACCCTGCCGTGGGAGCAATTCTTGGTACCAGTGTCTCTCAGAAGAGGAGCCATACTGCGTGTACCAGACAGGAGCATCTTGGTGAGATGCAGCAGCACTTTAGGAAATAGTGATGGATGGCACTATGGGATGGAGAGAACATTGTGGGAGTGCAGGAGACAGATGGCCAGAGACCAAATGCTGCATGGGGTGGTTTTACCTTTGGGTGGAGCTCTGCGGTTGGAAAGACCTTGCAATGTGAATCGCTTTCTAGCAAGCGCTGTGCGCTCAAGGTTAAGGCTGCTGGAAGCATCAACTAGGAGAGAGAGGGAGAGGGAAGAGAAATAAGGAAGGGTGGGTCAGCTGTTCAGCTTATGGGAAAGGAAAGGTTAGCACTGGATGACAACTAAAAATAAATAAATAAATTTTGATTCAGTTCAAGCCTGAGCAAGAGCTAATCAATCAGAAAGGTGACATGAGGTCAGGGTGATTAAACCAGCTGAGCCAAATAGAGCCCCTGGGTTGAGTTTGGCTCACTGGGTTTTAATGGAGAACAACAACAAAACAAAAACAAAGAAAAACATGTGAAGGGGTGTAGCTCTCAAAGGAAAATACAGTTTAGCAGCAAGCTCTTTAAAAAAGATCTAGTGCCTTTTACTACACATCACTGTGGTTTGAACAGCAAGGTTGTAGGGAGAAATAAGAGAAGCAGCCTTGCAGTGCAGGACGTGTACAGAAAGCAAGTGTTGTGAGCAGTACCTCCTCTGCTCTCCAGTGCTAGCGCTGAAAAGCCTGCCACCATCCCTCAGCACTGTGGCTGACACAGCCTTACCTGATGAAGTCTTTCTAACAGCCTCCAAAGCTGGCATATAGTCATGCATTTGATCTCATGATTTGCTGGGGGTGTAAGGAGCACCATGCCAGCAGAGCTTACATGCCAGGCTCCTACATGAATAAGCCAGCCATGCTGCCTGACATTTGCCTTCAGATAGATTAGTCACAGATGAAACTAGGTCCTGAGACTGGGTTTGAAAGATACTCAATTACCTACATTGCAGGAAACAGGTGAACCTAGATCAAACCCTCAGATCCTCTGCCAAATTCTGCATCTATGTCTGTCTTTGTGTGGGCCAGTAACACACAGAGGGTTTATGGCAAAGGAGCCTGGTTCTGTGCTTTAGGATTTAACCAAAAGCTTTATCATCCTCTGTTTCATACACTGCCAAGTGACAATCATTAGAGGGACAAACAAAGACCAGAAGTACAAAGGGAACATGAAGAGACAGTGAATCCACACTGACAGACAAGCAACAGGCAGACAAGCTGTGCTTCCAACGGAAAGCTCATCCCATCACTTCCTGATTTGCAGCCAAGATAATCCAGGATCCAAGGTGCTTGCATGCATAGGTGAGGGCAAGATGAACAGATTTAAACAATACAGAAGTATTATCTTGGTGTGCTTCAGCTCCTTCTATCTGACAGTTTGACACCAGCTTTGGGCCAGGCAGGTGCATCTTCTGCTGTCCACCATGTGAGGAACAGGTACCAAGCAATGGTTTCAGTTGTGTACTGGGAAGCAGTTGGCTTTCAGACTACTTGTGCTAGCCTAAGATCCATTTTGCCAGGGCTGCCTCACTGTGAGGCATTCTTTGTAATGATATTGTAGCTTATGAAGAATCCAGAAACTGGCACACAGAATGTATCTACTTTGTTTGCACAGAGCTAGGAAATCCACAATATTTCATTACCAGAGAGTCATGCAGCAAGCACAGCAGTGCATGTGTGTGGTGGGTGGGTTTATATGCTAGCTCTTCAGGTATGCAATTATAATCACTTCTCTGAGGGACACCCCCCACAGCTTCTCAGCACCAGCCAGTCAATAGACACTGGTCTCTAAGATGTGTTGTCTCCACCTGAGTTACATCAAATGTTTTCTGTCATTTTGCAGGTATACCAAATAACCCTGGAAACCATTTCCAAACATAATAAAGACAAGGTCCTGATGAGAGCAGGCTAAACATGAGTGTACTGCAATGTGTACTTCTGGCAAAGAAGGCCAGCAGCATCCTGGGCTGCATTATGCAGAGCATTACTAGGAGTTCAGAGAGGTGATGCTTCCCCTCTACTCAGCACAAGTGAGACACATCTGGAGTGCTGTGTCCTGGGCTCCCCAGTACAAGAAACATGGACACGCTCGAGTGAATCCAGTGAAAGGCCACAAAGATGATTAAAGGATCACAATATGTGACATGAGAAGAGAGTCAAAGAGCTGGGACTGGTCACCCTGGAGAAGAAAAGGCCCAGGGTGATCTTATCAAGTAGAGAAGACAGCGTCAGAAGCTTCTTGATGGATCCCAGTCACAGGTTGATAAAGGCAATGGGTGAAAATTGAAATAGGGGAAATGCCATTTAAAAAATATGGAAAAAAACCCTTTTTTACTCTGAAGGTGGTTAAAATCCGGGTCAGCAACACCAAGACAGTTGTGGAGTCACTATCCTTGGAGATGAACTCAGCTGAACACAGCCTTGAGCAACTTGCTCCTGCAGCTGAGCAGGGCAGTTGGACTGGGGTGGTCTTTAGAGGTTCCTGGGGACTTTGCTCTCATATAGCTTCAAGCCAGTGAATCTACCAGTCAGGTCCACACAAAACACAGGTTTGCCTGTAGATAACTCGATCAACAGGCACTCATCTGTGAGAATAAGGAAACTGAAACAGCTTACCAATGGTGCCCTCTCCCTCTGTACTACAGCAAGAAAACCGTGTTTTAAATGATCTGTGTTCAGATGAACCACACGGCTCCCAGGAGCACTTGCAGACAGTAGGTGGCACAAAAGCCCCAGGTTTGGCACAGCACCAGCCCCTGCTGCAAGTCCTGCAGGCTGGCACTGCTCTGCCCAGGGGAATGCAGCACCCTTTCTCCGCAGCCAAGCAGCACCTAACTACATTTCCAAGGCGAGCTCAGCCCCTGCAGAGTCCCGGCTAGAGGTGTCGCACAAGAACACGAGTTAAATAAAGTTTCGGTGAGACATCTAAAGTCGGACAGCTCTTGTGCTGGCTCTGAGACCGTGATTTGCAGCTCCGCGGGTGCAGCCACAAGCCTGAGGATGAGGAGGCTCTGGGCTGTGCTAGCAGAAGTGACAGAGCGCAGAGGCACCGGTAAGGGGAAAGCAAAGACGGAAGAATTAAAATCAGCATATTGGGATCCCACTTCCCATACTTTTGCATAAGCTGGACCAGCTGAAAAACATCAAGCATTTTCCAGGAAATCTTTTTAAAAGAGGATTTATAAATGTCAATTGAGAGACTGCTTTTCAAATTATGTTTTTAAAACTATGATTAATTATTACTATTGTTGTTGTTACTGTTGTTGTTATTATTATTATTACTCTAACTTGGAAAAAAAAATAACGGAAAGAGGTTTTTTAAATGGGATATTTTAATGAAGAACCCATAACTTTCTTCCCAGAATGAAAATTTGTTGCAGTGAAAAAACATCTTTTGGTAAGCAGCCTGTTCTCCAAATAAAAAAAGTATTCCTCCTCCTTTTTTTTTTTTTTTAAACCATCTCTATTTATAAAGGAGCCTGCCATTACTTTAAGCCTGAATTCTGAATGGGACATTAATCTCCAAAGACCTGACAATTTTCTTTTTTATATTCTTAGAAAAGTCTTTGTTCTAGCATTTCAAAATACTTACCTGAAAGAGAAACTGCTGTTGAAAGATTTTCTGTTCCTGCTACTGCCAGATGAGAACCGGATTTCTTTTTAGTGTTTATTTTAACCTACATTGTACAAAATATATCTATTGTATTTTTGCCCTGAAATAATGGAGAGACTTTGTGACCACATGTGTTTGTTTAACACATAGTAGAGGGAAAGCTACACACAGAGGAGGCAAAGAAATCTCTTTGACAGAAAAAAGGAAATGAGTTACCAGCGTCCATAGACAATCTTAAAATTAAATATGTCTAGAAACCAACTTACCCAGGATATAGAAGGTTAAAAAAAGAAAACCAGACACACTATTGCCCCCCAAATTCTATATTTAAAACAACACAAGTTGTATAAAGAGCACTGTAATACATGAAAACTCAGACTTAAAAAAAAAACAAACCCTGAACTAGCAACAAATTTTGGTGTTCAGAAAGTTTCACAGTACAGTCACAGAGCTCAGCAGCACTGTTTTTTTGATGTTAGGTTTAAACAACACACACTTAAAGTATCCTCACCAAACTCCAGGAGTGAGTGTGAAAAAATAAAAATATTACCCTTTGGAAGCAATCACTCCATCTCAGAACTCCTACCTCTCTTTTGTCTGGCGCTGGGACTGGAATTCCTGTTTTTATTGTTAGATGCTTCCACGTTTGACGTCTCAGACTTGTTTTCATATATATTTGATGACTTCCTGCTATACCTTTGGACAAAAGAAATACAAAAATATTTACACTCCTGTTTCGTACCTTATGGAGCACAGAGCACTAACCATTTTTTTTTTTACCCTCAGATGTGGTAACCTAAGGAATGGCAGATTTGAAAATTCTGTGTGCTGTAGATGTCTGCATCTGTGCAGGCAGCTATGGTGGAGAAAGTCATTCTAGCCCTTTCCACACCAGACAGTAAGAGATGTGTTTAGTGACAGAAGGGAAAAATGGTGGAATAAGCTGGTTGTCTGCACTAGTTCTTTTTATGGGTCCAACAGATTTGAAAAGAGTGGGAAACAGGTTAGAAAAAAGGATCCCTGTTTTCCTTTGCAACATAAGTATATATGACGCTGGGAAAGAAAGAGATACTGGATGGTCAAAGGGAGGTCATATCATGTGTAGAGGAACATACAGACTCTCCTGGCTCCAGCATCCTCCAACTTCTGTTTCTCCTGTTCTTTGAAAACATGAATCCAAGTGGGATATTCCTGTCTACAGCTGAACCACAGATATGGGGATCCATCTTGCCAGATTTTGCACAGGTACTGGCCTTGTGCCTGTAATGGGAACAACCTCCCTGCACCAGGTCTGTAGAGCATTCAGAACTGCAAGGCTTTCCCATGGTTCTTATCTTCATTGTTTTGCAAATGTCTGGTGGTTTAGTTTGGGTGTTTGACTGTTATCTTTGGCAGACTGCTCTACACATTTCATTGTATCTACCCACTTGAAATCGTCTTTCCTAACAAAAAATGCTCTTTATTAACATGTATCAGCAAATTACATTGCTCTTCACAGTTAACATATGAACTCTTACACTAAACATTCACAGGGTTTGTCTTGCTCTAAGGGAAGGTCCAAGATATTACTGAAACTTAAAAACATTTGGAATACTAGAGATCTGTGAATACCTTTTTTATCAACTAGGAAGCCTGGGACTCTCTGCTTCGTGTTTGAACCTCTGACCTGATTTAGATGGAACCTTAAGAGAGGTCTCTGTTACCTCCTGTACTAAATCAAAATGTGATTTTGCAGCCTGATGTCAAGTACAAAATGGGGCTCAGAATAAATATGGGAACAAATCCAAAGCACACTCACATTTCCTTATTTTTTTCTGTTCCTTCTCAGCTAGTTTGAGATAACTGAAACATACAGCTGACAGAATTAAAGATTTACAGCTGTGAGAAAGACATCAAGAAAACATACAAGCTTCTCTGAAGAAGTGTCTGCAGTAAAACTCCAAGTTTGTGTATTTCTGTGTGCTCATGATACTTTTACATGCATGTTTGACTGAAGTAGTCACTCCCAATAAAGCAGTCAGAACAATAGTCTGTTTAAGTTTCATATATTTGAATAGATTAGAAAACAATAAAGGGGATCATTGCGTTGTCACTGAAATGCAGCAGCCATTCCTTGAGTGGCAATAGATAGCACAGGGCATCTCATTTTAGGTTTAAACCCTGAAATTTTGAGGAAAAAATTACAGAGAGAACAATTTACAGAGAAACTTTGAGGAACTGAACAGGACTTAAGGACATTCAATAACCACCTGTATTAAGTGTACTGGCTCTAAGTGTCCCTTTTGCTGATACCTCAGATCCAACCTGAAGTCAGCCCAGCCCTGCCTTATCTCACAGAATTGCAGCCCTAAGTGTTGCAGTGGCACATAAACAAGTGAAGGGAGTAGTCTCTGTCACTGAACAGATATGGGGAGGGGAGAACATCCTGCAAACAGTTTTCCCCAGTGTCACTGTACAGATTTGACCATTCTCAATAAGCAGTAGAGTCAGTGCTGCACAAAGACAAACCAGGAGAAGGTGTCTATTTGATACATTCTCAATAATTAGTCACCAACTGCTGGTGGAGCACTGATGATCCTGCTTGCTCTTTACTGTCTGTCACCGGTTTACTTCCAGTGCCTTTCACAACCACTTAGCCAGACCAGTAACAACACAGACCCTGCCCACATGAGTGGCTATCCCAAAGTCTAGCTTCTTCCTTCCCCTCCTTGCCTCCACCCAGCATGCCAAAGCAGGCTGCAGAAGGTGCTCCACAGTCAGAGGAGTCCTGGATTCACTCTTTCTTATCAGCTAGTGCAAATCCACCTTGTGCTGCAATTCTCCTGTACTTGCTTCTCTCTGAGACACATATTACAGAGGATAAAGGTGGCCTCTGCTTACAACAGCCAATAGGACACTCTGAACTTTGTTTCATTCACGAAAAACAGAGCCCTGTTCTTTCATAAAGACTCACCCTGTTCTCCCTGTTCCTGTAATAACCCAGCATTTGAAGCAGAAGCACCTAACCTGACAACTAGCACTTCATTTTTCCTTTGATTTAATTCAGTCTTGGGCAAATAACTAAACACATGGCCTTTCCTTCTCAAGTTAATTAATTTCCTGTTGATGCATTTTATCTACAAGTTCTGTTCTGAAAAATCCTCACTTTAAAAGCCTTGTAAGAGGAACATATATCTGGACTGATTTAAAACATTTTTTGTGACTGCATTTCATAATTTTCTGGAACAATTCTCTCCTATCCCCAAGGTGTTTTGCTGAAAGAATTTTACCCTTAAACTTTTTCAGCTTAAACCTCAAACAAAGCAAATGTAATAAAGCCTAGAGAAAACAGCACTGCAGCTGTCTAAAACTTTTAGCACCAAGCTGTACAACTCTCAAAGGCTGGCTGTGTTACCTTGGGTCTCTTGGTTCCGTTGACATGGCTGAAGTTTTATACTGATACCTCACGCCAACTTAAAGTGATCTTGCCCAGCAACTGAGTCATTACAAAATTTGCTGACAGCTCCATTTAACTGGGAAATGTTCCCATACATTTTGTCTAAACTTGAGTTAATCCAGACCATATAGTTCTTTTGCAAAACCAAATGATCATCTTCGAAATGAATCCTGCATTGTGATTGTAGTTTCCCCATGAGCAGAACCTTTATCTGCACTTACATGTCTTTAAAATACTTGAAGACAATTGAGTAAGTTCATACTCAGGAAGTTAAACACACAAAATTAAGAATTTATCTACTGCAAAAGCATAAAGGCAAGACAAAACATGTCCCTGATATGCCACGATAGCTGTGGTTACCTGCTTGCATTGGAGGACTCCATTGGTGCATGGTATACACTCTCAGTGATTCTTTGGTGCAGTTGACTTGCTTCTGTTAAAGAAAAAAATGACAAGAAATTGTCCTGATCATGTAAGTTGCTTCTTTGTTTGCAGAGGACATAGGAGAGAGAAAGAAATAGAAGAAGATAAGAGAGATTTTGACTGCCCCTGCAATCCAAATGGAATAACTGTACTTCAAGAGAAAGGCACGTGGTGGTCTTAAAGTCTGAAAACTTCTCTCTCCTAAACAGCTTCCCTATCCATACTTTTTTTTTCAGTGCAGAAGAGATTTCTTCCCTTACCACTTTCTCTTTCCTCTGTACCTCTTCCTAGATCCCTGCACCACACGGGTCTAGAGAACACATTGGCATTTTTCCCAGAACAAGAATTTTGTGGCTCTCAGTTTTTCTCGCGTTTAGTAACACGTGCATCGGTCCAGCTGCACACATAGCCATCTAGTAGATTACATCTCTGTCCTTCTGAAGAATGCTTTTGCTCAGCATCCTGGACAAGCAGCAATAATAAAATGTTATTCAAATGCCATTTGTTCACTGCTTTTGCATAGCTGCAAGGTAGCAACAGACTAATTTGTGTTGATGTCCAGTAAATGGAGAAAGACGATAATGAAGATGTTGACAACCTGAGTGTCAGGCGCTGAGAAGTGAGAAAGCAATGGAAGGAACAGCTTTCAAACTCTCAGATTGCTGAGATACTGGGACTGTTTCACTCTGGAAGATGAAGCTCCTGTCAATGAAAGGAGAACAGACCAAGGAATAGGGGCATCGCTGAAAGAATAAACGTAAAGGCCTTCGTGGGTGGGAGTGCTGGGAGAAAGGAGCACTCTGGGTGGAGAGTCAGAAGTCCTGGTTTTGGCAGCTGATTCAGTCTTACACAAATCGCTCAAGCTGCATCCATAATTCCTTTGCGTGCAAGAAACAGTTATGCTCATTGGGATTGATGGCTCATGGAATTACCCAAAGCCTTGTTAGCATTCCATGCTCACTGCAGTATACCATAGGGAGTGTACATAGACCTAGTCTTTAGACACCATTGACCCATATATTAAATTATTTATCGCATATCTTTGGCACATATCTTTTTCTTTGCTCTTTACTCACTTGTTCACCTCAGATGGTTCCTTCCAACATTGTAACCCCCTATGCAACTCCTAACAACAGCCCAAACTAGCAAATATAACCCTCTTCCTCCTCTCATTACAACACACAGTTGGAGAAATGAGAAATGTCCAGTCTTGGATTAAGCATGAATTAAGATTTCTCCTTTCATGAGTCACTGGAAATAGAAACAACTATTCAAAACTACGGGACAGAGCATTTGCTTCCTGCCATCAGTATTGTAATAAGGGCTTTGATTCACGAGGTCACTTGGGAAAGGGCAAGAGGAAGAGTTATAATACCATGTAAGATACTTTCTGCTCTCTGTGTTCTGCTGGATCAACAATGCAGGGAAATTTGTCTTTGCTCACAGAGTAGGATGAAAATAATCCTTTGATGTTCTCAAGACCAGACTGGATAAAGCCTTGAGTAACCTGGTTTGACCAATAATTGACTCTACTTTGAGCAGGACATTAAAGTATAATCTCTTGAGGTCTCTTGAAACCTGTTCTAGGATCCAATGATCTGAAGACTAAACAATAAGGAATACCCAAATATAAATGTTTTCAAAAACTTTAAGTCTTGATTCCTGCATAATTTTCTCTGGACAGTGCATAGTTAATTCCAGCATATAGAACTTGCACGCTTCAAAGATTTCACAAATGCCCATCTGGGTGACATACAAGCTTAATTTTCTTTACCTAGAAACACACATGGAAGATTAGCTCTCTATCCTATTAAACACATACACTTTCCCATAAGCTACTCTTCTCTGCAGTCATAGCCTAAGTAAAGCATATTTACTCTAGAAGTAAATATTACAACCCATGTCAAAGAGTCCCTGAATCTGCACTGATAAGAATCTTGAGGTTTTTAGCTCAGCAGTTCCTGAACTGACCGCAGTGAATTCCTGCAGAATTTCACCACAGTGAAATTCAGAATAAAAAGAAGAAAGTATAAAGATAAAAGTAGTAACACGAGACCTGGGTAGTAAGCATTCTAAAAGAAGTATAATGTTATGGGTTGGATTAAATTGCTGATGCTAATGAGCATAGTTGTTTCCCTCCAATTAAGGAGGCCGTAAGAAGCCATTGTCTTTGTGAAACAGACAAAATAAATATGGCCTCTAAAGTTAAAGCACAGACACAGGTTTCCATCTAGGAAAAAATGTACTTAGGAATCTGAAGGATGGGGGTGCAAAGGCACTGTTGGCATTGCTTTAAAGAGAGGTCTGTATGTGAAAGAAGCAGAAAATGACAGATCGAGGTGAGAAGCAATGCCAGGGCCCAGGAAAAGTTGGTATTGGATGCAACTATGAGGGGGGTGTCCTAGGAGAGCTTGAAAAATGTCTTTTAGGACTATATACCTTCTTGTTGATAAGTAGAATATTATCTCAGAGAGCTTTTATCACTATGTTCTGTTACTATCTGGAATAACCTACCTGAATTTTGCCTGTCTTGAGTTCAACAACCTACGTAAAAAGAATGTAATGATTTTAGGTACTTATGAGATTGTTGCATAGAAGATCTGTTCAGGATGGTTTCAGTGGTGATACTGGACAGTACTGCAACTCACCCCAGTTCCATGTTGCCACACAGAGCTACAGAAGGCAGGCAGCATTACCAGATCTTGGTTTTATGTGTCTTACCTCTGCATGCTTCCAGTTGTCCTGTCAGGACTTTGCGAATCTCTGAAATCCAGGTGTTTTTCAGCTCAACAGAAGATGCCTGGCAAAACAAAAGGAAAAATCAAAGGCCTAGTTAAAGCAAGCTGTCAATCACTTGGCTATTCTGCCCCACAATTGCTCTCAATTTTCCCAAGCAATGGAACAACATGGCCAGCTTTGAGCAAAACAGAGGACACTCCTCAAGACGGACAAGTTACCACGAATCTAAGGTCTTGTCCTTGCTTTTCTCTCCACTGTTCCAAATAATTTTCCACTGCTTTGTTTCCTCTTTGACCCAAAATCATGACCATTTTCACAATGATAAATTGGTAATTTAGAGCTAACACAAAAATGAAGTTTCCAGTGTCTGTTGTTTCTTGAGTGTACAGGACAGTGGGAGTCATGAAACAGAAAACTTTCTTTAAAACAATCTAATTGAAAGGAAGTTGTTACCTGAATGATATAGACCTCTTCTCTGCCATTATACCAGATCTCAAACTTCTTGTTATCCCCTTTTACATTTTCTGTAATGCCCACAGTGCTCATCTGTTTCAAAACAGAAAAGAAGCAGCTGGAATCTGGAAAACGTCAATAGCCTTAAAACACTTCATCCTCTTAGAAGCATTTTAAAGAGACCGCATTGACTCCTGCACCTTAGGTAGTAATTGAAAGTAACATTCAGAACACGTTATTTCTCAGCAGCTAATTAATCATTCATCTTTTTGATTGTTACAGAAAAAATAGGGGGGGGAAAAAACCAATTAAGTGCTCAAAAGTAACACAAGCTAATGCCTGACCATGACTTTATCCTCTTTGGGCTTTTTTCACTTGAACTGTGGGTCAGTTTTCAATCCTATCCTGGCTCTTGAAGAAGATGGTATTTTCAACTTGTCACCACTGGCCTGTTGAGGTGGGAGAGGGACAAGGGATAGAACATGGCTTTGAGACTTAACAACTCATCTGCAAATCTAGACAACACAAAAATTTTATACAGTGTCAGGAAAAAAAAAAAAGGAAAAGAAAAAAAGGAAAATAAAAGAAAAAAAGGGAAAAAAAAAGAAAAAGACCAAAAAAAAGAAAAAATACCCAAAAAAAAAAAAAAGATGTGCAAGGAGCTGAGTGCCTAACTAGGCAAGACAAACAAGGAATTGAAGAAAATAATTCTAGATTTCTTAAGTGATAGATTTTTAACCACCAATTTGAAGTCCAGCTTCCCATCTTTTTCCTGTATTTATTCCTCCCCCTTGTTCTGATTTGCCTCAGTATTAGATTTGAATGACAATTAGATTGCTGACTTAAACAAGTTGGATTACATCATAATTTCTGCTGTCATCTCCACAGAAAGAAACCTCAAATGTTTAAATTAATTGGTTCACTTACTCCTTGAACTGGGGTCTATTATAATTCCTTTCTGGTTACCCTGTATAAAGTTTGCAGTGTTACACTCAATGACCCATGTTAATTGTCTCAAGTCACAAGTGTCACACCAATGTGCTTAAAGGGAAAATTTGGCCTACTTGTGAATGTCATTTTATCAGAAAATGTCCTGACTCATGTCTGGAAATGTCACTCTTGCAAATAAAAGGGCACTTCTTCTGCACTCATTCTGATTCATTTGCAGCTGTTATTGTTGCAGAACATATCTGCTGAGCTGGTGATGTCAACAGTAACACTTGCAATAGAACTGAACTTGGAGGATGCTTGTAGACAGAATAATGACCATTCAGTCTTGCTTCCCTTTATGAGACTTTGGGCAAGAAGACACAAGCTGTCTGTGTGTATTAGGTTGCAAAACCAAGGGTGACATCTGAAGTTGCAGGACATGTGACTGGGTCTGTATCCAGATCAAAACTAATCAGAAGCTTTCATTTACTTGAGTGCAAGATAGCTCCAGATGTATACCTTCTTCAAGTCTCCACATGCAAAGACACCCCCCACCCCCCATTTTTTAAGAACATCAGAATTACTTCTCTCCCTCACCATTTACCACAGTTATTACCTTTAAGGAATTTTTAAAGCTGTAAGAAGCTGTCTTCTCATGGCCATCAGTGTTCTCCTCCCGTTTCTTGCAGAAAAGCAGCATCTTTGTGTAGAGGAAGAGGTGTCTCTGCATTGGTTTGAATCTAGCCAAGTCCTTCACCTTGTTGTGCCCCTTCTTGTGGTCAGTCCATACATTGAAGGAACCTTGCATCAACAGCTTTCCAAGCTCACTGACATCCCCCTAGCAAGCAAGGAGATGAGGGAGCCTACATCACTTTCAAAATAAGGTAATCCCAGGCACAGTTCTTTCCCCAGGGATGTTTAACCTTCCAGGCAGAAGCCTAGGCATCCCTTGTGTTGGAGAGTGGATGTGTTGCAGCTGGAATCCCATCTGCAAGGTCTCCTTGCTAAACCTGTGTGGTTTCTTCATATAACCATTAATCTGTTGTTTCCCATGTCCATAATTTCCAGTTTGTCTCCCCATTCACAGTTATCATCTACAGTCTGTCTCAGGATCTCTTCAGATCTGACACATCCAAGCTGTTCCCCCTTAGAGGGGGACCTTAGAGGAAGCATCTTCTGACAAGAACTGTATTTGAAGACTCCTGACTTTAAAGCAGTGTGAAAGTCAGTACAGATCAGATATGCAAGCAAAGGCCTTGACTCTGAAAGATTCAGTTTCTACTCTGCTACTAGCTTCTACCCCTGAGCAAAACCTTGAAAGAAGCTCAGATATCTCAAGACACGGATTGGTGCCTAGAGATATGTTGGTGTGTAATTCCTTCCCATTGCAGCACAGTTTTTAAAAGTGTCTTCAATACTTTCCCGGTTTACCATCTACAGACTGTGCAATGCTGCCTCAGCCTCAGCAAGAGGGAGTAAATGCACCAAGAAGCCATAAAGCTATCTGAGGGAGAGTGAAACTAAATGGGAACCAGAGCATTCTAAGTTAAAGCCCTTATCTGAGGACCGCAGGGTAAATACTTCCACTGACATAAATATTTGACACAAACATTTACAGCAGAGTTCAGGAGTGTAGCAATGTGTGGATAGATGACATGGCAACATCTGTATGGTAATGGGCCTCAACAAATGATGTTAAACACTTATTCTACCAGCAGGTTTTTTCTAGGAGTGCTTTGTATAATAAGTTGAGGGAACAAGCTCAGTGCATTGTTAAAGTACTTAAACACAGCTGTCTGGTCTGTTAATTATAAGGCAAAGATGTTGTCTGCAAGTGGGAATGTCTGATTTCTTAAACTACAGATTGCAATCTACTCTCACAACCCATCCTCTACCCTACATCCAACTGCAAAACCAAGGTTTGACTTTCCCACTCTATAGCAGGGTATTAGACTCTCTAAAGCAGTCTAAAAAACCTCAGTAATTTCTGTAACAGTCTCTCATCTCTACTATACAGAGATTTTTTTTTTAATTTGTGCATACAGGACTGTATGTATTTACATGTGCATGCAGGTGTGAGTGGCAAGCCTGTGGAAAGTACATTGATGATATGTAAAACTAAATTAAAAAACAAACAAACATTTTCTACATAGTTCTGGCTATGCTGAAAGGCTCCTGTCACTCAGGGAACTGCTTGATACAGCGCTGAGATCCAGAAGCTCTGTTCAACTCTTGAGACAGGTCCATCTCTTCATTGTTGGATCTAGGGTTGGGATTATAGCAAGTGAAGTGGGAAGCTGACATTTTCACTGCAGAGAAAAAGAGGATGCAGGGATGTGCATTCTGCAGCAGCTGCACAAAATACTTCAAATATTAGTCCACAAGGCCTGGACCCTCTCTTCAGCATGAGCAGCAAACAGAGAGGAGGACACAGTTTTTGGTAACTTGTGCTAGTGGACAGCAATGTTTTGTCCTCAAGGAAATGTATTTAAAATGGAGGATTTGATCATTATCTCAAATATAATTATTCCTTCTCAGAACAACAGACAGTCTTTCAATTTGTGTTATTGAAATTAAGATTTGTTCAGTGAAGATTCAAAATTACATCTGTAATTTCTGCTCTGTCAGAAAAGATATTACTAAAAAATCTTTTAAGAAATGTCAGTGAACTATTCCTGTTCAGACCAAAAATCTGCATATAGTAGGCTTCTCCCACACTGAAAAGTCTTGGAAAAACTGAAAACTAGATGGAAATCACATGAAAACATTCTGCTAATCTAAACGAAGTATAAAAACTTCATGCTATATTCCTAATCTAAACCCATCTCCTGGTGCAAAGGCATTCAGTGCAAGATCACAGTATCACAATACAGTAGAGGTTGGAAAGGACCTCCAGAGATCATGTCCAATCCCCCTGGCAAAGCTGGATCACTTAGGGTAGTCTGCACAGGAATGCATCCAGATGGATTTTGAATGTGTCCAGAGAAGAAGACTCCACAACCTCCCTGGGCAGCCTGTTCCAGTGCTCCATCACCCTCACTGTAAAGAAGTTTCTCCTCATATTGAGGTGAAACCACCTATGTTCAAGTTTCTATCCATTGTTCCTTGTCTTATTACTGTGCACCACTGAAAGAGATTGGCCTCCTTCACTTGACACCCACCCCTCAGATATTTATAGGCATTGATGACATCCCCTCTCAGTCTTCTCAAGACTAAACAACCCCAGGTCTCTCAGTCTCTCTTCATAGGGGAAGTCCCCTAATCATCCTCATGGCTCTCCCTAGCTCACAGCTGTGCAGAAGGCTGCAGTAAGAGATATGCTTGAATTTGTCAGGCTTGGGAGACCTAAGTCATGCGTAGGACCTGTGGGATGCTTCTCTGACCTGCAGGCACTACAGCTAGTCTATGTATTTACTGCTGTAACCAGGTGGCCACTGCTTCACATGCAACCCAGCACAGGTCCTGCAGGACAAGAACTGGTGGTGTTCTCTCAAATGTAATGCACAGTCCACAGGGGCATCTCCGACTGCGTGCAGCAGTGGTTCCATGACAAGCAGTCAGTATAGACCCCAGCACTTCCCTCAGGAAGTCACATTCTGCACAAAACAGTTTTTCTTTTGTCCAGACTAACCCCTGTTACTCTTAACTAATAATTCTCTGAACCCAGCTTCTCAGTACATTGTTTTTTTTCCTTGACATTTTCACCATGCAGCTATTTGAAAATGGGCAACCACAATGACCCTCAGGCCTCATTTCACCAGGCATGTTTCTCCTTTACATGTCAATTGCTTCCACTTCTCATTTAAGGACTTTGTGTACATAGGCAACATTAGGTCTTAAAAGTGTGGTCTTTGATTTGTACTGTGATTCACAGAACCACAGAATGCTTGGGGTTGGAAAGGTCCTTTAAAGGTCACTGAGCCCAATGCTCCTGCACTGAGTGGGGATATCTTTAACTGGATCAGGCTATGAATGTTTCCACAGATGGGACTTTTACCACCTCCCTGGGCAACCTGTTCCTGGTTGTTAATTCCCAGTCATTGGGATGGATTCTACACTTTAAATGGAGCCAAATTTTCCGGCCTAAGTGCAAAATATTTGGAAACACTTGAGTTGCATGTCGGTCATGAAGTTTCAGCAGATTGTTTTAGTTATGTCTGTTACAATTGCTACCTCTCACCTACAAATGAGTTTTGGGTGTGATTACTTAGAAGAATTGCATTTGTCCCACTTCCTCCCCACATTCACACCCCCACCTCCATGTGACTTATGTTGACATGTATTTTGGATCACCACAACACTCCACTGAGTAGCCTCCTTCAAGAATGTGGCACAAACTACTGCAAAATATACCAGCCATGGGTGTAGAATTGACGGGTTAAGATCAGAGTAAAAGCACAGCAAACAATACCTCATATCCTGTGATTGCTATCTGGTGCATGGAGTCATTTACTGATTTGATAATATCAAGCACTGTGGCCAGAGCTTCTTCCAGTTCAGCAGTACCCTCTGAATTCTTGCTGCACTTCAGCATTTCCTAAAAAAAACAAAAATAAAATAAAAAATATGAAAATTTCTTATACCAGAGGCCATCATAAGACACCTCTCCAAACTTTTGTGCTGCATAGACAAAGTAGTAAACTGGGGAAATAAACCAAACCAAAACCAAACCCCAAAACCTAGCAAGAATTCACCAAGATTGTCATTGAGGATACACATTCTGATCTTTTGGACATTTTCAAGATTTAGGTTATCATTTAAGATGAGATAGGAAAATTCTGACCTACATACAATGACCTTCCTGCAGGCCAGAGAATTTTGTCTTTTTTTTTTCCCCTCCACATTTGCTAGCAAAGAAACTTAATTCAGTGATTAAGGTATTGGAGAATTCACCATTTCCCTTTGCACTTTAAAATACATAAATTAATGTCTAGTCTGAATTTGGCATATTTGATATTCCACTCATCAGATCTTACAAATTTCTTGTTAGATAAAGAATTTCTACATGGGGAAAG
Source organism: Indicator indicator (assembly GCF_027791375.1). Classification (NCBI taxonomy): domain Eukaryota; kingdom Metazoa; phylum Chordata; class Aves; order Piciformes; family Indicatoridae; genus Indicator; species Indicator indicator. Next base: position 20,854,961 of record NC_072022.1, on the reverse strand, counting down.
AAGTCACTTCCTGTGTAGACTTGTGGTCAAATCACCTCACATGTCTCTTCCTTAAATGAGACTTCTTTAATGTATAAGAAAGTTTTTTTAACCACAATTTTTTTTGGGAGGGTTAAATAGGCCAGATGATTACTACCTCTTATTCTCTACCTCTTGACTACAATCTACATTTGCAGATCTGGAAACTGTTTTTGAGATGTAGTAACTTTGAAGAACAATGCAAGCAAAAATTCATCAAACATTATATTGTGCTTAAAATAAGAGAAGGTATGCTACCCTCCAAATCTTGCACAAGGAACAAAAGACAAAGTTCTGGAGAAGTTAAGCAGGGTGTGCCCAAAGCAAAGAAATAAACAAAACCTTCTGAGGGCTCAGTTTCTGTAATCACTTCTCCTACAGAGATCCTGTTTAAGGCCAACTACTTGCATAGCCCAATGCAGCTCCTTACAAAGACTATTTTTCTTATTTCTATAGGTGTCTCCTACTTGAAAAGTTCTAGCCATAGCTCAGGAGTTAATTCTTCTCCTGTAAATAACGGTTGTAACCTTGTTTTGAATTATAACAGAACTAATGCTTTTCAGTGAATTACCTTTCTAGCTCAGTCTTCTAAGTAACTCTACTTTCTCAAGTTAACAACATATTTTTGCAGACTATGTCCTTATAACAACATTTTATTCATCGATATTGACACAGCCCATCCCTATATATCTACCACTAGAATGAAAGAATGTTTGGCTGGATGTAATTTTCACTTCAGAAATGCAGAAATGAAGAAAGTAAGAAATGAATTGTTGTAATAAGTAAGTGAGTTTAGTTTTGTTTCCTGTGCTGACTACAATGTCAACAGAACGTGCTCCAACAATACCCCTAGAAATTAATCCAAACTTCACTAATATTAGCAGTCTTTATTACAGTAAGAATCAGACCCCTTCGGCAGGGATGATCATTGCCCTGGTTTTCATTCAGGGATATCATTTTCAGTCACATTTCAAGTTTGGAAATCATTTGATCCAAAAGCTGAGGCACTTGTCTTCCTGTAAATCAGGGCGCAAAAAGGTAGTTCGTAGCGAACTCCAAACAGCAGCAGTCTCTCCTCAAGTGCTTAGGTGACCAGAGTTTAGAAAGTAAAAGCAGGACACATTCCTATAGCAGCTGTTGCATAAGTTCTAGGATGAGGATGGATCCCTACTTTCTCTATAGTGGGTGTGGTGCTTTATAATATTAGCAAAACTAAGATGAAACAGGAGGGTCCCAATGATTGTGACCCAGAATTTCAAATTATTCTGCCAGTCACTCAAGGCACAGAAGTTCTTAGTCACTTCTTTGTTTCATGTTTTTCATTGACTCCCATTTTCCTACATTTTTAAATGCTCCTGCTGCCAGGAAAAGAGTGCTTCCCAGATCTCATAATCCCTGACAAAGTAAATGTCCATGCCAGTGTGTTGCTGCTAAGTACAAAACTGGTCTGACCAGCTTCAGCTCCAATGGCTGCAACCTGTTTTGCCTGAGAATTTTACTCCTTGATCTAATCTTGCTTTTATTTACAGACATATTTCAAATTAAAAGTAGAATCTGTTTTAATTTTGCTGTTCTGAAGACCTTGATATTTTCTTCCTTGTCACAGAATAGTTTCAAGAAATAGAGTCAGGTTTACTCCTGGATTTTACATTGATGTAAATCCACTGGAATCAATGAAGTTGCATCCTTGTTTTTGGATCAACATTTGGATTCATCAGTTCTGTATAAAGTCAATAAACAGGTCACAGAAATACTGCACAAGTGAATGGCCAGCCAGATCCTCATCTGGCTTAAATTAACACAACTAGACCAATGCCATGTTAGCTATCAGCAAATAAAATTGCAGACTAAAATCTTTGTTGCAAATTTCATGCTAAATTTCATGACAGTACAAAACATTTCATGAAGTCCAGAGGCTTGAGAAAATCATGTAATTCACCTTCATTACCCTCCATAAGAAAAGTCAGAAAATAGTGCTTTTAGGAACTGAGAAGATGAGGACAGAAAATGAAGCCACCATCTTCAAAAAAAGTCATTGGTTTGAACATTTCCTGTGGCCCAGTTCAGACCAGAATTCAAGCATGGACCTCTTACAGTCCCAACCAAATCAAGAGGAAAGTTCACATATTCATCCCATGGAAAAGTGACAGACAATTTGCTTCTAGCTGGGTCTTTCAAATGGGAGCACCAAAAGGGAGTGGCTCCCTCTGAAAGATTTGAGTCACAACCATGGGAAAATATCAGGTTCAGAGAGCTGAAAGAGTTATAGTCAACAGGGACAAGTATCAGAGACAAGATTTAAAGCATCAGTTCCTGTTTTCAAACGAGGACCTCCTAGGGATCCAATAAAGCCAAATTCCATTTCTGTTTAAATATAAATAAAACAATAAATAAAATACTTACTATACAAAATATTTTACTTTGCACATATGTAGGAGTATATATATAATAATATATTGCTATTTCTTAGTATACAAGTGCTGTTGCTAAACAATAGCAGTATTTTATCTTAAATAGAAGTTCTTTCCTTGACTGCTACCATTTGACAACTTTGCATTACAAAGTTTTTGTTGAAGAAGTGAGAGAGGATTTCTGTACCAGGTGGTCCATCAAAAATAGGCTGATCTGCAATTTTGTAAATAAAACAAGCTATGCATTCCAATTCATTGCACTTTGATAGAGAACCTACCTTTAACAGCAGCTGGTACTTGGTGATTCTCTGGACTGGCTTTAAGAGATATGCATCTAATGAGAGCTTATGATCCAATTTACGCTGACATTCCTGTAAGGGATAGCAGGGAAGAAAAATACAATTGTTTCTTGAAACAGAAGCAATACACCAAGATCCTTATCATTTGGTAATTGGAAGGTTATATGTCTGTGAATTAATTGAGAGAGAAATTTGTTCCATCTGCATAGGAGTTTCCAGGTTACTAAATAAAAGCTAATGTTCAGGTTCAATGTCCTGTTGAAATCTGGCATGCCCTGCTTATGAAGTTGCAATGAAGACAGCACTCCTTTGGTTTGGCTCCTCTCCAAGAACTCTACCTACTAGACTCTTGTAGAGAGCACCTCAACGCATACTGGGTGCCTGCCATCAGCATAAGAAGCATGCAGAAAAATCTGCGTATTGCTCTAAGCTTTCTAAAGAAAGAGGAGGCACAGAAGGAAAACAAGCTTGGATGATCTTCAACTGCTAGTCTGCAATTAAATTCCACCTGAAAAAAGATGCTGTCTCCACACTGTCTCCAGAGAGCTTCTGACCTTGGCTTGTTCTGACAGTACTTTTCATATATTTGGAGGTCCTCTTTCTGCAAGAAAAAGATAATTTAAGTAAGGTAAGAAAAAATAAAAATCTGCTTTGAGTCACACTTTCCATCCTAACGCATGAATTACTACATGGGCATAACTCTATGTCAAAATACACTGGAAGTACCAAACTTGCTTTTTACTCCTGTAAAGGTAAATACATCTGAAATCGAGGGGTTTTTTTCCTCACTTTTTGCACAAAGCAAGGAGATTGCAGACTGTAACACAATCTAATTTCAAAACTGTTATCTTCAATGGAGGACAATAGATGGTTTGAGAACAAAGGGGAAAAGCCATTCGAGATGTAAATTTTGCTAATACTGTCAGAGACTGGTATTTGCTAACAATGTTCACCACTTAGCCAAGGTTTGCATTTCCAAAACACTCTGAAAATAGCAATGGCTTTCAATAATACAGGGATTAATTAAAAAGGGGCAAGTTTGTCATGCTGATATCCCAGGTCAGGCAGGGAGAAGTACTTAAAGTCTGTTGTATCCAAATTAGAAGGTGGTGGATTGACTTAGCCTCTATTTGCCTTTGACCACATTCCAGATGCTCTCACTGAAGTCCATAGCAAACAAATATCACTGATTTCAGTGATAACAAAGACAGTTTCAGAACCACAGATGTGCTAGGTGTTGGAAGGGACCTCGAAATATCATCTAGTCCAAGCCTTCTCCAGAGCAGGATCACCTGGGATCACACAGGAACACATCCAAGCAGGTTTTGAATGGCCCCAGAGAAGGAGACTCCACAACCTCTCTGGACAGCCCATTGCAAGGTTCTGTTACCCTCATGGTGAAAAAGTTGTTCCATATTGTTCACATGAAACCTCCTATGCTCCAGCTTGCACCCACTGCCCCTTGTCCTATCATTGGACATCACTCCCAACACTCACACTTCACACATTTATAAACATGAATGAGGTCACCCCTCAGACTCCTCTCCAAGCTAAAGAGACCTAGCTCACTCAGCCTTTCCTCATAGGGGAAGTGTCCTTCTTGAACTGAGGGGCCCAGAACTAGACACAATATTCCAGATGTAGCCTCACCAGGGTAGAGTAGAAGGGGAGGAGAACCTCTCAGGACCTATTAACCTCCCACCTTCTAATACACCCCAGGATGCCATTGGCCTTCTTGGCCCCAAGGAGACAGAGAGGTCTCTTGGAAGCTCCCTAGGCTGTATGGGTGGATACAGGTAGAGGGGCATTCCTCTGCTAGGTTCTGGGCTCACTGACTCTGCACAGAAGCCTTGCAGCTGTGCACCCACCCAGACGTAACCAAGCTGGGCTTGCTGTGTCTGACTGGCTGGGAGCTTCTCATCTACCCAGGTGGACTTGACCTCAGTGAATCAAAGACAGCACCAAAAATAAATCTCAAGAGTTCCTGGCTCTTGCCTCCCTGCTCTCAAACCCACTGAACCATGCCTATACACTCCTGGTACAGTGAAAGCATTTTCTTTTGCATAGAGTTGCTAGAACTTGATATTACTGCTGTCTTCCTCTACAGACCTTCAGTGGTGTCACCCTGATGAATCAGATGTGGAAGCAGAGCTATGCCATGCAACACCTTACTGCCTTAAGAATTATGCAATACAAAAAGCTCCGTTGCAACTCAAGAGTATTAATGGCACTGTTTCAAAACCAGCACAGTGTTTTCCTCACACAAATAGAATTGTTTGATATGTTACCTTGGAGGGAAGATAGCAGGGGGTAAAGTCTACAAACTAGAAGTAACAGCAAAGTATGATCAAGCACTACAATTTGTTCCCGGCGCACAGAAACCTAATTGGACTGGGCAAGGAGAACGGAGACATTAACAGTCACAAACAGTATTAGGGGTGAGAGAAAAGCACCAATTTAAATTGAAGATGCAATAATCATCAATGTACCAAGTCATCTGTCATAGTGGAAGGACCTTGTGCCAATGCAATCTGCTGCCTAAATCAGTGACACCTGCTCAAGCAGATGCAGCTTTAAATACAGCTTTACGTTTTGAAATAGTGTAAGAAAAAGGGAAAGCCTGCTCATACTACCAGGATCAGACTCAAAAATACCAAGAAATAATTAATTTCCTGATTACTCAAATCTCAGTCTTATATGTTCCACACATTTCTATTTTCATGTCCAGAGGTTCTGACTTCTTACTGATAGTTCTACACCATGCTCATCTCTCCTGCAATGCTTTTGCTTTCCACAGTGATTTGCATCTTGAGCTCTCCATACACTTTCATACACGTGGCTGTATCAGGTTTGCATGGCCGAGTTTTGGAAGTGGAATGTTACAGAGGTGGCTTCTTTGAGAAGCTGCTAAAAGCTTCCCCTGTGCCTGATAGGGCCAATGCCAGCTGCCTTCAAGTCAGACTTGCCAATGGCCAAGCCCATCAGTGATTGTGGAAGTCCCTCTATGGTAACATATTTAACAAAGGGGGGGGCAAAATCTGCACAATGCTGGAACAGGTTTTCTGACATGACTTTAACCCCACGGGAGACCCACCCTGAAGAGTCTGTTCCTGAATGACTATAACCCATGGAAAGAATCTGTGCTGGAGTAGTTCATAAAGAACAGCAGCCCATGGGAGGGACAGGCCGGAGCAAGGTAATAGTGTGAGGAGTCCTCCCACTAAGGAGGAAGCACAGAGACAACATGTGATGACCTGGCCACAACCCCCATTCCCCTGTGCCACTCAGGGGGTGAGGTAGAGGACTGAGGAATTAAGTTAAACTCAGCAAGAAGGGAGAGGTGGGAGGAAGGTGTTTTAAGATCTAGGTTTTATTTCTCATTATTCTGGTAATAAATTAAACTAATTTCCCCAAGTCAGATCTTTTTTTTTTCCAGTGGCAGTAATTGCTGAGAGATGTCCCTGACCTTAGCTCAAATCCACAAGTCTTTCATTATATTTTCTCTCCCCTGACCAGCTGAGAAGGGGAGCGATAAGAGTGACTTTGGTGGGCAACTGACATCCAGCCAGGGTCCACCCAGGACAGGGTTATATGCACAGTTTCAATTGTCTTTGATGACTACTGATTTATGAATAAATTTTGTTTTGAATTAAAATTTAGCCCTTTGAATCCAACTCCCAGGTTTCTGCTCAGGTACTAGAGTCCCTTCACAGATAGAAGCATTTAGAAAAAGAAGCTTTCTCCCTGGAACGACCAAATGCCCCAACTGCTGGCTCCTACTAAATGATTCTCCTTTTCCAACCTTAGCAATAGGAGTAAGTAAACAGTGGTAATCCACTGTGAGTCACTCCTGCCAGGCACCTCACCTGACACATGTTGGTAAGCAAGTTGACACACCTATGTTTCTTCCTGAGCATTCTTGCCTTGGCTTGGTAATTTTTCTTTCCTAGCCCTGCACCATGCTTAGCAGATGAACCCAGAGTGTCCCTCTTGGTGCTGGTAAAGTGCTGGAAAAGCCATCTTGCAAGGATTCAGCACAGGTATCCTTTTTAAGCATCTCTGCAGTCCTTGCCACAAAGAGCTTTAAGCAAGGTCGAGCATCTTGGTGAAGGAATAGCTTCCATGTGGGCAAAGTTGAGCTGGTTTCCTTGTAAATTAGTTTATATGATGATCACCCTAACAAGGACAGGCAAACTGGGAGGTGGGACAAGAGGGACATTTCTGGCTCATGTTCCACCTTATTCTGCTACTGTGTTCCGGGGGAGAAACCAGAGAGGAGAAATAGTCTGGGACTCCACAGATCATTTCTGACATCAGGTGAGAAGAAGAGTTCACACCCAATGGTGACAGCTGGCCGGGTGACATTGGTGGGGATAGGAGAATGTGTGGGGAATGGCAGGGGAATGACCGTCAAGGGCTGGAGGGACTCGGGCACCAGGATGTCCTACTGCAGCTCCCAGGATGCTTCCAAGCAGCTCTGGAATCAGGGCTGAAAACTCCCAGGGTGATCAGACAAGTACAAAGCAGAAAACCAGTCTGATCACAGGCCCCCCACGGTGCTGTGGCAGGATGATTACAGCGTACACAGAGGGAGAAATGAAATCTGCAACAACGTGACTTTCCTCCCAGAACTCACATCGGCTCCAACAGCAGCAGCTTCAGCTTTCCCCCTGCCAAGGCAAGCACGGTCATAACTCACAGGGCAAGCCAGAAGCCTCTCGGCTCAGCAGGAAGAGTCAAAAAGCTGCCAGAGCATGGAGAACACAAACGCACAACCAGGCGTTTGTTTGTGCCTTCTAGAGGCAGTCCAACAGAAACAACACATTTCTGGGCTTTATGTGGCTTCTTCTAAAAACAGAGCCTGAGGGCAAGCTCTTGAATCAAAGGTGCTACTGTGTGAGCAGAGACATCTCAGGAGAGAGGCTTTGGCTTCCCTAGCGCCAAATTTGAAATAAGGGGAAGGCAAATGCATTATTCAAATTCCAAATACAAATGACTCAAGTTCCAAATTCAAATTATTCAAATTCCATTATGCAATAGATTTAGTGTTGTTTCAGCAGGCTGCAAAAGGTGACAGAGGGACTGACTCATTTCATACCTGAACCATAGTTTCAGTGCTGCTGATTTCATACTGGTAGACTAATGAAGAGAATTGTGCTCAGTAGGTGGTTTTACTGAGAGAGACATAGCTAAAAGATTTAAACATGGAATTTGAACTTTCTGAAGAATCACAGAACCAATTCTATATCAAGAATTTCTCTTTAGCTTCATATCCAGGGACATTTGCAAAATATACACTGTTTTATAGCCTTGAATTTCAAAGGTCTGCATTCTCCAAAGCCTGTTTTGCCTTTTTTTGCATAATGATTTCACCACAATATTTTCCTGCTCAGCATCTGAATCTTAGGATAACAACATATTAGTAGTGTCATTTACTCAAGGTCTAAATGCTGGCTGTTAAACAGAAAATAATTCAGGGGCCTTATAATCATATTTACACTTGTATGATGCTCTTCAGCCTGACCTGTTTGTAAACTGAGGGCCTACCCTTTTGAAGTATCACAGGTTCATAATTCCCTTTAATATTTCAGAGATGTGGCAGTGCTCCACACTCTTGACAGCTGGGGTACACACATTTCATCCAGATCTGTCTGCACCTTGTTAAGTATTTAACATGTACCCTGGAAAAAGCAGCAAATGCTATATGTAGTACACAGGAGAAACAGGAGATACCTCTGGTGACAGGGAAGAGGACAAATTTTCCCACTTCTCATGCCTCTTCCATTTTCCATACAAAACACAAAGAGTTATTCAAGCAGTTTTGTCAGACTATGAAAAAAGCAGCAACCCACCAAAACAGTTTTTTCCTTAGTAGTAGTGTCTCTAAATGTGTGTTATAGAAACAAATACCTTTTGTTGTGCTGCAGGAAACAGAACTAGCAGTCATGTTGGGGGGGCAGGCAAAGGTGGGGAAGGAGGGACACAACTGGGAGCTCTCAGAGGAAAGAGTTGTACGACTCAGGCACTAAAATGTCACAGGAAGAAAAGACTCATGCATCTGACCAAAGCCACCACTGCCTGTTGGCTTTGGCCCAAGCTTTCTCATAAACTGAGCTCGCTCTGCTTGTGAATAAACAGCTAACTCTCAGCACTCCATGCAAGTGGGCAGAATCCCACATGGTGGTAGAATTATGTGAAGGAGTAAAGGACTCAACCTGACAGAGTCTTATGGAGATGTTGGGGTTCCACAATACAAGGAAAGTGCTAGACTCTGCTGGGCTAGTTCTAGGGCAGTAAGTCTCCTGAACAGTGCAGGGAAAAGAGAGGAGACAAATGAGACATTCTGTCTGCACTCAGAGCAATCTGCTGTGATACCATTTGCTGCCTATTGACAGTACAGTGGTGCCTGGGATACAGCAAACTGCTGGTAGAGATTTGTTTAATATGAAAAGCATGTTAATCATTTGAATCACTGATTTTTATTTTCCTTTTAAGGAAGGCTTAAAATACAACAGTAAACTGCTGGTAATAGCTCTCTTCCTGTCAGCAAACCAAGTAAAGGTTCAGATTTCAGAATATACACTTGTTAACCGTGGCTTAATTTGGCAGTATCTGCTTGCCTGATTTCATTCACAAAATCAGAGGAAAAGGATAGGAATAGCTCTGTAAGCATTGTAGGATAAGACCATAGATACTCATACAAACCTGTGAAAGGATTTACTTACTCTCTTCAAAAAGCATCTGGCAAGAAGGTCAGGGTTTTCAATGCAATGTTCTATCTCCTTAAGGAAAATCCTGAGAGGGAGAAAGGAAAGCAAACAGTAATGCAACATGCCCCACACACTGTGTGCTAGCTTCTCTATATCCAGCTCAAGGCCCATGTTTTTGCAGTAAGAGGCTTCAATGATTTTGAGACACACACACACAAAATTATTTTGGCAAACTGGGATGTGGTTCACAGTGAATTGCCTGAATCACCAATGTTAGCATCTTTGCATCTGCTCACAGGCATCTGACACATTTGGTCCCTCTGGCTGTTGAGATTCGTTTCCAATATGCAGTCCAAGCACTTGCTTCCCATTTGGTTGTAACGATTTTTCAGAACAGCTATAGAAGACAGAAAATCTCTGCCAGATGCAGATGCTTAATCAGCAAGCAGGGAAAATATGGGATGTAAAGGCTTCTGCAGCAGCAGTCAATGCTCTAAGCCTTGAAGGAAAGAAAGGCCAGGCTTGCAAATGTTGTTCTCCAAATGCAAGACACCTTCTTTCAAAATAATATAGAAACTTTTCTACTACATATCAACTAATTTCTACTTTGTGTCAACTACTCTGCATAATATTTTAAACTTTTAAAGGAGGACTTTTAATATTTATTTTGTTCAGCTGTTTGTTACATCTTACAGGCAATCATTGTCCAAAACAGTTCCTAAGTTTTCCCATTGGCTACAACTAGTTTTACTTAATCAAGGCCAGGAAAAGCAGGAAATGTACAGAAGTAGCCCTAAGCTTTGTGGTTTGAAAGAGAATTAAAAGAGGTTAATCTTGTTCAGAACTGGCATTCTGTAGTTATGGGCACTAAACCACCTTGTTCACAGCATGGACAAGGCTTCTGGAAAGTTTTATGATAGTGTGAAGGATAAAATTCCTTATTGAAAAGCACTTTCAAATATATCATGTCTTCTGATGTAGTAGAAATATAGGACAGTCAAGATGAACACTATGAAAACTTCCTCATAGAGAAAGAACTTCAAGATTAAGCCCTGTGACACCCACCAGTGAACCAAGAGAGGTGGTATGATACTTGCCATGAGGGACAACTAAAAATGGGTAATGCCAGGAAAAATGAGTAGTGAATGCACAAAAGATTATACTCTTTCATGAAAAGTGAAATCTATGATCACAGAGGTGTTCCTCACACATAGGTTTTGTAAGACACACACAGAAGCAAAGTGAGGATGACTTTCCCTGCCTGTGTATGTGTATGACAAAGCACTCCACATGAAGGGAGCAGAAACAACAGAAGCACTTGAGGGTGCAAGACAACCACCACTTCCCACATGCCTGTTGTGGAATTCGTAGATTTCTGGGAGGTTCCCAAAAAGAATTTCCTTCTTGTTCTGGAGTGCAGATGGAATCAGATGTAGTAAACTGGGATTGTCCATTTCTGAAGCATAGCCCTGCAGAGAAGAGTGGAAAATAAAGCCAGTCTGTTTTCACCAGGGGAGGACTGGATCTGAATCACTGAAAAGCCCCAAAATCTATGTGCTTTTTGTTCAGCTTCTCCTATACCTGCTTCATTGTTGCTCCCATGAATTTCTGATGTTTCTAATTTTCCCCAGAGCTTTTAACCCTGATAGATGTGGAAACACCCTTTAACCACACATGGATGGATTACTGATCAACAACAACAACAAAAAAGCTATTTTGGTCATGAAAGGATGGAAACTGCTATGTTTGATAGACACATATCTTTCCACTACCCTGCTTCATTGCAAAAGGGTTAGTTTGGATTTATTTGTTGAACTGTGGTATTTGGCTTGACTATTTGATTGTTTCTTATAAAAACTGGTTTGTGTTTCTTCAATAAAAGCTGAGAGAAGATTCTGAGCACAGATTTTAAACTCAAGAGTAATATATCAATTGTCAGAGCTGACAGCTCCCACAGATCAAATCCCATAAAGAAGCAACCACATGGGTGAAAAAGAAACCACCCAGACCTTCAGTTGCCACCCAAATACAGACATGATTGAGCCTTATTCAGCCTCCACCCTCCCACAGACTAGGGACCTCAGACTCTGCACAGGCAGAGTATGCTGCTATCCTATGAGTTTCAAAAGCCCAAGGGTTATTTTTGCAGTGTGAGCTGCTCTTTTCTGTGTTCAAACACTACATGGGGCAATAAAAAAAAGGAGGAAGAGAGCTCCTGTTTTCTAAAGGATTTTCCAAATTTACATTGACAGAAACAGTGTCTGGCCCCATGGAAATCAAGGGTGCTGTTTCTGAAGCCTATTGAGGATATCTGAAAAGGCACATTATTAACTATTCCACTGTCCAGAACCTTGAGAACCAGACAGCTTTTTTTTTCTCTCCTGTGGGCTGGGGTTAGAAAAGGTGCCTCCTCCTTTAAGCCCTGAGGAAACATGTTCAAAACATCCTTCTCATTTTCCATCTCCAAGGCTGAGCTATCTTGCTAGGAGTGCCTGTGTACTCTAAACAAAAGTGGGAGGTGAGAGTGCTCAGCCCATGATCGACTTAAAGGTTAAGCACCAGAAGAATTTCTTACCTCTATTATACTTTGAAGTTCTTCTACATAAACCCGTTCTGTTTCTATCAGCTCATTGATTATGTGGCTAAAAGAGAAGAAAGGTGGAAGGTTATAGCTTATAGCAACAGTTCAACAAAGCATACATGAAAGACAAACTGCTTCTCCTTGTTTATTCCTGTTTATGTCTCTGTCTACAAAAAAAAACCTCCTGTGACATCTCCAAAGGTCATTTCTCCATAGTTCAATATGTGCCATGTTGATAGTCTTAAAAGTCCTAAACATCCCTTGGACTATTATTTTTAAAGCTTATTTTAAACTTATGTTGGCTGGTCCTGTCATTTTGTTACCTACAAATCTGAGCCAAGACACTAAAAATGTCCTGGAAGGCAAACAAAAAAGGCTTCCTTTTCTAATAATAACTAATAATACTCAATAAAATGAGATTCTATTTCCCAAGGCTATGTTGAGTTTCTGTTTTGCTAACTGGTGATGAGGCTTCCTTTCTTTAATACCCTGCAAAAACAGACAACAGGGTGGTGTTAGAAGTCTTTAATCATGAAAGTAGTGTTAAATATTTGCACTATATCTGGACTCTTCATTTCTAATATTAGTTCAATGCTTCTAGGTAACTTGGAGGGACAGATCTTGAAGATGCCTGACTTATTTCATAGAAATATGAACCAATTTGCTTTTGGACAAAAAAAAAAAAACTAATTAGATTTTAAAATGCATTAAATCCTTCAACATTTTTATGCATCAGCTGTCCCAAATTCTCAAGAAAATATTCTCTTTAATATTCTTACAAACAAAGTTTTCAGGGCAACTCCTCCAGAGAGTTGAACAGTTTCTCCAAGTAGAAAAGGACTGATGTTTAATATTCCTTTCCTGGTCCAAGCTTCACAAAAGTCCCTAACCACATAGCTAGATTAAGCAAAAACATCACCAGAAGCACAGCAGGGAGTAGTGCCTAGAGGAAGACATTGTGATATGGTCACAGTAAATAGAAGGTTACCCACCCCTCTACAGAACTGGGGTGCTTTTGGAAAAAATACTTATTTCTAGTATTTTGGTAAAAGGCTGTCCAAAAAACAGGAGGAGATAGAAATCTGCTCCTCTGCTGCCTAGTGTCAGAAGCTTGAACCATCTCCAGGCTGCTTTCTAGAGCAAAATATAAAGAGAGGAAAGTGATTTCTATCACTCCTGCTGGAAAGTTTGCCTTGTCTCTGTCTGGTTACCAAGTTTTGGTATTGATTTCAAGTTCATCTTACTGTGGAAAGATGCTTATTTACCTGCAAAAAAAGAAGACATAAATCTTCTAGATGTTATTTAGTCTGTTACCTAAGAGATTACATTAGGACTGACTCTGAATCAAACCCAACACTTGGAGTACAATTACACCTTGAAAGCAAATTATCAGTCCATAGGTTTCCTAGTAATTCAATAAGTAGAATATTTTACTGTCCAGCTTCCTATGAAAGATGAAGGAGAAATGAATTTGTTTAATCTTTTCTGAATCCTAGTTTAACATAGAGCACTTGAATCCCCACTGTGAGAAATCTGGGGTTTTAATTGGTGTAGTAATCTTCATTTTGTTTGGAAACATTGTCTGTTCAGGGCGTTAAGAAAGAAAAAAAAAATCCCATGAGGAATATTTTATTAGAGGATGCTCTATGGGACTCTCAGATCCTGCCATTGTAGTTAAGAGGTTGTCACCAAATCTCACATAAATCTTTAAGAAGGGTTTGTTTTATTGTTTAACTTAGCTCTGCATGTAAGTTTATACTAACAGTAAATGCTTTAGCTTTTAAACTGTTATAAAAAGGGTCAGCCCTTCTAAAGGTGGTGTTAGCCATTTTATCATGATGAAATAGAAACAAAAATCACCTCCTGGTTAGAGTTCTAGAACTTCTAAACCATAAGTCCACATGTAAAAGGTAACCATTCTCCAGTACTTCTCCAGAGTGAGAAGGCAGATCTTGCTGCCTAGATAGGACTTTCACTGCTCAGGCTATTTGGTGGGTATATTGTTGGAATTTTTTGGTTTTAACTGTAGTCTCTTTCCAACCACAAATTGTGTCCACAGGAAGAAAAGAGGAATTTGACCAAACATCCAGCATTCTGTCAGACTCAGCACATATGTTTTAGAGATGTTTTCACGCTTGCCTCTTGGTACCCATGGCCAAGTACCTCTGTGCAATTTCCTTCTTGAAAGACAGCAGCTGTATGATTAAGCCCCACATTGTCCCCAAAGCAGAACATCTCTACTGCTTCTGCAAAGCAGTGGTGAATGCAAATTCTATTCCCAATGCTGCCACTAGTTCAAAGTGTTGCTTGGTATAATCCATCCCTCTATCTATCTGTGCCCATCCCACAGTTTCCAGATGTCACTTCATATTATTGCAACACTATTCTTCTGAAAGTGTTATTCTTTCTCTAACAGGGTCACTGGCACAAACCCATCAGAAAAGAGCCTTATCGACGGTGCTCCTGGAGTAACTTACCTGAATTGCTTCCCAAACAATAACCACAGCAGCAAAATCTCAAACACTATAGGTTGTTGCACATGAATCACTCTGGCCAAACTCTTAACAACAGAGAGCTGTGCACTTGGTTAAGGGCCTTCCACAAGCCTTAAAATTGCCCTGACAAAGATGCCATTTAAGAACAGTAAATTAAAGCGCTACATAAGTGTGTCATGCTGCTGGGGGAGGAAGCCATGGAGAGGGTATGAAGGAGATACTTTTACACTCTGTGTGAACATGCTGGGTTGTTATATGATGAAGTAGAGAGCTCACTACATGGCACAAGGGAATTAACGGCATTTGAGATAGCCTAATGCCTAGAAAACTGATTTACATTAGGCCATGAGGGGTAAAATGTGAAATTTTCATCCCTTTCCAGATGGCATGAGGCAGTGAAGGTAACTTATCATGGGCCTGCTGCAAGTATCATGTTTAAGGGAAATATGATGCAGCGATTGACAGCAGTATTGTCACAGGCAGTTCTTTCAACTCTTTTCCCCTTCTCAACCACCATGACTGCATTAGAAGTAATTTCTGGTGGCCAGCTACACCATAAGCCCTGTTTACAATGCCCAACATTTGAACAAAGTTTATATTGCAAACGAAAATGTACATTGTTCCTCAAGAGAAAGGACAATGGACTGCAGATAAGAAATTAAGACAAATGCGGCTAATCTGTTGTCTTTCTGTCTGCTAAGAGGAAAATACAGGCACCAGGGCTCATCCTGACGTTTTTGTCAAAACCAGAAATTAAACAAAAGGCAAAACAGTAAAGGAATGAAAAAGCCTATCAGAAAAAATGAAGCATACAAGCTAATGAATGGCCAGCCAGAAATATGGACCCTTACTGTAGTCACAGTTTCAAATTTAACTCACAGTTCCTTCAGTCTTTCTTTCTGTGTCCATGTCCAAACTACATAGCAAAGCTTGATTCAGATTCCTACCAGCTTCTGAGGGCTTTTGTCCAGCCTCCAGTGCTGACAGCCACACTGCTCACTAGCCTAAATCAGCAGCCTGCCCCCATGGAGGTAGCAGCAGCGCTGGTGTATCTGCCATCACAGAAGTAACCACGTTGGGAAAGACCTTCAAGATCTAGTCCATCCCAGCTGCTCTTGCATTTGCTTTCCCTTTCACAAACATGAAAACAGGAGATGGAGCCAGGAGGGACCCCTCATAATCTTGCCCTTAGTGCTGAAGGACTCTTCATGGTTTTGTCAGTAAGTATGAGAGCTTAAACCCTGTAAACAGGCTATGTCTAAGAGAACTGAGAGGTTATTTCAGATTAGAAGCAGTTTGCAGCCTTAACTTTGGACTCAGTGTTGTGATTACAGGAAAAACTCTAACTGTCCCTTTGGTGATTGGAAAGAGGAGGGAAAAAAGAGGTGCAATTGGGATGTGTGAGGTAAAGGGACCAGGGAAAATTTTCCGCATTTCACGATTCCTTCATTTCAGAGAGATGTTACAAGAATATGAAGTTTGGATTGCAGCAGTCCAAAGACAACAAAACTCTGAGGTGAAGTTTATAGGCAGTTTTCACAAGGATAGCTCCTCACTAGGATCATTCCCAAGTAAGCAGAGCACCTCACCAAGGACAGTGAAGGATTAGATTTTCCATGGAGTCTGAGAAATTCTCAAGATCCTGTCCGTAGGCATTCTTGTTGCCACTAAACCTTCATTCCTCTGGAGGACACTTGCTCTTTCCCCAACACAATAAACAAATAGACTTATTAAATTAGAAGAATCCCAAAGGTGGAATTTCTGATCCAAATCATACCTGCCCCATAATCTTTTCTGCTGTGGAAATAGCAACATGAAACATTGCTCAGGAGAGCAAGACCAGCTTTGCTTCTGTGGAGGGAGTTTACTCTGTGTCCTAGCAGAGGGGGCTCAGACAATACTAACCCACAAAGGCAGGACTTTTGCTGCTACAACTTGCCAGAATCAGGATGTGGCTGAAGGAGATCACACACCAGCCCACTGATGTGATGTTATCAAATCTTCCTCCAACAAATGAAATTTCTTGTTATGGGAAAGAGTTATAATGCATGAACTAGCTCACAATTCTTTGAATTATTGATCTGGGTTTCTAACAAAACACCATGGCCTTGTTTATACTAAAACCACATTTCTCACAGGTGTGATTTCACATCAGTTTGCTTTAGGCAGATTATTCTTGTTTTGGCAATTATGACTGCCCTGCAGTACTCCTAAATTGAGCCAATTTCCACCACTCCTAGCTTGAGAGGCACTGCAGTGGCAGCACAGTACAGGTAAGAAAGGAGAAAGAATTGCCTTGTTGCAACAAAACTTTTGTTGGTAGTTATTTATATGACCTGGCTTCTTCTGGTAATTGAAAGCACACTACTAGGAAGGTCCTCACCAAGATGACCATAAAGAAGACATGCACCAGCCCATTATATATTAATAACTATTTCTCCTTCCTTTTTCCTTAAAAACAGAAGAAAAAAAAGGAAATATAATTGAATGTCTGGCCAAGCTCCCCAGGTGCATGAGATTATGCAACCCCAGGAAATGCTACAGGCCTGGGGAAGAGCAGCTGAGAAGCTTCCTGGTAGAAAAGAACCTGGGGGGGCTAGTTGACAGCTGGCTGAATATGAGCCAGTGGTGTGACACAGTGGCTAAGAAGGCATCCTGCCTTGTATAGGATACAGTGTGGCCAGCAGGACTAGGGCAATGATTTTCCCTCAGCACTGGTGAGGCCACACCTTGAATACTGTGCTCAGTTTTGGGCCACACACTACAAAAGAGATGTTGAGGACCTGGAGCGTATCCAAAGAGGAGCAATGAAGCTGGTGAAGGGTCTACAGCATAAGTCTTCCGAGGAGCAGCTGAAGGAACTGGGGTTGTTTAGCCTGGAGAAAAGGAGGGTGAGGGCAGATATTATCCCTCTCCACAACTCCCCAAAAGAAGGTTGAAACAAAGTGGGATTTGGTCTCTTCTCCCAAGTAACAAACAATAGGACAAGAAGAGTCTTCCTCAAGTTGCACCAAAGGAGCATATTAGGAAAAATTTCTTCACCAAAATGGTTTTTGAGCACTGGAACAGGCTACTCAGCATCATCACTGGAGGTATGCAAAAGGTATAGATGTGGCAGTGTCAAGTTAATGGTTTGACTTGATGATCTTAAAGGTCTTTCCTAACATAAGCAATTCTGTGTGATTCTAACCTAAGGGCTGTATCACAAGACTTCTCCTAGGAGCAGTACCAGATGGTTTCTCTGTTGTGGCATGTGCTACCTTAAAAATCAGTATCAAATACAGTGAAACACTAAGTGTATCTAGAGACTATCACAACCTGTTAATATCTCCTCTAGCCATCTCAATGGCTTTTTGCTTAAGCAGTTAAAATTTATGCATCCTGCTCAGATGGCATCATAAAACTAATTCAGGACTTTTGTTTCCATAGCTGTGCTTCTTTTCTGACAAACTCCTTGGCTCACTTCCATTCACAGATCTTCTTTCTATGCCAGGATTTGCTGTCACAGGTGCCTGTCCTGATAAGGAGTCTTTTCCCAAAGAGGAATTGGAGCTATCAAACAGAATTACACCAGTAAGCTTTTCTGAAAAAAACAAAACCAAACCCCAAAAAACAAAACCACCCTACCCATAGATCATAACTGGTGCTCCAAATGTATTATGCTGCAGAAAACCTGCTTGTATGACTGATGGGGAGCCAGCAGAAGTGGCACTTGTGCATAGGGACCCCCTACCTGTCATGCAAAAGTGCATGGTGCCTGCAAGGTGAAAAAGTTAAGCAGCAGAATACCAGTATGCAAGAGCAAAATACTCAGTGAAATTTATTAAATTAATACAAATAAAATAAACATCACTTTTATAAATATATGTAATTTAGATATAGATCTACTTACATTGAAAATAGTTGCTCTCTTACTAACTGGGGCTTCAAGAGCAGGAGAGAGGGCTAAACAGAACTGTGTGTAGTGCAAGAGATAACATATACTTCGAATAAACACCAACATTGGACAGAGTTAGACATAAGAGAAGCGAGAGTGCATGCCTCCTCCCTGGGGTGTTCAAGGCCAGGTTGGATCAGGCCTTGAGCAGCTGAGTCTATTGGAGAGGCATTCCTGCCCTGGGAGGTTGGAGCAGATGATCTCAAAGCTCCCTTCCAACCTAAGCTATTCCATGAATCTACAATTCTATGACTTTCTTGGCCCAGCACTTTGGCTAACCTTAAGTATTGTCAAACATTTATTTCTGAATGTAAATAAATTATAACAAAATTACAACTTTTGCAATGTTATCTCCTTTCTAGATAGTAAATGGTGACAATCTCACTGTCTCAGTGGAAACAGAATCAGCAATAAATAGCACATCTAATTTTGAGTTAGAAATTGCCACAAGAAATTCTATGACTGGTCTTATCTTAAGATCTCAAAATTAGCTATGGAATCAAAAGAAATGACAGCATGTCAGGTGCTGTGTAGAGGAACCTTCCATTCCACATGCATAGTTGCTTTTAAGAGGATTTTTTTTTTCCTTTTCTCACAGTGCTAAAAGTGCCTTTTGCAGTTGAAAAGTATTCTCAGCTGAGATTTTGCAACAGCTCAAGTGAAATTTAATTAATGAGTCAGTTGCTGCACTTCACCTCCTAAAGTGGAATAAAAGATCATTCTGGGCGTAAGAACATTTGTTTGAATGGAACTTTATATTTGTTAGTTGATACAGAAAACATTTCTGATTTCTGACATATTAATTTACCTTTTTTTTTTTCCCCCAAATGAAAGAGAGCAATACCTTGAAAAAACAATGATTGTTCTTAAAGTGCCTTTCATGGCTGCAAATGAACCTCAACTACATAACTTTGAGAAGCATAAAGAATTTAGGTAGCACAGTCCATCTCATCTGAAAATTAGTGTCCCTTAGTGAAGATATCATAATTGCCTGCTTAGGTGGTGCCATTCTGCTGTGATGTTAGATGGATTTGCTCAAGTTATTATGGAAGTTCTTCTGAGCAGGAGGATTGTATCTTTGTTAGAAATATACTTCACCACTGCAGTCACCACTTGGAATATTTTGCTGCTTCTGAAATAACCTGTTCACATATAAGGAATTGTCCCACATTCATTGTTCCCAAAACAACTGACCTTGGGGAAATATTTTTATATATCTTAATTAGTTGACCTACATTATAGGAACCAGAACATAGTTGTTAATGGAGAGGAAAATTAATTAAATCACCTACAGAGAGGAATAATATGAATTAGAGGACTAAAAGGCAAGGAAGAGTTGTTTCTCATCTCAGCTGTGCAGCTACACTAAAATGATGCAGCTCTGTACACAAGCCTGAGCTAACTTTAGATAACAAGGATGCTGCAGACTGCTCCTTTCTGCAAGCCAAAATAATTTGCTGAGTAAATCTTTGTCAACTACCCATATCTGTGATCTACCCATCAGGCACACTTTGGTCTTTTCACCTTGCAGCTGCACCATTTCAATTTGATGATACAGATGTATTTCTGTGTGGTATCTTAGCATTGAGTAATCAATTAGCTAACAGGAGGTGAATAATTTATAGATCAAGTTTGCTACTAATGTAGCTGCTAAGTGGTATTGTATTAGGCCATATTTTAGTAGATTGTATTAGGTTGCTGGTAGTAGATTGTTATCCATACAAGCTACTACACACAGGCTTGTAAAATATCTGCGTGTAACTGAGATGCTGCAGGTTAGTCAACTGCTCCTTTGCTGTGGAGGCTTTCACACTGTTTCTTAGCATTGTTTGCTTGAGATTATGAGTATTTACAAATATGCCACAGAATTAACTTAATGACTCCTTAAAGGTGTTTACCAATCAAAAGCAAGCTTTCTGATTTCTTAGGGCCAGGCAGTTCTAGTACAGCTGGATCTTTCATTTACCACAGCAAAGTATGTTGCATAAAGGACTTAAAGTGAGGACAGGGGAGAAAGACAAAGGCAGTGAAGAATTCTTTCTAAGAATGGATTTGGCCTGCTAAAGTGAAGTCATTTTGGGCACTCAAGTTTAGAAGCCAAAAAAACCCCAGGTCTCACTGCATTTTTTCAATATAAAAATACACACATATACCTGTATGTATAAAAATTAAATTAAGGTTGAGAATATACCTATGCTGAGATTTACCCTCTTATTTGTTTCTAGGTAGTATAGACTAAAATTACAGTCACAGATCATGTTCAGAAGATAAAAACCTCTAAAATTCACAGGTCCCCTGTGTCCTAGAAACCATTTCCTTCCTGGATGTTTGTTTCTTTGTTTGTTTTATTTAAAAGCTGGAAACAGAGCAGGTAAAATATCTCTAGATACACAATAATTTCTGACTTTTGCAATAACCATTTAATGGCTTTTTTCTACCCTCAGCCTGACTTTTAAGACAGAATGTACTTTCAGATTACATGCAGTACATTTTCCTTTGTAAAGGCAATACAATGATGTCCAAATACCAACTGACCTCATGGAAGAAGAAATCTGATAAAGACTGACAGTGCTGTGGATTTTCCCACATACAGTGGTATGGTGTGGTACGGTGTGGTACTCGAAAAAGGGTTTTCTTCATAAAGCCAAAAGTTACAGTGGTAAAACCCCAAAACTTTCAAACAGACAAGACCAAAAAAAACAATAAAACCCAAAAGTAGGTTAAAGGAAGCTGAATGGAAACTATCTATATTAAGATTTTATGTTGATCACTAGAACTCAGGCTCTAAGTAAACCTACAACATGCTCACAACCTTTCACCAAAATTCTGTATAATCTCAGGTGGGTGTCCTTGCTGACCTGGTGTGACAGAGAAGGATTTAAGCACATATGACTTCTCCCTACAAATTCCTACAGCACCCTAATCTCTTAATCCAGAGCACTGCTGTTAGGTGGTGCAGCTAGCATCTCTCACACCTGTGGTGCTCACTCACCCAGTTCCAGCAAGGGTCCTTTAGTGCCATGCAGAGCCATTTTGGATTGGGTTACAGAAGCTAAACACAAAACTATTTTTCACTTTATGGAAATGGCAACACAAATACTATCCTGAAAAGTCCACTGCTGGAGGAAGAGATGAGCTCCGGTGACTTTGATTATCATGGCAGATGTGCTCAACAGCTTTGTTCTGTGAGATTTTGGAAGGCCATTTGAGTAGAAGGTCAAATTAATCTTATCACTAAATTAATAATAATTGATTTTCCACACAGCCCTGAGTTTACATTGGAGGTGCCAGACCAGAGAAGTATTGCACTTGGAAGGGATGAGATGATTTTAATTAAGAGTCCTAGTTTCTGTGTGGGTTTGTATTTTAGTCCGAGATGCAAACCTAAGGAGACTCCACCCTGCATAATTTGCTTCTCCCTATAATAGGACACAGCACTGTGCCAGACATAAAATGTATGGTCCTCTTGACCAAGCTTTGGTACATTTCTTGGCTATACCCTGCTTTTAAATGTCCTTAAGAATCAGTATGCTGTGGGGCTTGGGGAAATAAATCAGGTGTCAGTTATATGACAATAGGAATGAAATAGATAAAGAAAAACCTGAGAAGTTAAAATGGTATTTATGGGAGCAGCTGGAACACATATTCTGCTGTAGTTAATCTCTTCTTGGCACATTTACATCAGTAAATTGAGAAGTGTCATGGCTGAGGAGCAAACATACCCTGTGTGTGTGTGATGCTTTCTCCACAGCAGCAATCTAGGGCAGAGAGGCAGACAAGGATCATACCATCTGCAGCTACCCACCCAGCAGTGACTGGGAATCACAGTTCTTAACAATACACATGCCCTTTTACTAAACTGTAGTTTGGACAACCCTCTCTACCATACCTCTGGAATGCCACTTGCAGAATTTAATGATAAACATAGAGAAAGAAGAAGAGACACCATCTGTTGGAAGATACTCTAAATTTAGAAAGCAGATTTAGAGAATGGTAGGACAGATTCCAACTGGAGAACACACTCAAAGGGCCGCTTTACAGAAAGCTCTCAGAATTGCAGACCACAAGAAATTGGGAGGATATTACCCAAATTACTTCAAGCAGCTGCTAATGGCCAATGCCCAAGATAATGCATACCACAGGACACTCTATAGAAGAATAGGAAGCTTTAGCAGCCTCAGTAGCTGTTACAGGAAGCGCCTAGTTTGCCACTTCAGTGTTTATCTCCACTTAGCCTATACCCAGGGGTAAACTATAGCAGTTGTTCTATCACTCAATGATCCCTTTCCAGCCAGGACAGGCAAACTGAGAAAAGAAAACAAGACCTGAAGGCTGAAATGAAAATTGATTTAACAAAATAGCAAAACTAATTCTAATATCAAGTATAAAAACTTACACTCAGCCCCTTGAGTACACGACTCACAAGAAGTGGGAAAGCAGTCATTAGGAGCAGAACAGTGAGCAAACCTTTTCAGGGATAAGCAGGAGCAGCGTCCCTGCTTAACAAATGTGCCCCTTTATAATGAGTATGATGTTTCTGTTCTGGGATACACCTGTGGCCAGCTCAGGCCAGCTGCCCTGGCATTTGCCCCTCCCAGTTCAAGCTCCCAGCTGACTCAAAACTGCTAACGACCTGAATTCTATGGCTGGTTTAGGATTCTATCCCAACAAAGCCAGGACAGTGCCTGCAGTTAGAACTGGGGCTGTGTGCAGTTGCAATGGTGACTGGAAGAGGTATGAGCATGCTACACCAGGCAGACTTGTTACCCAGGCTGGAGCTCTTGGTATCCTCTGCCCATGAAGTTAAATCTGTCCTGAGAGTCAGAGCCTGTGCATTGTTACCAAGAACAGTCACTCATGTTATTTAACTCTAATTCAGAAAGGCAACATTACCCACACTAGCTTCTCCAACACAACTATTAACCAGGGAACAGCATATGAAGACAGTAACTGCAATAATTGGAAATGCAAATAAAGCATCACTGTCTTCAAACTACAGGCTACAGAGAAATATCAGTAATGGTGTGTTGAATAGCCTGGATAGGCACAGGAACTCTGCAGAGGATCTCTTGGCAGACAAGTGGTACTGTATAGAATACAATTCCTGTTTAGATCCATATGAGGAAAGAACGTTGCTGCTGCATGATAAAATGTAAATGAATTTCCAGAAGTAAATACAGTATTCTAAACATATGTCACAAATCTTCCAAACCTGGTTTTTATATTCCAAATTAATGAGCAGCCTGTTAAATGCAGGAAGTCGGTGGTGATTTACTGAACAGTGCAACTGTTCAATCGCTGGTCTATTGCATCACTGTGTACAGAGGACTGAATTATCTCCTATCTGCTATGTCCTGTCTGCTACTGTACTGCAAACCATGCAGTTATTTAGATCATCCCTGTGTGGGTGCAAGTCACTCACATCCTGATTTAGGCAACAGGACATGCACCTTGTGCTGTTGTAATGAAAACATGAAGTGCTCAGCACTCCTCCAGGACCTAACTGACACCCAGGAGATGCACGTTTAGGTGAATTTAAAACCAGATTTCATTGAAACTGGTGTGAACATGTATGGGTAAGACAGGTATACTTTGACAGCTTTGTCTGGAGAATTTTACACCCTGAGAGGCCTGATGGCTCTGAGTTGGTTTCAGCGGTTTCTTAGCCACTTAGAAGATTGCCACTGCTGCAGCCTTTAAAGAGCGAGTGTGACCATCTGAAAAGGCATGGTGCAAAATCATAACCGTGCCTCTCCTGCTCTTTCTCCATCCTTCAGCTTGGCAGTGAAAACAGGGCCGAGTAACATCCTCCGCTCCTTGGTTTGTGACTGTGTTACCTGGGATTTCTTGGAGTCCTTCAGACACCTATTGAAAAAGCCTTGAGCATCAGCCCCCTACGCCAGAGGTGTTTATAGAGAGGTGATATAGCTATAAGTTAGGGGAGAAACAGACATAGAAGCCTTCAAGCCCACATGTGCATCTGGTTCTAAGTGGACACGAAGCAGCTTTTATTTGCATATGCTCTATAAACCCTGAGATGGATCAGACAATGGGAGAGAGCAGAACTTTAGTATAAAGTCCTAGATAGGCTTAGCAAGTAGCCACCTAGTAGAGGATGCAAATGGCCCCTCATTAACTGTGTTCTTTGTGAAGTTTCTAAAGCTTTTCAAGTGAAGCACACACGTTCCCGTGACACAGAGCAAGACAGAGAAGATACCTCTGATCTTAATCGTCCCCATGTGCCTAAAACAAATCAACCATCCAGTATGTGCATGTGGCCAGCTGCATTCCAGCAGCTTGCCCAGAGCCAGCAGACAGCAGAACAACTTCACAGAAAACAAGCCGAGGAATTCCTGGAATTTCTGAAGAGTATTAAAATAACCTTAGTATCGAATAACAAGCAGGTATGAGAGATAATAGCAAAAGTGGCTGCTTACCCCTCTTTGATACTTGGTTAAGTGCAAATTTTGTAAGAGGGCATGTGAATGCTGAGAGCATTTATTTCAGCTTTTCTCGACCCCCCAGATTCTTTGGTAGCAAGGACACAAGGACTTCAGTAAGCTTCCTCCAGAGCACTCAATAAAGCACTGTATTGTAGCATTATGATTTTTTCTCCTCCTCACAATAATTTTCCCAGTTCTCAGAACCGGATCTATAATAGGAATATGTCTCCGTTTGCTGTTCTACACACATTTCTATCAGGAGCAAGATCTCTCTACATGGTAGCATTCACTTCACTTCAAAGATCTTCCCAGCCCTTTAGGCTGTAATTAGAGTTGTAAGTGTTGGAGCCAATCTGCCCAATGGGGAAACTTCTCTGAAAACAAAGATTTTGTAAAGGTTGAAAGAGATGATGGCAAACAAGAAATGGCTAGTGGCTTCTTGAAATTTCTCCTGCTGACTACTCTTTCATTAAGTCTGGTGAAAGAAAACAGTTCTCTCTGCTCATAACAATAAAGTCAAGAACACAGCTTCTCTTTTAAAATGTAGGCTCCAAGTTCTTCCCCTCTACCAGCTGAAAGTTTTCATGAGCCTGGAAATTAGACTGAAAAGACACGCTGTTGGGCTTCTGCTGAAACACTTATGTCTCAACCACTGACCAAAATCATATTGTCTCAATTGTAAAATAAGTCTATATTCCTATATTATATTATATTATATTATATTATATTATATTATATTCATTATATTATTACATTTGTTATATCTTGCATTTGCACACTACAGGGAAACCTTTGCAATGAATCTTACTTATGCCATATAAAAGGGGAGGTTCATTCCCCCTTTTGGGGTTGTTCAGGTCTCCAGGGAGATCTTGTTATGGCCTTTCAGAACATAAAGGGAGCTTATAAGAAAGATACGTTTACCATGGCCTGTAGTGGCAGAACAAGGGACAATGGTTTTAAAATTAAAGAGCGTAGGTTTGGGGTGAAGATTGTGAGACATTTCAACAGATGGTCTAGAGAAGTTGGGGATGCCATATCATCTGAAGTGTTAAAGGCCAGGTTCATTGGGGCTTTCAACAATCTGACATAGTGAAAGATGTCCCTGCCCATGGTAGGGGAGGTTGGACTAGATGATCTTTGGGCCCATTCCAAACCAAAGACATTCTGTGATTCTACAATTTATCTCTGCCTCCTGAAAGGCTCTGCATCTTTGGCTGATAGCTAAGAAAATCAGTGATCTTAGTTCCTCTCTCCTGCCATATGCAGCTCTGATGATTAAAACAAGCACTTAGACACCAAAGCTTTTAGCAGCACTCCCTGAGCTACTAGTATTTTTTACACCAGGCCACACCTAAATTTAGCAATTCCCAGACCAGTGCAATTTTGCTATTGCTGATTTAGATTAGGGCTCTGGCACAATATTCTCATGCTGAAAATAGCTTCTAATTCCTCACCCAGGGTAAGAGCACTATCCTGCTCTACCTGCACAATCTGATGATTCAATTATATACTTATTTGTTCTGATGTTCAAAGTGATGAACAGACTGATTTCTGAAGCTCCCCAGTCCTTGTTAGATTGATAACATTGAGTGTAGGCCTGATCCTGTGTGGTGGGTTGAAGCCACCACACCCTGATATTAAGATACACTGAATGTAAAGGACTCTTAAATTTAAGTCATATCCAGCTCTGCAGTTGAAACCTTTTATTTAAGGCTGCAAACACCTTCGGGCATAGACCTGCAAGTTGCACGTTCCAAGATGTGAGTTTGCAAAGTGACAGCTGGCTGCTGGTGTGCAGAAAAGTGATGTCAGGCACTCCACAGACATTTTCAGCATGTAAAGAAAACAACATACATGTTCAGAGGATAAAGAATATGTTTGGACTGTGGACATATTTGGTGACTATTTTGCATGTATCCAGCAATACTCTGCACATGGGATAGCTAGGACCATCCTGTGTCCTTAAACTCAGCATAAATGATACCTCAGACTCTAAAACCTAAAGCTGGTCATTCATTATGTTAATTCTATCTGAATATAAGCTCTGGAAGAGCTTGCAGTCTCATGAGAATTTAATTGAGAAAGCAGAAATTATGCTGCTTATGTGACATGCCACATCTGAGTACAAACCCACTGATTTTCCAGCTCATTATTCAGTAGTAATAGAAATGAATGAAAATCAGACACAACACTACTGTAACTCCTGTCACTGCCACTGAAAACCTATTGCTTCCATATACATTGGTCAGAAAGTCCAGGAACAGCTGTCACACTTTCGTGATTTCAATAAGAAGCACCAACATTGACTAACAAAGTCTTCCAGCCCCTATTTGGACTAGACAGGATAGAAAAATGATGAGTGAATCTGATCCAAAGCAAATCAGCCATAAAATACTCCAAATTTACTGGAAATTCAGTGTCCTATCTGATGGACAATAATATAAACTCTTTGGAAGCAGTTTCTTGATCAGTTTATCCACTCCATAAATCTGGAGGAATAAACACGTGCCTTTGTGTGTTTCTAGTCACTCCACCTAGCCCTGCCCTCCCTTGCCCTTGACAGTGATTGTACACCAGTATGGACACTCAAACTGGTGAGCAAGATGAGTTGACCCAAATCAAGATTAACCTCACAAAAAATCATACTAGTGGTGCAGCTGTACAAAGGATACAAACGGACTACATGCAGTGGATGTGAGGAGAGAAAGAGGAAGAAAGGGCAGCAGCAGACAGAAAAGAGGTTACACTGATTGTGAAACTGTCACCAGAGTAGACCTATGAATCAGATTTCCTTTCATGAAATGATGCCACAGAGCATCTGACTAAATCATCTCCCCATAATAATGTGTGAAAATGAATTGCAAAATGTCACAGTAATGTAGTTAATGCATGTAAGATACTAATGCGGTAAGATACTAAGGAGTGCAGCAGTTGGGACTCCATGAACTCTCAGGTCAGCTTGCTCCAATAACATCTGTACAGGCTGCCCACAGCCACTTGTGTACAAGAACTAGAAAGGGTACCCTCCATGTGGTTTTATCAAAAATGACTAACTATTTCAAGCTTACAGCCTAAGCTCAGAGTCATGTGATTATGAAAACATCAGATTTCTCATACAAGACACATCGCATGAATACACAGAAAGATCTGAAAACTCAAACTAGAAGGCTTAGTTAGACTACAACAGAACAAGAGAGCTACAAAAGCCACCGAGAAATACAGACAATGAGAGTCCAAAATTACAAGTTTTGAACAGAGGGTGCTGGTTTAACTTATCGAACAGGTAAGCTGGTTTAGTTTATCAAATAGAACTGCACTTCTGGATTTAAAAATCCTCTTTATAGCAATTAAATACCTCCTGTCATGAATTTTAGGGCCAGGCTCTGTATACTCAGTTGCACTGGACAACACAACAGTTAGGGCACACAGATGCTGTTTGATCATACTAGTCCAGCCTGTTGGAATGGGTCTGTATGATGAGGAAGGCAACGTTTGGGCCAGGGGCACCTACTACAACCCCTTTGAGAACACTCATCAGGGCTCCACAGAGACTCAAAAAGGCTCAGAACCATCAAATGGCAAATGCCATTTTTCAGGAAAAAAAAGTGGACACAACTGTAAGACAAACCCAGCCACAATGGACTAAATCTATTTGTACTGTTGGTTAGGAGGAGTCACTTTTGGTTTATGTCTGAATACTGTTTTCCCATACACACATCTTAAATCTTAAAGATATCTCATGATTCCGAAAATGCAGCTCCTTGAAGTTATATTTTCTAGAAACTATGTTATCAAGACACAGATAGCATAGAAATATTTTGGGTTTAATTTTTAAACATCTTTGGAATACTTGACTTTGGAAAACTCCAAGTTGAGACCTTTTTAGGGTTGTATTTGGCAAGCTGGCCACCTAAACATTAAAAGTATTAAGTTCAAGTTGCATGCTTATAGTCATATTTGACTGCAGCACAAATTAATACTTTTTTTTCTCTCTCTTCCTGGTTTACCAATTTCCACTGAAAACAAAAACAGGAAAAATTGGAAATTGATATCACCAGCCAAGAAATCTGTGCTCCAGAGTTCTAAAAATACCTATAACTGAGAATTTCTCGTTCTGAAAGGGTCTATTTTATCACTGATGAAAGGCTCAAATGGAATAACATCTAAAAGAAAGGATGAAGAACAAACTTACAAAAAAAAAAAAACAAAAAACATTTGTGAAATTTGTGAAAGAATCAACAGTTACCATTTTGGTAAGAAAAATGAATGATTCTTTGTTTATAAGGTTATTTCAACTGTTATTTAAACACTGCTAAGGTAACATGCCAAATTTACACAATGATTTACAAACCTTTCCTGCTAGGGTGAACTGCCAGTTGTAAAAAAATTATACATTTTGTCTTACAGAGAGAAATCTGGGAAGGCTGCTATGAAGTGTTTAGTCATATTAAGACATACAATAGGAGAAAGAAGAGATCAAGTGAAAAACTCCTCAGGCCTTGAAGTTTCCTCAGACAAAACTGGTATTACAAAGCAACACATCCTTCTGTGGGACAGTTAGCTGTTCAGGGTTCACCCTTGCTCTACTTTTGCTGGATGCCCTTGATAACAGTATTCCTATCTCTGATTTTCTCTCTTGTGTGTAAAAAGGAAAACATTCCCCACCTCAGAAAGATGTCATAAAATGGTTGTGAAGTGACAGACACTAATTGTCATGATGTACAATAGTTAAACTTCTATGAAGTCAGTGATGAGGTCAGGAATGATTCACATCAATCACAGACATGTTGAAAGAATGGAAGATACAATGGGATTGTGTTTATCTTCAGTGAGAAATGTAAGATTTACAATAAACTTTACCAGGCACAGCATTACAATGGCTTTTCAACCTCATTTGAATGAGTTTAGTTTTTTTTTTTAAAGCTAGTTTTTCTCTTTACAAAAGTTTTGCAAACTTTTTTTTGCACTTAAAGAAGGCACATTCATAGCACTTGGTTTAGTTTTTGTATACTTCCATCTCAGTCTACCAACCATGGACACTGACTTATTACTGATGTACTTCAGTGAATCTGGCTTCTCCTTGAAATGTTGCAAAGAAGTTACCAAGGTTTGTTAAGAAGGTAGAAGAGAAAAACCCTTCAAACTCTTCCTCCTCTGAAGATTTTCAACAAGAAGGTGAAAGAAGTATGTTTCACTTGACCTACAAACTAGCTACCCCTCAGTGAGACATTATTTAGTACTTGGGAAACTTTCAGAGCAACAATTAGCTAAACTGCCATTGTGCCCCCTAAGAAGTTTTTAGGATATAAGTAATGTCGAACTTCTAAGAAACATTATTTTTAGCGCTTTGACTGTCGTTGCAGGACATTCGTGGCACACTGCTGTTTCCCCACAAGGCACGCAGCAGTCTCTCCCTCACCTCCACGGGAGAGAGGAAGAGAGTAAAAGAAACCTCAGCATTGCATCAATCTGGCACACCGGGAGTATGGATAATCCCAAAGGCAGCCAGTGCCGCGGGCGGACAGGGTGTTTATCAACAGCGGGACACCTGAGAAGAGCAGGAGATCCAGGGCCAGGGCCGAGCCCGGGCCGGGCCCGGGCCGGGCGGGGCAGGAGGAGGGGCGGGGCGGTTGGCTCGGCGCGCCGCGGGAGCCCATATGCTGCGAGCCAGCGGGGCCGCTCTGCGCTAGGCGGGTGGTAGTGCCGGGCCAGTCCTCTTCCCTGAGGAAAGAAGGGAGGAAGAAAGCGGAGCAGAAGAAGGAGGCAGCTCGCCGTCCGGTTGTGCTGGTGAGGTACATGAATCCGTGCTGGGTGTTGTCTCTTCCCGTCTCTTCTCCTGCCTTCTAAGTTTGTTCGCTTGCAGAGAGCAGCCGGGTTGTTCGTTTTTCATATATGCGCTGAGCAAGTAGCTGGCTAATTATCATCTGCGAAAAAATTCTGGTTTCCTAAATGCCTTTTTTTTTTTTTCTTTGCCAGACTTCAGGGATTGTAAGAGCTGGTCTGTTCAGGGGAGGAGGGTGTTTCACTTCTCCGCCTTTCTGGGATTGCGGTTCCATGCCTTGGCTAAACAAGTTTTCCAACCGCTTTGTATAAAGCTGCTGTAGACCGCATCCATTAGCCCCGTACCGGGTTGCCATGTCCCTGTCTTAAGGAAGGGTTTGTTGGGACTTGGGAGTTCAAATGCCTGTGACAAACAGGACCCAAGCTTCAGTGCAGTTTTAATGTCTGGTTTGACTAATCTTCCAGAAGATTGCCCCCAAATCCCATTGTTTTTTGGTTGATTGCCTTTCTTTAATAAGCAGAAAAACTTTTTTTATTTAATTTTTTTATTCTTCGATGGCACTTTCAGCGTCTTTCTCATCCCCTGAACCGTGGAGGGAAAACTCGCAGCCACTCGAGCATTGTGATGAAATAACCCATTCAAAGCATTGCTGGTTTCTCCCGCCCCTTGTTCCTGTTGCCGCTCCCGGGTTCCTATTTCTCCAAACGATTCTTTTCTTACTACGGGAAAACTGTGTGGTGGTCTTTTTTTTTTTCCCTACCTTTCCCATCAACTGTCCCCACCCAAGAAACTCGCAAATCCGGCTTGGAGTTTCTCCGCTCAGCCCTGGGTTGCAACACGGGGACGCACCCCCGAGAGCGCCGGGGCAGCCCTCCCGCCCGGGCCTGGTTCGTTAGCGCCGGGAGCTCCAGCTCGGCTGGGAGGCTGCCGCTGGGTGGGAGCAGCCTCTCTCACAGCGTCTGGGGGTACTCCGCACAGAAACCGTTTTCATAAAACGCATTAGACGAAAGGGGGAGATACGGAACGCTTTCAGAAAGAACCTTTGTGCTAAGCAGAACTTTAAAAAGCTTTTGTTTGGGGTTTTTGCTTGGTTGTTTTTTCGCCTGTGCTCTTGGCCCGGCTGCGGGCGTTGATACTGGAGGCTGGCGGCGGCCGGAGGCTGTGCGAGGGGCAGGACCGGCCCGGCTACCTCCTTTGTTCCCGGAGGGGCGGCTGCAGCCGCGTGGCTGAAGGCTCTTCTCTCCCCGCTCTATCTCTGCCCCTTTCTCCCTTCCTGGGCTGCTCCTGGAACTCCGCAGATGCCCCGGGGGAAGGGGGTGGTGTGAAAGCTAACAATCGGTTTGTGTTAATTTCGGGTTTCGCGAGGGTGCCGGGCAGCGGCAACAGCAGTCGGTGGAAACACGGGGGAGGCGGCCGTAGGGGTCTCCAGTCCGCACCAGTGTAAGTTTGCGGGTATTTTCGAGCCTCCGGAGTTTCAAACATTTTTGGGAGAGTATGGGCTGCTCCTAACGCCGAGGTGAGGGTAGATGCTCTCGGGCACAGCCCCGGGGGCGGCGGCTCCAAGCTGGGCGGGAGAATGGAGCGGCGGGGACTGGGAAAAGAGTGAATCGCATCGTCTCACCCGAACTACAGGGAGCACGGGGAACACCTGAGATTTTTTAGGAGCTTTAACTGCTTCTGAGCAAGACCCAGGACTATCTAGAGATGGGAGACTGGCTTTACTCCATCGTAAGCACCTAAATGATGAAAAAAGCCCCTAATTCCATTCTGGCTGTGGCAAGTTTGGTGTACATGCTGCTTACTTGTCCTGCAGCATCCTCATGTGCCAAGGCTTACACCTGAGTGTTGAAACTACTAGTGCAACTGTCGAAATCTATTTTGTCTGCTGATGTCTTGTTCTCACTTCTCCCCAGCTCTCAAGTTTCTCCTAACACTTGGAAAGGGTTAGTAAAGGACAGGGTTAGTAAAGGGATAGATGATTTTGGAAATAGAAAATAGTTGTGCTCTTAAAGAGGATAAACATCAGCTTTTTTTTTTTTCCCTTATTGAGCCTGGCAGGAGACATTAAATCACTGTTGATAACAAGAGCCATGGAATATTCTAGCAGTATTTCAGAAGGCTGGACTGTCACAGAGATGTATGCTGCTCTGATATTATGGGAATTACTGGTTGCTCTGCAAAGACCTGTTTTAGCTTGTCACCTGTTACATGCAGAAATGTAGTGTCTTGGTGAAAATGCAGGCTTTGTCACTGCTGAAGTTTTGGAGTGGGTTGGTGTTTGGGGTTTATTTTTGCTTAGAAATACAATAGCAGTGTCTGCTTACTAGCTTTCTTCCACCGAGTGAATGACTTTCTGTCTTCTCTTAAGATGCTATGTTATGGAGAAGCAAACTGGTTGCTCACGTTGCCCAAAGCAGCAGTTGGGACAGTCTCTGACATCTGGCCAGACTGGAGTAGTGAGTACTGAAGCTAGGAATGGTAGTTTACCTACAGATTAGGGAGAAGCATGTGGAAAACCCTGCAAGTCATTGCTTATCGTTTGAAATGCCAGTGGCTTATGTTACTCTGCACCTACAGTGTTAGGCACCTGATGTCCAGAGCATTGCCTCATCTCCTATGGTTATTAGCCTATGCCTGAAGAATTGCCTGGGTGATCTTTTAACTTGAAAATGTTGCTTGCTAGAAGTACAGAAGTATTGAGGGTTTTTTTGTGAGGAAAACTTGCTGTGGTTTTACTGTTAATGAAGCAGGTTTGCTGGACCTTGCAACTGGTAGAAACTGGTGGGGGGAACCAGAAAGTGTTGGATTAACATTGCACTACTAGGTCTTCCTTCCATGTGGGGCTTGCAGAGTTCAGTGCAATACCTTTCTCAGTTTCCCAGGATGCGTACATCTTGGGTGAGGCTATCTGAATATTCAGCTGGCAATTAGAAATAACTAATCTTACAGTTCAAGTGGAAAGCACCATATGGGCCACCTATGTGAGGCTGGCTGGGAGTGACAGCACGGTTTTCCACTTACACAGGAGATGTTGTGTATTTGGAATCTTTGCAACATTTGAGAAATTGTGTTCCAGGTCCTGAACTTAGGTGTGTGCATTCTTGAGTCTGACAAGATTAAAATCATAGGTACAGACACTTGGAAAGTTGGTTTCCCATTTCTTATAAGTTTTGCAAATAGGACATTTGGCCCTGATAGCAACATGGGAACTGCTATGAAAGGGTCTTTGAAAGATGACCCTTTACTTGAATTCTCTAGTCAGTGGGGAAACTGCCACGCACAGAAATAGGGTGATGAAACAGCTCCTTTGCTTTGGAACTGCAGCTCTTTAGAATGAACCTGTACCTGTCCTAAAGTTTACCTGTTGCTTGGGTGACTGCATAGTTTGATCTTCAGCTTAGGTAGAATTGTGGCTTGGAGATGATTCAGCAACCCAGGAGAAAAACTAACAGATCTGAAGACTGCTTAACAACCCATGGACAGATGGCCTTGAAAGGAGGGAATGTTTTAAGTGAAAGCAACTTAGTTTGAAGGATTATGAAGAGGGACATAGGTCTACTTACTGCTAAGACAGCAGAGTGTAGGAGTTCCTGCCTTGTAGCACAGAGAAAGCTTGCTTGCTGGAAGCCATTTTCACAAGGTCAAGCTTGTGTGTTTGGTAACATCTCCAGAATATTGGATGTAGTCTTGAAGTTTGGTCACTCAAAGCACACAGGAACGTTGCCATGTTCTAAAGGTAGACTGTCACCTTTCAGGTGCAGCAACTTTGAAGTAAAGAACTCCTTTTGTCAGTATGGATCATACTGTTGGAAGTGCTTGGGGACATAATGCTAGAGGAGGGGACTTTAACCAGTCTTCTCTGTGCTCAGAGTTGAGGTAAGCTGCTTTAAAGTGAATGAACTTTTGGCACAAGAAGTCACTTTCTGCTTACGTTTCTGCTGCTGCATCCTGCAACTTTAGTTTCTTCCAGTTTCACTTACGTAAACCTGAAGAGTTTTGTGCTGATAGACTTAAGCTGGCCTTTAGTCTTAGGAGAGGAAATTTTACAGCTTTTCTTAACTTTGATCTGCTGCTCATCATACATCACCACAGTGTGCCAATCCCCCCCAGATTAGTGGTGGTCTTCCACGGAGTATGAAACAATCCGAGGATGGATGAATTTTCTTCTTGACTTGGCTTACTAAAGAAAGGTCTTTGACTTCACAGTGTGTACTCTGGGGTATTGTAATCCATGTGTTAAATCTAGACAAAGTGGGGTTTGCAACTTCTTACAACTTTCCTACTTTCCAATAAAATACTTATTCACTGCATTAATAGTAGGAAAACCTTGTAGTGGGTTATTGGGGGGAATGGGGGGCAAAAGTACCATACTTAGGACTAACTCTCTTCTCAGGTTCTGGTTGTGATGACTGGGAGACATGAGTGAAGTCTTGCAGTAGCTACAAGTATAACTTTATTGCATTGTTCTCAAAGCTCAACTTGCTAGAATGGTCAGGCTTAAATGGATGTCTGTTTTTTTTTTTTTTTAACTTCTGCCTCAAGACATCTCTGTCTTGTAAGCTTCTGCTCCTGTCTTTGTAGCTTCCTTCTAGAGTCTATAGACTGGTGTTTTGTGGTCTGTCTCCTAGTGAATTTCATTTGTAGTTTCTACTTAACTGTTGTTTCACTAAACTGCCCTTGTGGCAGTTCTTACTCTGGTGCTGTGTGTATACTACTGCTGTATGTAGTTTTGTTACATTCTTGGCCTTACATTAGTCTTGCAGAGAAGTGTGTGTGTATATAGATGCATATATGCATCAGACAAGTATTTTTATATATATATAAAAATAGTAACTCTTACTGACTCTTGATGTTATTAAATAGTGTGACCTACTATCCCTTTCTCTTAAGTACAGACAAGTACTTCGGGTTAAATGCAAATGCATAAGTTCATTTAATTTAGAAAGGTTGTAGTCTTGGAGAAATCTCACTGCTTATTAAACATGTTGGGAGTGTTTTACAGCTCTTTCATTTGACTTTTCTTATCTGATTTGAATCTTGAAGCTGAGGAATTCTGTTTTGTGGCTTGTTATGGCTAGTGACATGTTAGCAGCTCTCAGTGAGGGTACTTAAAACTGTGGTAAGCTAGAAGCTGCAGGATGTTGTTCTTAAGTTGCTACAGCTTTTACTGTGTTATGTTTCTCATGAGTGCATGTGGGGGTTGTTGGTTCTTTTTGCCTTTTTTTTTTTTTATCATGAGCCCATGCTGTTTTTTCTCCCCATGTTTCATAACAAAAAGCAGATGAATGCCTCCTGTACAATCCCTGACCTTGTTGCATTACAGAAAGGGCTGTATAAAAGGCCAAAATTCTCCTTGGTTCCCACAGAAGTAGGAGAGGATTAATGGAATTCATCCTACCCAGATTGTGGACAGGCTTAAACAAAGCCTTGCACTGCTAATACTCCAGCCAATCTGTGGCTCTCTTGTATATACTGAGGTGGTTCTTGATCCACTTTATCATAAAATCTGAGATAGTTGCATCTTCATGTTTGTTTCAAGCAAGCCAGAGAGACCTCCAACATGCCCATAGGGCCCCCCTGTGTTGGATCTGTTTTTAAATTTACAAAGAACCAACAGCTTTTGATGTGAAATATTTGACTGTCTTGAAAGCCACTTAAAATGTGAAATCTACATTAGGCCTTGAAACTTGTGTAGTCATAAAATAGTTGAAATAGACCATAGCTTACCATTTCACTACTGAACTAAAGGAAGAGGTTAGCTAGCCAGAGGAAGCCAGATCTTGTGGAAATGCTAAAGCAGTGGTGACTTCTGCCAGCAGTTGTTGCAAATGAAGAAAACTTTCTTTAGTCCTTTTTGGTGGCCAGCTCTCCTTGTACACAGAAAAATTTCCTTTGCTGTTTTCCTTAACCCTCTCCCCAAACTGACAGTCACTCACTGAGGAGACATGTCTTTTGATAGAGATGGGCAGGAACCTCACATATTTGGATGGTACCAGTTTGTTTGATAGAACTTTGACTACTCTAACTATATATACTTCTTAACTCAATGGTTCTAGCATGTTTGTTCAGTTTCAGCTTTAAAACTATTTGGGGCTCTCTTATGCCAGTAAAGACTGTGAATCCTTTCAGTATTGCAGTCTGGAAGTTAGGCCTTAAGAGAAATGCACAGTCTGTGTTTGCTTTTTCTAGATGGGGATTTGCCTCAAGTTAAGGTGGCTCTTTAATTGAATTCAGAGTGCTGTTTATGTAACTTTAAGTCTATTAAAAATGTAAGTTAATTTCTGCTGGAGCACCTTGAATGACTAGTACTTCATGCTTCTATAGAAAATGTGTGTATATATATATATATACACACTTCATTTTTACACTTCATTTACATGTGTTGAAGCAGTTTTAGCAAATTGGTGCTGAACCACACCAAATGGAAATTAAAATCCTAAGAAAATAACTGAAATACAGATGTTAAACAAGAAGTGAATATATGGGCATGGGCTGCTTGCTTGATTCAAATAGATTAATTTTCTATTCATAAAAGACAATTCACTAGATGAGATTATCCAAGAAGCAGACAGGGTCATTAATAACTCCTCTCCTCTTCCCTCTGCCTCAAGCAGAATGCATTTTTCTCTTCCAGTGTAAGAGCTGCTGCCAGCTATGCACAGCAGTGAACAGGAGGGGGTGAAAATGAACAAGGCATGACTCTGTTAAGGACCAAGGGAACAGAGTGTGCAATGACTGTAAGTGCTTGTAGATCTGTAAGGAAAGATAGTGGCTTAAGCAATATTTGCTCTTGGTGATCTCAAGAGGAGAGCTTTGAAGTGTTGTGGCAATAGCACCTCCATTACACTTGTGGAGGTGATGAACTATTAGGGGGTTATCTTAAAGGGGCTCTCTTCCTCGTGATTTTTCACTCATCAGACAGCTCATCTTTTAATTGTATAGGCAGATGATTCCTCTAGATATTGATAGAAGTACTGCTTTCCTCTAGAGCTGCTGCTTCTCTAGTCTGATCTTCGAGTTGTTTAAGAGGACCATCTTTATGTTTCTAGGAGACCTTTGCGTGTTAGTGTGCTTTGCTTGAGGTACATCTCTGCATGGTGGCTTCAGTCTAGCCTTAGACTTCTTGCTTCCTGGGTATATATATGTGGTGGTGGAAGCATGGCCTTGAATCTGAAGACCTGGACACTTCCCCAGCAACAGAGGAAGTTATTTCTGTAGTGTCTAGTATCTCTGTGCATAGGATTGGGACCTGGTTTGCTCCTTAATTTCTGTAATGGGTATAAAGAATTGAAAGCCAACTCTGTTCCTGACTACATGACTTGAGTCATCTAAGTGGAAGAGTTTAACAAAAAAGATGTTGATTCTTACTGGCCAGGTACCATTAGGATAAGCACCAACATTAGGTTTCTGCAGCCCAAGATCCTCAAACTTTTGTGTGTGTGGTTTGCTGGTAGACAAACCTGCAGACCTGTCTGGCAGGGCTATACTTGTATGCTTGGGAACATGAACTACTGGAGGAAAAGATTTGCAGAAAGGGGTGATCCAGGAGTTCTGCTCAGTTACAAATAGAGTATACAAAGTGTCTGGATGGTTAGTCAGCATGGTACTTGTTTAAGGTTAATGAGCCATGCTTAAGAGAGAAGGTGAGTTTATGCAGTTGAGCTGATTGAGAAATCTAGAGGGGATGAAACTTTGCTATGGGAACTCGTGAATTTGCATATCTCAGAGCTGTGCTAACTTAAATCTGGAGAGAACTAGTCCAATAGGACATTAAAGAAATCCCACCAGTTCTTATACTCTGTAAGTTAGCCAATATTTGACATTTTTAATTCCATGTTTTATCATAATAGGTCTAACTGAAAATAAAACCCATAACACAATGATACATCCTTGCCCCTGCCCTGCATTTTAATCTACAAACTGAACTTCTCATTTGTCTCGCTGCCTCAGTCCCCATGTGCTAGTAATGGATGTAATGTTGAAATTTTTACTGTAAACTCTTGCTGCAATATGGGAGGTCAGTCTGAAGTTTGATGCTGAATTGGGGTCAGACTGTAGTCTGAGGAAAAGGGGTAGGCTGGAGAGCAGATGCAAGAATACTTGGAAGCAAAAACTTAAATCATGGAACTATGATTGCAAAATCTAGTATGGTTTAGAAATGGTCATGGTTACAACAGCATTAGCCTGTTTAAATGAATCCTTCATGTACTTTCTAACTCACTGGATTGTCTTTTTTTGGAAAGTAGTAGGCAAAAAAGAGTTTCAAAGTGATGCCCACAGAAAGGCAGCTTAAACTACAAGTCTTCGTGCGTTTAGTTGTCAGTCTTAAAATTGACTTCCTCTTTTAGTTTGGCAGCTAAGATGGAAAAAGCCTGCTGCAGGTGGTAGTTCAGCTTGATCTGCAGGTATGGCTTGTAGACTGCAATAGAAATCACCTTAGGCTTGTGGGCAAAAATAAAACAGGAAGTAACATCTCTAGGTCTAGTTGCAAATAAATATTTGAGTGGGCTTACTTAAAACAGGCAGCAAAAAGAATTACTCATCAGATGGGGTTGTCATGTTGTAGCTCTTCAGTATTAACGTGGTAGGAAACAGGGATTCAGCATTAATGTGTAACTAGAAGACTTACATTCTTCCAGTGTTGAGCTTTGGACCAGATCCTTAACTGCTTGATACTTGACAATTGTGCTCTCTAGTATGTGGAAAACGTTTCTTCAACCTTCAGTTCCAGTTAACCTTCTTCTCAAAGCTTGCTGTGTGTCAATGGGATATCCTTGCAAGGTTGTCTGAAATAGACTAATGGAGGTTGACTGAAATACACTAATGGGGGATAGAAAATAGTGGCAAGCTGATCCTTTCTGTAATGGCTTTTGTGGTCCTCCCCCCACTTATTCAGGCAGGGTGCATTTATCATATTGAGATGAAGTGATACATAGTTACTAGAAAATTCTTTGCACTGCTCATACAGAAGCTTCCAGATCAAGTTCCAAATGCAAACAGAAATTATATACTATAAAATGTGGGGGGGGGAGCTTTCTAGAGGCTATAGAAGTGCTGACTGAAGTCTTACTCTGAAATAAGACTAGTGCTGTGCAAATGGTTTTGATGCTTAAGCTCTGCCATTCATGCCTCAAGGTCACATTAACAGCTACAGTTAATGTTTTTGTCCCTTTGCTTTTTTTTGCCTTAACACAACTTTGCCAGACTCTGAAACTTCAGAACATTATCCTTACTGTCAGCACAAATCTCTCTTCACACAATCTCCTGCACACAGAGCAAGGATTTTCATGTTGATGCTTGTGTGTTTTGTGCAAAATCCCATGAATGACTCATGTTTTAGAGGCTTTCATTCTAGAAGAGAGTCCTCCCTTTAGCTTGTACTGGGGAGCCCCTGCACTGTATATAGCAGGTTAAAGCTACTGAAGACTGCAATCCAGATGTAGACTGGTTCTTTTAAGTCTATCCATTCTGGCAGATGTCTCCATTTATATTTGCTTGGAGCAGCTGGGAAGCTTGCTGCCCATTTTTAGGGGAAACAAAAAAATCGCTCATCCTCTCCATGCAATAGTTACAGCAAGTGCAAAACTTCTCTGGAAACTAAATCTCAGGTGGCAGTTAGCTGTTTTCTGGCAGCATTGAGTGTTGACAGTCTGTTTCTGCCTCCAGCCCTGAAGGAGCTGAAATTGTTTGCTCAACTTCCATCTAACTTTGCCTTCTTCAAATTTCTCTGCCATTGAACGCTTCAGAGATTGCCCCAGCCCTTATGAGTGTTACACATCAATGAGAAGCAGCAAGTGGTCATAGCTTTCAACATCTTACTGTTCAGCATGCTGCTGTAGTTATTTCTGATACAGAGCTCCCCTGGAGGAAGTGCTGTACTTCAGTCTACATTGCTTTATCAAAAAGCAGATTGCTCTTGACTGAACAACTTCTGATCATTTAAGGAGTTTTGCAAGGTGTTGAATGATTACCTTCTGAAAATCAGGTGTCTGTTCAATCTGAAGTCCTCAACACCTGCACAAAAAAGCATCTAAGAATGCCGATTCTACCATGGCAGGAAACTGTACCCTAGCTGCAAGTTGCAGGCAAACTAAGGAACATGCAGGCTCCAGAGAGGTCCCAGGCTGTAGAAGGTCCACGTGGGGAGGATGACAGGGCCTGCCTTCTCATGGGGAAGAGTGAGTATAAGGTTGTCCCCAACTGGCAGCAGTAGTAAGCTTTTGATTGAGCTCAATCATCCACTGGAACTGCACTCAAACTAAGCAGCTTTTTGACACAGCTGAAAATAAGACATGGACCTAGAGATCAGCAGTTATTAAATGACTTCTCTTTGAAGTTAACTAATGTCTGAGGTGTTCTTTCTTGTAGATCTTCTGACCGTTCTTTATTCAAGAGTCATTGATGTGAAAAAGACAGTTGCTACAAGCTGATAGTAAAAAATTATTGTATTTAAAATAGTGCTTTCCAGAGTCTAGGAAGACTATGTATGGTCTAAACTTACCCTCTGCCCTAGGCAGGAGGAGTGAAAAATAACCAGACATTATGATCTTTGTCTTAAGAGAGAAGTCGTGCAGGGATGTGGTGTGTCAAAACTTTTACAGATTAATTGAAGCTAAGCCTCTGTATTGTACCATATCACAAGCAGTAGCTGGAGTTGTGGAGTGTTCTCTCTGGGCAGTCTTACTTGGTCTCTTTGGTTTGGGTTTTTATCAAGGCATAGCATCTCCATGTTGCATCCAGTTCTGGGCTCCCCAGTTCAAGAGGGACAGGGATCTACTTGAGAGAGCCTAACAGAGGCTCCCCAGAGAGGCTGTGGAGTCTCTTCCTCTGGATGTGTTCCTGTGTGATATGTGCTAGATTCTATGGTCCTGTTCTGGCAGGGGGGTTGGTCTTGAAGATCTCCAGAGGTCCCCTTCCTGTGTCTTGTGTGAATGTTGTCTCTTCATGGATCTTCCTGTGAGAGTCTGTTTCTGGTGTTTCATATCTGAGGTGCCTCTATGTTTCCTTAGAGTTTCTCTATCTCTGCACACTGGACTTTCCAAACCTGTCCTATTTCTGTCCTGAAATTAACTCCATACTGACTTCTTTCAAATACTGACTTCTGTGGACATTTAAAGAAGCTCCCCAAGGATCTGATTTTCCATGCTGGTCACTCTACAAATAAACAAGTTTGCATAACAAACTATCCTAGCTCCACTTGCATCCCAGACTATATACTAAGTGGAGAATACAGAACCATAAAGAGTTCCTACATTCAAATGTCAGTCATGCTTGTGGGAACACTGAAAAGGTAAATAACAAACTCCTTTAGGAAATGGAAGGAACATAGGGTTGCTGCAGGGTGGAAAAAAAAAAATAGCAGTGCTTGCTGCCTGGGGGAAGACCACATGCAACTGTGAATCTACTGGAAAGGAAGGCAGCTACAGGAAATGTTTATGGGTACATGGTTCTCTTAGTCTGCATCTCATCCCAGGGTGGATCTAAGAGCTTCCAATCCACAAATAAGAAAATGTACACTGAGAGGCAAAATACCTTAATTACAGTCAGGAAAAGGACTGTCAAGCATGGGTTTCTCTTCTCTGTGGTGTTTCTTCTTGCTAGGAAGAACACATTGGTGTGTTGGCTTGGTTTGTTTCTTTTCTCAAAATCATGAGAATCAGTTGGCAGTGAATAGCTCCTCTAGTGACTCACCTGTTCTCCGCTTAAGGGAAAGGAGAACATGACTAAGCCCAAAGGATGGGTATGCAAATGGGCTATAAAAAGTTCTAACAGTGAAAGAGACTCTACTGGTGCATGGACACTTTCAATCCAAGTATCCAGGATTTTGAGGGAGATGGGGGGGTAGGTATAGGTCTCCTTACATTTTATCAGTGTTGCTCATCTATAATTGCATTTTAAAGTTTTACCTGAGGGGTATGTTTTTGAGAAAGATTCTGAGCAACTTCTGCCTACTAAAGGCTGATCTAATTTCCCTGAACTAGATCAAAGAAATGACAGCTTAGACTGTTCCATCCTTTAATCTCTTCATCTTGTGGCTTGTCTTTTTTCCAAGGAGAAGTCTCTTTCTAGCATCTCTGACTTTGAGGAGTGGGGTGCTAGGGAACAGGAAATTTAGTTTATGTGCATCACTTGTCCCCTGCTACCTGCTCCATAATTAAGGTGGCTTCCATGGTGACTTCTGTATGTTTTTTCTTGTCTTTGTGGATTTTTTGTTTGGTTGTTGTTGGGATTTTTTGTTTGGTTGTTTTTTTTGGGGGGGCTTTTATTCTTCTCAGTGGCAAATAACTGTCATGTATGTTAGTTTCACTGGTAGTCTTAAGTGATCTCTGCCACTTTGTGGTTTTGACTTGTCTCCTTTTAGCAGATGATGTGGGCAGCTGCAAATCGTTGGCAAAACATGTTATCCAAGCATAACCTAAAAACGTTGTGTTTGGTGACTAGGATTCCTGTGTTTACCAAGCTAAACTTTACTTCAAGTGGTTAAATAGATGGCCTTGTGCTCCCTTTAAGAAAAGTCAGCTGCCTTTATGTTATGATGATAGTAGGCAAGTTGACTGACTAGGCTGATTCCCTTTTGGTGATGTGGGGTTTTTTTTAGTTTTCCTGACTTTGTAAACTTAACTGGGGGATGTGTTGCTGTAGCGTTTGTGCTAACTGGCCAACTTCATGCAGAGCACAGGTTTTTGAAAAAGAACACAAGTAAATAGGTCAGAGGAAAACTAGAACACATCCTTGCTCTTGGGAAGTAGTTGGTATGTTCAGACCCACTCCTCCAAAAGAAGCTATCCAATGTCTGGATTTCTGTAACACTCCAGCTTGTTTGCATCTCTGTGTTTCATCTGAAGCAATAGTAAGCTTTGCAGTAGCGTCTGTTGTAAAGTTGCTGAGTTTATAA
This sequence comes from Indicator indicator, assembly GCF_027791375.1. Lineage (NCBI taxonomy): Eukaryota > Metazoa > Chordata > Aves > Piciformes > Indicatoridae > Indicator > Indicator indicator. The sequence continues at coordinate 20,811,387 of NC_072022.1, read as the reverse complement.
CTCTGAGATGCATTGTTTAACTTCGTGTTTCTAAAATAAAAAGGGTTTAAAATGATACTACAAAAAGCGCTGACTGGCTTTTATTCACCAGACTGCCCATACAGCTTTTCTGTTATGCAGTACAATCTGCAAGCCTCAACTGCACCAATGCACAGTTTCCAGTTTGAACAGTCACCTTCCTGTGGCAGATAACTACACCCCAAAATTGCACCATGTTTTCTTATCTCTGTATAGTCTGTTGCATTCTCATCATGCTGTCTAGTTGCAAGACCTCAAATGAGTAAAATAATATGTTGCATGTAACTTCTAATGCAATAGCGATAGCTTGTGTTCTCTTTAGGAGTTATGTCTCCATGCAAGAAATGCTTACCTAGTAGGACCAGCATCAAAGAATGGCACCCTACAGATCTTGCCTGATAGAGCTCACTGTTGAGTTTTTAGGGGATAAACAAATAACTGGTACTTCAGGCTGTTGTTTATTAGATAGAGACAGCTCTGGCTACAAGAATTGAATTCTGCAACCCACAGGGTGATAAGGCTGGACCTGGATAGTGTTGTGCTTTGATTTCTTTCACTAAAACCCTAGTTGGTGGCAGAGATGGTAACACTGAATGTGAGCTGTCTGGTCTGCACAGGTGTAGCTGTAACAGCAGGGTGCCTAACCGAAGAGTCTCTGTGGGCCTGTCTGGTGTAGCTTGCTGCATAACCTGTAGTTTGGGTTGCAATCTGTGCACCATCAGCTAAAAAGTGGAGGTCCTGATACATGAGATGTTTGGTAATGGGCATGCTTGTACTTGTGGCACTCCTCAGGTGACCTCAGGTTGTCTGTGGAAGTCCAAGGGTCTCTTCCCATTGAGTGCCGTCCTGTGGGGAGAGGCAGGAGAGCAGTGCTGCCCTGCCTGAGGTGGGGAAGGTGCTAGGTGAGGAGGCTGCTGAGGTGCTACTAGGGCTGGGGAAGGAAGGAACAATACATGGGCAGGGGCATGACACAGAGGTGGTGCCTGCACTCTGGGCAGGAGGCGGTGGCCCTGGGAGGAGCCAGGGTTGGAGGGGACTGTGCTGAGGCCTAACCTGTCCCCCTGCCATGGCCTGCAGCCAGACTGGGGTGAGGGCTGGCTTGCTTGATTCCTTGCCAGTCAGCTTCAGGCCTGCCTGGCAGGGCAGCAGTGGGAGGGGTGGCAGTGCAGGGCAGCTGCTGTGGCTGTGAGGGAGGGGAGGGCTGTCAGGGGCTCTGGTGGGTGGCAGCCTGGTGGTGCTCCCACATCTGGAAGCAGGGGTAGGCCACTGCTGGGTCTGGCTCTTTAATGGCTGCCCAAAGACAACTTGTAAACTCAGATCATTGCACATCTCTCCGAGCTTAGAGTTGAAACAAAATGCTGTCATCTGTTGGTTAATGGCAGTGGCTTTATCCAAGAAAGAGTTTCTCATGTCAGAACTGAAGCCTCTGTGTCGGGTTTCCTGTTTCCTTCGCTAGCCTCCCTCAAGGTTGCTGTGGGCCACTGACAACCTCTAACCTGCTTGGGAGGTGCATAGGTGGGTGGTGATGGGGAGTGTCTGAGTAGTCAACTGATGTCTGTGACCAAACCTAAAACCAGCTCACTAAAACATTTCTCTCTCCCCTCCTTTTCAATTGGTAGGTATTCATGAAGGAAAGAAATGCATGAGAAGATCTGATTTACAACTGTAGTTTTCACTTCAAGATGTCACAAAGGGAAAATACTCATCTGCAAGTCTCATCTTTCAAAACTGTCTACGTTCTTTCCATCAAAGAAAAACATTTTTTGAGGAAGATGACTTGTGAAATCTATGAACAAAGCTGAATAAAAGGATACTGAATGAAAAACAACATGCCTTACAACGGACACTTATCTTGAAGTGGTGACACTGCTCTTAAACTAAAACACAGGCACTGTAAAAACACAGATCCTGAACAAGTGTAAGGATTATAGAAACTGTATCAGAATGTTTGTTAGTCCCAGAAGAGTCAGAAAACGCCATTTTTTGCAGATATGTGCCACTTGCTTCATACTGTCTCTCATGTTTTTTTGGGAATCGTTTGATAATCACATTATGAGCCATATGAAGTCCTATTCATACAGATACCTCATAAATAGCTACCATTTTGTGAATGACAGTCTGTCTATCAACAGAGATAACTTGGACAGAATATCAAGCTACCAGTACTTGATCAACCATAGAGAGAAATGTCAGCAGCAGGATGTCCTTCTCCTATTGTTTGTGAAGACTTCTCCTGAGAACCGTCATCGGAGGGATGCTATTAGACAAACTTGGGGTAATGAGCAGTATGTTCGTTCTCAACTAAATGCCAACATTAAAACTCTCTTTGCTTTAGGACGACCAACAGATCATCTGCAGCAAACACAGCTGCAAAGAGAACTTCAGCTGGAAGACCAGAAATACAACGATTTGATTCAGCAAGACTTCTTGGATACTTTTCACAATCTTACTCTGAAATTGCTTTTGCAGTTTAGCTGGGTGAATGCCTACTGTCCTCATGCCAGGTTCATTATGTCTGCAGATGATGATATATTTATCCATATGCCAAATCTTGTTGCTTATCTTCAAAGTTTAGCACAAATGGGTGTTCAAGATCTCTGGATTGGTCGTGTCCATCGTGGATCCCCTCCCATAAGAGACAAGAGTAGCAAATACTATGTTCCATATGAAATGTACCAGTGGCCCTCTTACCCTGACTACACAGCAGGAGCTGCATATGTAATATCAAATGATGTAGCAGCTAAAGTTTATGAGGCATCACTGACTCTCAATACAAGTCTTTATATAGATGATGTTTTCATGGGTCTCTGTGCCAATAAAGTGGGGATTGTACCACAATATCATGTATTTTTTTCTGGGGAAGGAAAGGCTCCATATCATCCCTGCATTTATAACAAAATGATGACATCTCATGGACATGTAGATGATCTTCACCAGCTCTGGAAGCAGGCTACAGATCCCAAAGTTAAAAAGTTTTCTTCAGGGTTTTGGGGTAAAGTGTACTGCAGATTAGTCAATATTGTGCTTCTCTGTAAACTGTACTATGAGGACACATACCCTTGTTCAGCTGCATTTTCTTAATACTTGAATATCTGCATTGAAGATCCACTGAGCCAAAACAGAGCAACAACTTTTTAATTGTTTATTCAAATTATATATAAATATGGAAAGAGGCAAAACTTAAATGTGAATAGTTGGGAAGGGGGGGGGAGTGAGGAAAGGTGGTCCCAAATACTGTTCAGAAACTCTTACTGGAACAGCTCTCTTATTATATTCTGACTTTTTACATTGTAGCCTGTTCTTTTTGTTTTTTAATATATGCTCTTCAAGGGATGCAATTCTGGATGAAATTAACTATAGTGGACTTGACTTCTAGGCTTTGAAATGCTTGGTGAAATGTCTGTTACTTTGGACTTGTCAGTAAGTCTTTAAGTTTTGGTTGGTTTGTTTTTCTAAAGCTACGTGAACGAGGGCACATGATAGAAAAACAAAATGCTGTATCAAAATGGAGTAGACCTTTCAAAAGATGAGGGAAATGGAACTTCTGACTTCATGAATGAGACTATTGCAGTAGTTTAAGGCAATGTAAATTGGTAACAAATACTCAGTATTTCTCAGTGCGTTGTAGAAAGTAAGTCTGGACCTGCACAATTGACAAAACAGCAAGTGCTAGAAGTGAAGACCTGCTACAATCTTCTCAAAGCTCCCTAAATCTTTGAAGGAGGGAATCAGTACTTGGTTGTTCTAAGTAACAAAAGGATAAAAGTCAAATATTACTCATGTGACCGGTTTTGCTGATCTTTCTCTGCCTTCTGAACACCCAAGTGGTATATTCAAACAGTCCAATCTTTAATATAAGCACATAAGCTAAACGAGTTTTCTTTTAACAGTGCTTTTGCTTTCCAGTATTCATGATTCTAAAGATAAAAGCAAGGAAAGGTTCCCAAGAATGTAACAGCTTCAAATCAGCTATGAGTAAAAGACTCGAAAAAAGCAAAATTTTGTGCTTGTACTAACAAAGAGGGTATTTTCTGCCCAAAGTTTGACTTCACATTGAAGGGACAGTCGATCCACAGAAACTCAGTACACAAATCAAAATCACTAAAATATTTCTCCTGAAGTCTTAAGTGCAAGATTTAAAAAAAAAAAAAAAAATCAGGGTACTTTGTCTACAGAAACCCTGTGCCTTGAATATAGTTAAATGTTAAAATCACCTACAGGAGGAAATCACCTGTGTGGTGTAAATGAGGATAGAACTAAATGATGCTCAAACTCCAGCTGTTACGAGCTGTACTATGGTGCCACAAAAGTATCACAGAGAACCAAAGTTCGAGTCTGTCTGCAGTCTTTTTATGTATAGTTCACTCATGGTGTTTTCACAGACTCTCAGGACAGATATTTTAGTTACCAATTACCAAACTATGATAGCTCTTCCTGGAGTGGGCACAGCTCCCACAAGGTATGGTCAGATGCTGCTTGTGAACTGATGTGATGCTGGAACAAATTCTAGGTCTCTCGCTGTGTGGAGCAGTGAGGTGCTTGATCTGCCTTCTGACTTTACTGTAGAACAACTGTACAAGACTTTGCAGTTTTAAGCTGCAAGTAGTGAACTTTGTTTGAATAATTGCTACTGCTCTTGGAGCTGTGCTGCAGATTTTAATGGTATATGTTAGCATAGGCAGAATCCAGGAGTGAGCTTGCTGACTGTTCTCTAAGCTGCCATTTCAGGTGGATGGTAGGTAGCTACTGGAGTTAAGTGAAACATGTAATGTTTTATAATTGGTTTTCCAGAAGGAAAAAGATAAGAACTGGACTGAAATGTTTGGTATATAAAGAGCCCACAAATAATTTATCAGCACCAGAAGGAATAAAGAATGCAAGTGCTATACTTGAAGGACAAATTCAGTTCCACTTCTTGCCTGAACATACTGATTACCATTCTAAGGATGTGTGCCTTTTCTGAAAGAAACTAAACATAAGACAACCCTTGATACGTATAGCCTGTTGGCTTACAGAGAAATAAATGCACATATAGAGAAAGTAGTATTCCATACTGAAGGAAATCTGCTTCATCAGGTCTCTGACCTGTTGTGAGCCATTTAAATGAACAAACTGCACAGCAAAAACTGCACTGCTAGAACAAGCCACCCTGTTCACTGTGGGGAAAGAGGGTATTTCTGCGCAGTAAGCAACCAAACTGTCCTATTAAGGCTGCAGTTTTTTCCAGCAAAACTATGCATTGGAATTTGTTTTCACTCATACAAGCAAAGGTAAAGCAAGTTTTAAGTAGATTAAACTTGTATAGGGTAATGACCTAGCTTACATCTAAAACACTGTTTAAATGTAGATTGCCATTATCTGGAAGTCACTTCTGACTGTTGAAATGCTTTTACAGGTGGTTTCAGTTTTGTTTGGATTGTTTCTTAATCTTAAAAGGACCTTCATGTGTGTAGTATGGATTTCTTTTTTCTTTTTGCTGCAGTGAAACGAAGTTGCTTGTTGAATGAAAAGGAAAATATGAAGGCACTCCTTTGGAAAAAAATGGAGACGCTAGAAAACTTATTTCCTGGTTCTAAACAATTACTTAAGATTTGTACACCTTCATATGGAACCTTTCTTAAGCATAATCTTGGTGCTCCAATGCAGGGCTGTCAGGTTTTACTTCGACAAATAAAACTATCAGCCTGAATGGTCACTCCTCATTAAGAGTTTGACATTGTTGCACAACATATTTAATACTAAAATTGTTTTTACCTCTGTTTGGTTTGCATCAGTTTCCCTTTGATATTACTGATTTTTATACGAAGTATTCAGTATTTATTCTTAAACTTTGCTCTGTACCACAAAGACAATTGTTTTGTAAAATTTGTTCTGAATAAACAGACTTATTTCTTTTAAGAAAAACTAACACAAAATAACAGCAAAGGTAAATCTGTCTTGTTGCTTTCTTTTATAACTGACAGGCTTTTAAATGCCATTCTGAATTCCCTCTTAGGAGAGGACTTCAAACTGCTTCTCTCCCTGCCTCCCCTCATGTCTTGCTTCCTTTCTGTTCTATGTTGAATGAAACATTTTCTGGAACAAAAGAAAAAATCGGTGTCTTCAAGAAAGGAAACAGCTCAAACTTGTTTACCAAGCTGCTAGCTCCAAAGTTACGTAAAACTCAGATATTAGAAGCGCAACCAGTTATAAATTTGGAGTTAATATTAACATGTTCTCTTTAGGTAATCATTCCTCAAGAGATGTGTATCTGTCTGAACAAGTTCTATTTCAGATCACACCTTGCACCTTTTGAAAACTAGCTGATGGTTTGGAGACCAGTCAAAAGTATTTTCCTAGAATTCAATTAAGTTTAGATAGTAATAAGTTACATTTTTGTATGCCTCCAATTTGACTAGCATAATGCAGTGAGCTAGTGCTTTTAGAGGTGCAGTCTGATGCATCCAGTAAATCCAGTGTATATTTGAGTGAGGTAGAGGCATAAGGTAAGTAAATTTTTTGAATCATACTGAAGAGAACAAAAGAAACTAAGCTGGTGAGGATTGCAGAGTTTGGCTTGTTGCAGTAGGGTTTGTTGTGGGTTTGGGTTTTGCTGTAATTGCTCCCTTTGGCCTAGAAACAGTGCAGTTCAACTACATTATACTGGGTTTGCATGGTACTTTCTGTTAAATTAAATGACTGTTTGGTGGTTTAGAATACATCATTAATATCTTTCTCAAGACTTTGCAGAAAGGGAGAAGAGATTGTCTTGCATTTAGAAACCCAGGTGCTTCTCGGAGGCATGTAGCCAAATATGAATATCCTGAGCACAAGATGATCTTTAATGCTGCGATTTTTGTTAATACATGCTGAGGCTTATTCTAATGACTTAACTTTCTCATGTTATGTAACTAATTCTTCAAGAGGGGAAAAAAACCCAAAACAAAACAAGCAACCCACCCCCAGGCCCCTATCCAAAACAAACAATAAATCTTGTTTGTTATTTCAGATGACAGACTATGTATAAATGCATGGTAACTTGATTTTATATAATTATTAATCTTAGTGAACTTCAAAGAAGTTGTAGAAAATACAAATGCAGTTATTTGCAATCTAAGAACAAAGAGATAAGTAGATCGTATGTGCAGCCTTACCTCCTCCTTGTCGACAAATTCTCATCACTTTCGCTCATCACCAGGACTCTGCTAGATCCTCCTTGACTAGCTTCATGCATCACTTCAATCTGAAAAGGACCCATTAAAAGAGGAAATGATGCTTTTTTAGAAATTTTAACTCTCTGAAAGAATAAAAGCTATCCTACCTACTCTAGTAAGTCATTGGACAAGTTAAAATAATTGAATGCTAGATGTGCAGGTGGTAAATCAAAAACACTTCCTCTTTTTCCTGCTACTTTGTTCAGTATTTCTTGATTCCAGGTATGTCTTTAGGTTCTTCCACAGAATGTGAATTATCTCCTTGGGTAGCTAATTACAGGGACAACAGTCTCTTCCTTAGGTGCTGAAATACTTTAGATTGGTGGATTTTTTTTTTTTTGCTTTGTTTTTTCTGACCTGAAGTCAACCCAGAGCCTTCCCATTGTCAGTGTTCTTTGTACTGTACCATACAGAGAAGTCTTGGGAATCCGTCTTGTGCCTCTTGGAGGTGGTAGCATTACGGCATACGTCTGCAAGGGCTGTCCCCAGACTGAAACGGACTGGGGCCTTTTACATAATATTTTTATAAACATTAACCTACTTCCTTGCCCAGTCTTGTAGAGTTGGATCACTTCAAGTGTGCTCCAGGCATGTTTTAAGCAGGCTTTTCCTCCTTTTGCCTGCAGCTTTTGGACTTACACAAAGGCAGTCTCTTCCGATTCGTTAAAACAGCTGCTGAATTTGCAGGTAATCCAAGCCAATACTAAACTCCAGTAGAGTCTTCATGAGCACTTTAGTTTAATTAAAGGACTGATTCGGGGGTGGGGTGAGGGGGGAAGCAGTGGCTGAACAATCTACATAGCTGAATTTTATAGCTAGTTGATGAAGTCATTAAGAAACTCCTCACCTGAACTATTGTCAGAACAAATAACAAATTTATAGCAACAATGGGAGCAAAGGGGGGGTGGGTGGGTGTGTGTATATTTTTGTGCTGTAGCCTTGTAGCTTTAAAAATGAATTGATGTTTTAATAAAACCTGAACCATGTTATTTATACCTAAATGTGTGGAAGGAACTGGTTACCTGTATTACTGATGGCATTAGGACTAATTTCAGAGTCCCTTTCTGTGAGTTTAGAAAGAGATGAGACCAGTTATATGTTCCTGCTGACAATTTTATTCTGTGCCTTTGTACTAGTACTTCTTGCAGAAGCTGTGGACTGTCTTGACCATTTCAGAAAAGGGACTGAGTTTGCTTTTTGGTTTTCAGCTTTAGGGAAATAAAGGTCAAATTTATTACCATGGCAGGAATATGGATAATAGAAGAGTTGGGTTGAAGTAGCTTGCATTACATCAAAAGTTTAAAAAATAGACTTGTGCCAGGTAGACACCTGATACGTTTTTAGCTTTTGGTGCTGCAAGGTAATGCTGTTTCTCTCTATATCCTCCCCCTGCTCCAACACTCCCCTCACCCCCAACAAAAAAAAAAAAAAAAAAAAAAGGCCAAAAAACCCAAAACCCAAAGCAAAGACACCCAAAAACCCCACCCCACAGCAACTGCTTCTGATCTGTGAGGAATTTCTGCACTAGCCAGATTAAACCATTTGGGCCAAAGTAGCACAGCCATGTGTGGCTCTTATTGATATAAGAAGTTCTAATGTATCAGTTGTTTTCTGTGACTTATTAAAATCAGAAAGTCCAAAATGCTGTTTTAAGAATCCCTTCAATAATCATGGTCTAAACTAGAAAGTGCCCTGAGAGGTTTTATCATAAAATCTGTTACTGGTTACATTGTCATCTAGAGCTACACTTTAAAAATCACCTTTAAAATAACTGAAGAACCTATGAATAGGAAAAAAAAAAACAACACCCAAAACAAACCACAACTGTAAGAGCAGGAGCTGATGTAGCATCTTTCCCTGGTCTGTAACCTGTTTTAGGTTGGGGTATTTCTCCCATGGATGTACTGACAACCCTTATTCCCTTTCTTCTCCCCCAAAACTGCTGAACAGTGTGGAAAAAAGGCTACTTCTTGTTATTATCACTTTTTCATGAGGCAGCCAGATCACAATCAGACCTCAGTCCTGCACTGCCCAACTTCTTTTGCTGTTCTTTTTGAATATCAGTGAACATGATACATTCAGGGCCCTCTATTTCTCTTCCTCAAAATATAGGTTAAATTGCACTTTTTACCATTCTAGTGACATGCTGCCCTGAAGAACTAATAATGTGAATCTTAATGCAGGGAAGATGAAAGAAAATCACAGCAAAGGGATGTTATTAGTTAAAGGGTGGTGAGTAAACAGTACTGTGCACGATTTGATTGCTGTTTTATTTTTGGTAAACTTAACTAAGGCAAAGTTACATAACATTTGTGCACTGATCTTTCAGAACACCACTTCAGTGGTGCTCCTCCCACCTCTCCTGGGCATATTTACATACTCTAAATGCAAACATTTTAAATAAGGCAAAGGAGGCATTAAATTTGACAGAAAAAAAAAAAGTGTCTGTTTCAGCTAGCTTGGCAAGTGAAAAGTTTCAGGATGCAGCTGCAGTTCATCTTAGTGCAGATAAATGACGTTTCTGGACCCTGCTGTTTCCAGACTTAAAATACTCAAGGAAGGCCAAAAAGCTGTCTTGGGAGCTTGTTATCCCAGACCATCCCTAGAGCTCAAACAAAAGACCCTCTGCAGGGCTATTCAATGCTGTCAGGTTTGGGATTAGGGAGGAAAGGATAAGTGTGTCCAAAGAGTCTTAAACAAAACCTTGCTGCAGAAAAAAATAGTGCAACAAAGCTCATCATAAAGACACAAAAATTAAAATACATTTCCCTGAACCTTATTTGCCCATGCAGCAACAGCTAACAGTAGGATTTGTCTTCATTTCGGTTTTTGGTGTTCGTTTGTTTTTCTGTGGGTTAGTTTGGTTTATTTCTAAGTATTCAAATGTACAGTCCTTTTTCACACAGAATCTTCTCTTAGAAAACAGTTAAATGAGGAAAAATATATAACTCAGTAAAACTGAGTATAACACATCCTAACTTTGGAGGAGCTGGAATCACGCTCCAATTTTAGAAGCAAAATAGTTCATATACAGGCATTTTGGAGGTACTTTAATGTATTATTGTTGAACATTCCCTCCACATTTCCCCTTTCGTCCTTCAGAAGTGATTTCTACTTCAGCATAACTCAGTTTTCCACATACACAAACATAAATATTTTTTGAACACTGACATAACTTTCACATTGCAATATATGCGTAAAAAAAGTATTATCTTGTAAAAAAAATAATTCCAGGTGTAACTATGCTTCTATTATTCTCTCACAATATGGGATGTCCCAAAAATCACAGATACTCCTACCTTAATTCCACCTTTAGTCTTCTTAATGTTTTTCTTTTTTGATAACTCTACTTCAGAAATTGTCTTTGGAGGACAGGACATTTCTGTGGATCTCCTGTTGGCAGCTGAAGGAGTCAGAAAGAAAGTAATGTTAGAAAATGTGTGCTCTAATCTGAAATCCTACTTCTAGCAATGAGCAAAGATCCTGTCTCATCAGTGGTTACTGAAACCTGGCTTAGAGAACTGAATTGTGGCTGGGGTGGTGAAGACCCAGCTGGCACAAGGGATGGGCTACATTGTTTGGTGCTCTGCTGTGTCTCGAACTGGCACGCACAGGTCTGTGCTGTAATGACTATGGAGATTTGGCTTCCTTCCTGGAAACCATCCTTAGGGTAGCACAGGTAAAGGTCAGCCAGCTGTATCAACAATTACCAAATTGTCACCTGCGTGTTTTTTCAGCTCAGGTATTGTTACTTTTGTGGAGAAAGGAAATTCAGGTTCTGGTACTGGTTTCTTAATATCAATTATAAAGGATCATTCCCTGTAAAGTTTCCTCACACGAACAAATCTCAAGAGTAAGCATACAAATGTTCAACAAGTCACTGTAGTCGTGTATGCAATGACAGTGAACCTGAGAAAATTGTTTCAGAATATGCTCTATCATGTCAGGTTTGTTTGGCCATGCAAGGCTCTTGAAAGCACAGCTGAGAATTAGTTGGCTGAAGCTACTAGAATACTACCCTTAGCAACGTAATCACTTCTCCTGAGACTGTTCGAAGACAAGGTTTAGAATAAGCTGTAAGAAGGGGAGTCAGACATCTGGCTTGAGTAGAAAATCAGTTTGGATCTTTGTTTTCAATTAATAATTAGTTCACAGTGCATGTTACGTAAGGGAAACAGTGCTATTCTGTTCTTAGTTGCTGGATTGATGCAGGCAGCCATGCATGTCATGGTAAAACCCAATATGAATACCAGATGAAATGATCAAGGAATATTGATTGCCTCTTGTGTCAGGTACCAAAGAATAAAATTGTTGCAATTCTGAGATTAGATCCTTTTCGGTTTTATTCTAGGAAAACTTTCTAATTGAACAACTTGCAACAAATAAAAAGCTTCAAATGTTTTCAAATGCATGCAGTAATATTCTGTTTAAAATGGTTTCACCAAGTTTAATGTTCTGAGAAAGATGGCACAGTCACAAAATCCCACGTGCAGATACTCCTCGATACAGCAGCAAATTACGCAGGTCAGTTTACTGGCTTAGCCTTGTCCTCATCAGTATGTCTTATTTCAGAAGGAATAAGGGCAGATACAAGATCAGAAAGCAGTCAATTCCAACTCCTTATATTTGTGGGGTTGAATTTGATTCAGGTTGACATAGCAAACTGTTCCCTTCCAATCTGACCCAGAATTGAAGGAAAAACTGGAAGCAGTCTGTTTTCAGTTACGCTCCAGAATATTACTGAGTTATTGACAGACCAGTATTCAGAGCCTGCTGCATGTCACTACATTTAAGTAGCTTCTGGAGCAATTTAGGAAAAAACAGCCCAAGTACCTGTCAATTATTATTGCACTACTTATTTTGGAACTGGAAATCTTGTATAAAGGAAACTCCCTTATAAAATTCAGTACAGTTGGTTGTTTCAAGGTCATTACTGTAGTGTTCTGCTGAGGAAGCTGAAACATACAGTGTTGAACTACCTACTGACAGAACAAAGGCACAGTAACAAAGGAAATCTAAAAACGATCTAAACAATCTAAGGTCTTTAATGTTTCAAGGTTGTTTTCATCCTATTGTGGCTAATAAGTACTGGAGATTTCATTTTGAGTTCATTAATATTTTAAATTGCCTGGTGCTGCTTTTAATGCAAATGTTAATAAAGGGCAATGTATGCAGAACTAAGCTTTTTGCAAGGGTATTTGCAGTAAAGCAGGGTTTGGGTCTATCACTTGCATTCACCATTGTGCTTTTCTTATGGAGGTTTAGTACTGCTTACTGGTTGCATGATACCTACCTAGCCTACAGCAAATACTAACGTGGACTGTACTGTGCCTAAAGCTGCTAGGAAAAGACATAGATTCATGTGCTCAGTGTTGCTTTGCAGTCTCTCCACCAATCCAGGGCTGAAATGAATTCAGTGAGGAGAACCCGCTGTGCTGCTTCTGGGAAAGGCTGTGGCTTCACCCATTTCCCCACCCTGCTTCTGTGTGATAGGGTCCAAGCACTATCTCCCAGGTGTTCACCTCTCACAGGAGGCACAAACAGAAGTGTATACAGCTCCCAGGTGCCTGGAGAATTGGTCCATCTGGGTAACTGACCTCAAGTGTGCCTCCAGTTTGCTTGTGCTAGAATAAATGTAACTCAGTAGCTAGCAGGAGACACAGACTCTAGTCAAGGGTTATGAGCACTTGTAAAAACCCTCCAATTCCCTGTCACTTAAGTACTATACTTTACATTCAAGTCTTTGTGAATTTCCTAACCAAATGCTTCCCCATATGTTTTTTTCCAGGAGAGTTTGTGCATTCTCCCTAATCACCTACAGCAGAACCAAAGTCCTTTGGCAAGAGCAGGCATGGAAACAGCTAGTCTGCTAAACTATTTACTGGGGCTTCCAGCTCATGCCGTCCCACAGAAACATGAGTTTGAAGATAATTAATTACTTAATATTGGTTCTGAATGCTAGTGATGACAAAACACCATAGTGAGGCAGCTAAACAAACACCAGAACAGGTTTATCATTTAATGGCTTAATACAGAATGTTTTTCCATTCTTAGACAATAGAACGTATACTTTGCTCTAGCAAAACTGCTGTCAACCCCCTTTGAAATCTGCCCATGTAAGAAGCACAGAGCAAGGCCCCTGGATGTAGAATATTATTCCACACAGAGACACACTACTTGGTTTCCTAGCACTTGCCAAAGTGTTAAGAGCAGCCCTACAGCCACAAACCTGAAAGCATCTTTTCCTTTATAGAAACATCTTGAACTACAGAAACGAGTGGTTTCCCCAAACCATTAATGAAAATCACATGCACCATCTTTTCTGAGTCAGCTAATCTCTGCAGCCTCACTACTCCTGCACACATCCCCAGACTCTTGCAAGACATTCTTCTTTTATTCTCTATCCAGATGTTATTAGTTAGTGAGTGTTATGCACTAATGACTGTGAGGAATGCTGGAGTGGAGCCAACGAGCAGTCATACACATTTAACTATGATGGAACTAGTTTAAATTTTATTATTTGAAGAACTGAAAAGGCTGTGTTCCCTCAGATGAATTTCATGTTCCAGACTGGCCTTCTGAAATACTTGTAAGGTGACTTATGGATTTTGTGTGTGTAACGTGTTTAATGAGCTCACAGAAATCTTGTCATCTCCCCTCCTGTATTTCACATTTATGTTGCACACAAAGGAATCCCTAGGTGAATATTTCATAGCATTTAGAAGACGAGATGCCAGAAGCAAAGCTACACATGCAACCCTAATTGTGCCCCCTTGCTGCTCCCCTCTAAGAATCCTTGCCTCATTCAGTTCATGGAATCAAACCCCCTTAATTAATGAGCAGTTATTTGTTATCTGTGTTTCTCAGGCGCTCAAAGCCTTACATGTGTGCTGTTTCAATCCCTGCTCTGAAAATAATTATCTTAGTGATTTTTACAATGCATGTGTTTCATAAATATTTACTGAGCTGTTTTCACAACACTCCTCAGACCAACAGGCTGTTATCAACCACAGTGAGATCTCTGAGTTCCACAGATAAAGATCAAAAGAGGATATACTACTTAGGGAGACCAACTTGACATTTTTAGAACTGACTTGGGTATTATGCATTGCTTTGCCTGATCAAGAGCTCATGCCCGGCCCCATAATTGTGATTTCAATCTTTCACTGCTCTTTCAATGTAGATTTCTTTATTTAGTTGCATAAGTTGTTAAAAACAATCCCCCAAAATTGCACTATGTTGAATCACATTGACACCCACATGGGTTTTTAACATGGTTGAACCTTTAAACCTACAGCACCAGTCTCGTCTTTCCCATGTCAGCTAAGAGTAAAAGGAGCAGTAAGTAGTCACAGATTCAGGGTTGACTCCAGAACAGTTGAAATCCATCTCAACGGGGTCTGGTTCACCCTTTCCTCCCAAACTCTGGCCACACACTTCTGTCTCCTTTTTTGTCAGCACTGCTGTTGAAGGAATTGTATGAGGAGGAGGCTGAACTGGCCAAAACAAAACAAAAAGTCCCACATAGGGACAGTTCCCTCCTCTCTTCCCATTAGCTATGTGACCATAAGTACTGAGGGAAAGCAAAATCACAAACACACTGCTGTGACAGGCAAAAAGGAGAGGAGAAAGGCAGACTGATGTTAGAAGGGCTTAGGCGGCTGCAAGATCATAATGTAAGGAAACAAGAAGTGTAGGGGATAAGAAACATATTTTGTCTCCTGCTTCCAAAGATTTCTGCTGACAACAAAGGAATGAGACTATAGGAGTCAAAATGTAGCAAGTTCATAAATAATGATTGTATATGAACTGAGATTCCCTTCCTCAAGTGCTTACAATTCTACCAAACCCAGACACTTTAGGAAGGCACAAATCTATTTTATACTGCTACATTCCAGCTGTCACCACAAAGGTGACTAGAGCAAGACATTTTCCTAGTCTTGTTCACCGAGAGGGCCAAATAATTTTTTACTGAAATTTTCCAAGGAATTGTCAGGCTGAAGAAAAGAGCCTTTCAGGACTTTTAATTTCAAAGAATTAGGAGTTTTGGAGAATTACAAGCAAATTAAGATAGATAATGGCTAACTAGAGTCATCCCTAATAGCTTATATTGCTTGAAAATATTTTCAAGTAATTTATTATAAGAGTCACCAGAGGGTTTTCTTCCTTTTCTGGGTTGATCTGAGAATAGTATTTAAGCAAACTTCCACAGCTAAAATGTGCAGCAAGTCCATCTCTCATAGACTTTTGAGTATCACAATAATTCCAGTACTAGCTTCTCAATGTTGAACAGGCCTGCCCCTCCAAAATTTACAAGTTCATTTGGGAAACCAGAAACTTCAAAGCAAAAATGTGATGAATTAAATATTTTGCTTCAGAATTTCCAAACCCACAGAAAAGTACTGGGTAAGAGAGAGAGTTTAGAGTGCAGCTCTGAGCTGCCTTTTTTTTTTTATTATTATTATCACCAAGACTTTGCTAAGAGTCACCAGAGATCATAAGGTCATAGACATAAGAAACAGTTGTTTCCCTGATTTCTACCTGCCCTTTCTGTCATCCATGGCATCAGCTTTGACAGGGTGCACTTATGTACACTCCTCTATAAAACGAAGAGTCTCACAGTTACAATTATGAAATAATTCACACTTGAGTCTTCAATATTTGTTACGATCTTTCCATTAGCACCCTGATTGGGACTGAATTTTCCCTACCACTCCTTGTTAGGAAAATGGAGAGTCATCAAGTGAAACAAAACAATATCTGTTCTGGAACAAGTAACTTTTTTTTGTGCTTTCACAGACAACTATTGCAGTGCTGCCATGGTATTGTTACATCTGCTGCCTGGGGACAAAAGCCTTTCTTTCTGATCTTCTTTTTACCACATTTTATTGCCTTTGCTTGCCTTTGTATTTACACAGCCTAGGAACATGATATTCTCCATTTGCCATATTCTCTTTTGCAGGCTTTTAGAAATGTTCTGGTATGTCCTAGGTAACAAACAAGTTGCAATATCTGTTTCAAGAAGGTGCTCTTAGCCTCTCTCATTTTTCCAAGACGATGCTCAGTAAATTGTTCCTATAAATAAGTGCTGATACTGCATTGATCTTGTGAATGTGAAGGAAAGGCACAGAGGAAAGTCCAAGCAAGGGTAGCTTCAAGAAGATCAGAATTTCACAGCCTCCTTTTCAAGACTTAGAATAGGACTTGGTGTCCCTTTTTCTATTTTTAGCCACATTTCAGATTCAGACTGTGAAACCCCTTGGTGAATCACTGAGTCTATCTGTGCTTCTGTTTTCTTTCTGAAAAAAAGAGGTTAAAGTACTTACCAAGTGCTTTAGCATTCGGAGGGAAAGGACACTCAGGAAATTCAAAGTACAACTCTTTGTAGCGGACAGTTGGGTATTACCCAAAGGGTACCATTACACAGTGTATGTAACTATACATGTCCTGTTCATGGCAGTTAAAGTAACTGGTTTTGAGCCCCAAGATAAACTACAGATAGGGACTTCTGTTTCTTTGTACAGAGGTACTCTACTTCAGTCATCTCAGGGACAATGAATCTGACTGAGATGCTACAGTCTGCTTATCAATATCTGAACAGGACTGAGTTGCACTTTGCATGTCCTCAGAGAGCAATTGGACAAACATTTTAAAATAAATTGAATCTACCTATTCATCTGCATCAGGACATCACACACTTGTCACACACTTATCCTGTATTGTGTTGTATAACAATGACCTGCAATGCGAAAGTCAGAGCAAGGAAGCAGCTCATGGTCTGCTGTGAAAGTGCTGATAGTACTGTATTGGCTGTATGAACCAGGATCAAAACTTAAAGCATTTATCCAGTAGTGACTATTCTTCAATCTTCTATCTATACCAAAAGCTTAGTTTAAAAAAAGAAATCTCCAAGTGCTCTAAAATGACAAGGAAGAAGTTCAAGAAACAGGCTGCATGCATAAACAGAAGTGCAGGACTAGCTTTTAGCAAGTAGTTTCACAACAGCTGAAAGCCATTCTGAAACTCTACTACCACTAACAAGGACGTACGTGTTCTGACCCACTGACCCCATAATCCCATTTTTCTGCAGCTTCCTTTGTTTCAGCATTAGTGAGCACGCAGTGAACAACATGCTCACCCTTGAAGTTAGTGCTGCTTTGAGCAGATGACTGAGCTGTATGATCTTCAGACCTCCCTGCATTTTTGTAACTCTAACTACTACACTTTTGCATTGAGTTTTCAAGGTAAATCACAACTCATACAGCTAATTAACTGCAAACAAAAGTGAAAGAGCAGAATGCATTGCTTGAGGATGTGTGGGTAGCAGAGCAGGACCTCTTCAAAGGCATTGTAGTCTCAGCTTGCCTTAAGACTATAGTGAAGCTGAAACATGAGGTACTAGCTGTATGTTAAGAACTCACACGGTGTTTAGGGGGAAAGGTATGGTTTAAGGGGAAAAAGTACAGATACCAAACCAGCAAGATAACTGGAAGAAGACACTGGTAAGAACAGAGATGTGTTAGAAAGGAGAACGGGGACTTTAGTGTGTGACCTTGTGATATTACGCTCAAAAAGCAAAGTGGTCAGCCTACTGGCTGTTCTAGTATTTCTACTGAGAAAGCAAAAGTTTTTTTGTGCTCTTCATGCAAATTAGACTTTTCAAGGCTTTTTTGCTAAAGGTTCCCCTTTTTAAAAGCCCTATGTTTCAATTGTTAAATTTCTTAGAACCATCTCTGCCAAAAATTGGCTATCTTGGTTAAAGGCACGTGCTAACCTCAAATCAGGAACTTCCAGTAAATTCCAAACAGAAGACTAGGAAGAGAAGCCTGAACTCTTTTGGGTCACCCTTGTTTGTATGTTTGCAGTGACAAACATTTCACGTTTGTTTTTAAAAGCTAGGCCTATAAGGCTGACACTGACCATCAAATGCAATTCTTCATTCTGATAACAAAAATTAAACTTGAGCATGTGGGCAAAACCTTGGTGTGTATCTGAAAGCAGCTGTCCATGGCCTACCTACTCCTGCTGGTCTGGTAATCTTTGGTGATGCTCGCTTTGGGGAAGATTCAGGATGAGGGGCAACAGGTTGTACTGGCCGAGTCTGTTTGGCTGCCAGCTTCTTCAGGCTTACTTGCCTCTTGTCAAACATTTCTTGCACATCTTCTAGTTTTTGTAGGATTCTTTGGGCATTGGCCTAGGCAAAGAAAAGGCAAACAGCAGATGGTCATCACTGCTGGACTGAGCAAGTTAAGAAAGGACTTCTGTCACCCAGCTGAAGATCGTGCTGTGCTGCAGATTAATGCACCCCAGCCCATGCACTCCGCACAGGGCTTGGTTTCACTGAATAGGATGTGGTGACTCGAGCAGTCTTCTAGCACTGCTCTAAAGAAACTCACATATGTGCTTCGTAGTTACTCATCTAAGTAAAATTTATTGCCCCAAATACTCACTTTTTTATCTTTTTGGCAAAGGTAAAGAGGCACATTTGAGCAGAGGGCTGGAGCACCTCTCCTGTTAAGACAGACTGAGAGTTGGGGCTATTCAGTCTGGAGAAGAGAAGGCTCCGAGGAGACCTTATTGTGGCCTTCCAGCATCTTAAGGGGGCCTACAAGACAGCTGGGGAGGGACTTATTAGGGTGTCAGGTAATGATAGGACTAGGGGGAATGGAAAAAAAAAAAATAAATGGTTAGAATCAGATTGGATGTTAGGAAGTTTTTCACCATGAGGGTGGTGAGACACTGGAACAGGTTGCCCACGGAGGTGGTAGAAGCCCCATCCCTGGAGATTTATAAGGCCAGGCTGGATATGGTTCTGGGCAACCTGATCTAGTGTGAGGTGTCCCTACCCATGACAGGGGGGTTGGAACTAGATGATCTGTTAGGTCCCTTCCAACCCTAACAATTCTATATCCCAGTACACTTTCATTTACAAAGCAATTGGTAATTTTGGAATTCTAAGCAAGAGGATGCACATCTGAGGAGTTTTACCTTTATTTCAGGGGTGAGGATCATGTCAAACTGATTGTAGAACTCCTTCAGGTTAGAGAGTTGGTATTCCTTAGCTGTTACCAGGAACTTCTCAATTTCAACGAGTGCAGTTTCAGCTCCCTCTTGTGATTGGCACTTGTCCACAGCTTGGGAAGCTAAGAGGTAGATTCCAGCTTCACACCATTGGCTTGCCTTTAAAGAAAAGCAGAGCACGAAGGAACCCATCATCACTGACAGTCCATGTTGTGAAGTGTTGCTTTTACTGCATGAAATATGGATTTTCCCCTAGCACATCACTAGAGGGAATGAATACCACTTCATGGCACGCAACAGCTCCTGGCCACAAGTCACCCCACGTAGATATATAAAACAACAGCAAGTTCAGTTCAACTCTCATGGGCTGGATGGCCCAGTTACATACAAAAACATAATATACTGAGCAAAGAGAAGAGGTGTTACTGTAGTTGCTGCGAACTGAACCTGTCAGCTGTACTGCCTCAGTTCAGTCTTCAATTACACAATTAACCAAAACCCAAAACAAATATTTGAAGGATATCAGAACTTCCCAAAACTTCTTAGATCTATACAACTCAGAAGTGCTCCAAAGCAGTTTTCTCACAGTGAAATTTTGGTAATTCCTGTTTCAGACGTGGCTGGAACAGCAGACAGACATTCTCAAAGCATTTAGCTTGCTATTCTGGCTAGATCAGAGAAAGAGAAACCACCTGGGCAAGCAGCAAACTGTTTCTTTTTAAGCACTGGAATACATTCAGTTCTAATTTCAAAATTAGGTCTAGTTCAATTTTTTCTTCGTTTCATTTCCTACTTTTCATCATTTTCAGACCACAGCTATGGGAAGCTACTGCTCCAGGTTTTACTTTAACAGTTTCTGTCACTCCAAGCAAGGGTGAATCAAAAAAGTTCAGGCTTCTCTTCCTACATCTAACCTACAGAGAGGAACTTTCAGAGCTTTCATCTGAGAAGGTTCACTCACCTTATCCAACTGCTTATGCAGCTCAAGAGACTTGCCCAAAATATCATACTTTTTCTTGGTCTCATTGGTAAAGTCATCACAAATACGCCTGAGTTCAACACACTTTGGTCTAATGGAGTCAACTGCATAATGATTGTTTTGGATGAGCTGTTCTCCATGGAGAGCTAGAGACTGGGCTTTTTCCAAGGGTTCCTGTGAAACAGAGAGCAAAACTCCAAAGTTAGATCTTAAAATGACGTGCATAATAAAAACAGTCCAGCTCTGTGATACCTCCTGTAACCTGGAGGTAAAGGTTTGGGATATTAATCTGGCCCATAAATCTAATTTTATGTTTACACTGAAGAACAACCTCATAGTCCTTGTCAGTGAATATATTGAAGTAGCAAAGGTTCCACCTGAACATCAGGGAACACTGGAACAGGCTGTCTAAAGAGGTTGGAGAGTTTCCTGCCTTGAAAGTACTAAAAAGCCATCTGGATAAGCAGCCCTCCTAGGCAACCTGCTGTAGGTGGCCCTCTTTGAGCAGGGGCATCAAACCAGATGACCTCCAGATGCTTCTTCCATGCTTAATCATTCTGTGAGTGTACACTCCCATCTTCTTCAAATACTGAGGACATTCACTGCACAAGGGTTTTTTTCCCCTGCAAAGTTTCCAATAATCAAAAAACTTGTATTTTTTTTTCACTCACTATTTGCCAAGTTTATTATTCTTTACTTTATTCTTGATTCCAAGATCCTGCTGAGTACAACTCAAGCTTAACCACAATAAGATGAAAGTAGAGGTGACTAACAGGAATAGAGCACATATCAAATATGTGATGTGGACAATGAAAGTAAGATACCACGTTACTATAACTTTTATTCCTTTAGGCTTCTGCAGAAGAGCTGCAAAGATCACAGTATTTCTAAGTCCTAATCCTATTTGTAATAAAGACGAACATCAGTTTTCCCATCTGTTCCTGTGCTTTCTGATTCAACTTACTCATTTGTTAAAAGCTTTCTAATGACACTGTGATGTATATCACATCTGACCAGCTGATGGAATTATAAAGTCCAAATGTCTGGAATGTTGGAAGGCATGGGTGTTTTTCAACTGCTATGAGCTTGACTGGAATAGTCTTCAAATTTCTGGCTGAGGAAACCCTGTTAAGTATTCTGAGATTTTCAGATTCCCAAGATGGACCTATCCTGTCCTGGTTCAAAACACCAATTTTTGAACTGGATTCTAGCTTTCCAAGTAACAAACAGGAGCTACTGGGGCTGAACAACCTAGCTTCTGGAAAGTAGGATCTGAGTTTTGCAATTTAAAATAATGACTCATGAGAAGAGAGTAAATGTGATGTAAGGACACTGACAGAGAAGTGTCCAGAAGATGATGTTTGTAGCAGCTAGAATACTCTATTGAGTGCAGACCTGTCCTTTTTCTTCCAGTTGTTTCTGTTCCCTCAGGAGCTGCTCCACTCGAGTCACGCTGTCTCCAATGTCAGCAAAAGCTGCTTGTGCTTCCATGAGATTATCCAATGCCAGCTTTACCTAAGGAAATAAATAAACAAATAGATAAAGGACAACACCTCCCTCCAAAAAAATCCAACCCAAACAAATTTCCCCATCACAACATACTCAATAAACAAACCTATGTCTTCTAAACATTCTACTACATCTTTTAGAAGAGTCTGCATCTCAAGTTTAGTTTTTCAGCTCGCTCCAAAACAAAAAAAGACAAGGAATAAAGAAACAAATATTCTTCAAAGGGTTGCCCTGCTTTTCATTATTTAGGTAAAATTATTTATCAAGAAGTTGGTGTTTCATGTTTTGGCCTTACAGGCTGGCATTCTTCTCCCTGTGCCTCATTCAAATGTTGTAAGGTATCTGACAAATGTCAAAAATTTAATGTTTTAATATTCATTTCCTATTTCATAATGAAGGGCTTTTCTCTAACCTCCTTTTTGGATTACCAGTGTACTCTAAGTATGGGTAAAATTTGACCTTATTTATCAGAGAAGGCTAGACAGAACGAACAAATGAAATACCTCTCTAAAATCATGTTCAAAGTGTCGAAGCTGCAGGCATTGTTCTAGTTTTAGGTGATGCTTGGTCCAAAATTGATCAAATGCTTTTTCTGTTTCATCCAACTGAGCCAATAACCTGTTAAGAAATTAAAAGAACTTACTTATTTCCTGCAGTTAATTTGAGTTACACCAACTGATGGTAGAAAGCAGAGGAGGGAAGTGGTGGGGAGCCTACACCTATGTAAGAAGGCTCTGCAGCAATGTAAGCAAAAAAAGAATTACATTTGCAGTGGGACAGGCAGGTGAGTGACTGATGACAACCACACGGTTCCACTGTGGCAGCTGCAATCCTGCCTCCTGACCTGCAACAGGAACACAGAGCTATTCCATGTTCTGGCAGGCAAAGGCAGCTCTCTCTCTCTAGCTTCCACCTAGTTCTTCAAAGATAATTCACCTGAGGCTGATGCAGATT